>NC_088798.1:66132288-66436903 GCF_011386835.1 Chrysemys picta bellii | reverse complement strand
CGACGGGACTGGTGCCAAGGAGTTCCCTCTGTGGGAAGTCGGGTCCCTGCTTTTGCGCCCCGTGTGAGCCATGGCTGAGGTGCTGGGGCGGTTGGAGGTGCCTGCTTTTGGCGCTGTCAGCACCGAGGGTAAAGATCTCGTCGGAGACCCTTACCCTTTTGAAAGTCTCTGTGCGGAGACATGGGGGCTTCCTGCCTCCTCACTTGAGAGGGTGAAGCCGCGCTCCTGATCGGTTCCGACGTAGCAAGGGCGCGTGAGGGAGAGGGTTTACTTGTGCCCATCTCCATAGATGGCTGCAGAGATTTCTCTATCAGGAGCATTTTTAGCCATAAGTCCCTGTCACGACGAGCCCTGGTTTTCAGGCTGGTACAATGGATACACTTAGCAGGTACGTGTATCTTGCCGAGGAACGAACTATTCTAAAGGAAGGGAGAGAACTGGGATATTTCTGTCTAACTATTTCTATTTCTTTTTACTTATTTCCTTCAGTGACCAGGGAAGAGGTTCAGCACTGCCCCGAGTCTCATCTTCAGCTGAGGATGGCTGAGAAGGAACTGAGGGGGGTGCGGGACGCATGCGCTGAGGCAGACCCTAACGCCGCCGTGAGACAGCAGCTGAGTGCGTGTGTCCCGACCAGGCACTGCTACCGAAGATCTCCGATCAACAGTGCCGAGACGCACTGACACCTGGAGTAGAGCACCCACAGGGACAGCACTCGAAGAAGAATTAAAGTGCTAGAGTCACCATCCTGAACTTTTGAGGCTTCATGAATTTGTTGATCAGTCTCAGATCCAAGATCAACCTCCAACCTCTGTCCTCCTTTGGCCCTAGGAAGTATTTTGAGTAGAAGCCCCTAACCCTAGGGGAAGGGTTATATCGTTCCTAGTCAGAGGAGAAAGTCTACTTCTTGCCTCAGTATAAATTTGTGAGGGGGGTCCCTGAAGACAGATGGGAAGGGGGGGGTGGAAGGGAGGAGTGACACACTGGATAGTATATCCCGATGTTATGACTTTCAAGAATCATCAGTCCATGGTGATTCACTCCCAAGCCTGGTCAGAATGGACAAGAGACAGTCCCCAAAGGCAGGGAGGCAGGCTAGAGCGCAGAAACTGTAACTCCAGAGTCATCATCGAACCCTAGATCAACCCATCAAAACTGTTTAGATGAAGCCTGGGTGGTCATGGAGGGCAGCTGTGCAGCCCTCTTCCTCTGAAACCTGTCTCTCTCTCTGGGAGGCTCCGGGGTTCTATGGTATTCCAAGAACTGAGCAGGGCATGACCTCTGGGCAGCCTGAGACCTACTAAAACATTTCTTGCTCGTAGGTGTGTAAATGCCCAAGGAATGTACGGTAGCCCCAGAGCCCTTCAACGTGTGCAGGGAGTCATTTGTGTCTCCAAGAAAAGCTTATGACCATCAAAAGGAGGCCCTCTACTGTGTTCTGAACCTCTTTAGAAATTCCAAAAGTTGGAGCCATGATACCCTATGCATAACTACTGCAATGAAGATGGATGTGGCAGCACTATCTGCAGCAACTAGAGACTCTCGGAGAGCTGTTCTGGCCAACAGCTGACCCTCGGCAACGACAGACTGGAACTGCTCCCTGCAGATATTATAATTAGTAAAAGTTGTATGTTGACCATACTTGGTACGGTATCTTGCGATCCAGAACTTCTGCAACCCTGCCAAGACTTTTGTCCAAAGAGATCCAGCCACCTTTGATCCTTGTCATAAGGGGTAGATCTTGAAAAATGCTGTCTACCCCTTTCATTCACCACATCCACTACTAGGAAGTTAGGAGGGGATGGAAAATAAAAAGTCAGAATCCTTAAGGGGCACATCGTACTTATCAATCCTTTTGCACCTTGATGGAATAGCGGCAGGTGCCAGATAGTTTTCGCCAGATCCAGAAGAGCCTCATTAATAGGTAGCATCACTCTGGAGGGTGTTGCAGACTGCAAAATATCTAGCAGCTTGTGTTGTGGATCTTTGGCCTCCTCCAGAGGGATTTGCAAGGTGTCTGCTTCCATTCTAAGGAGGCCCTGAGACTGCCTAAAGTCAGCAGCCATAGAATGTGGAGAAGGCTTCTGGCAAACAGAGGCTAGGGACACCATCCCTGCCCATCCTGGCTAATAGCCATTGATGGACCTATCCTCCATGAATTTATCTAGTTCTTTTTTGAACCCTATTAGGGTCTTGTCCTTCAAAACATCATGTGGCAAGGAGTTCCACAGGTTGACTGTGCACTGTGTGAAAAAATACTTCCTTTTGTATTTTGTACTTCCTGCTGCCTGTTAATTTCATTTGGTGATCCCTAGTTCATGTGTTATGAGAAGGAGTAAATAACACTTCCTTATTTACTTTCTCCACACCAGTCATGATTTTATAGATCTCTATCATATCCCCCTTTAGTTGTTTCTTTTCCCAGCTGAAAATTCCCAGTCTTATTAATTGCTCCTCACATGGATAACCCGAATCATTTTTGTCACCCTTTTCTGAACCTTTTCCAATTCTAATACATCTTTTTTGAAGAGGAGGCGTCCACATCTGCACGCAGTATTCAAGCTGTGGGCGTACCATGGATTTATATAGAGGCAATATGATATTTTCTGTCTTATTATCTATCCCTTTCTTAACGATTCCCAACATTCTGTTTGCTTTTTTGACTGCTGCTGCACATTGAGTGGATGTTTTCAGAGAACTATAGCTCCAAGATCTCTTTCTTGAGTGCTAACAGCTAATTTAGACCCCATCATTTTACATGTATAGTTGGGATTATGTTTTCCAATGTGCATTACTTTGCATTTATCAATGTTGAATTTCATCTGCCACTTTATTGCCCAGTCACCCAGTTTTTGAGAGATCCTTTAATAGCTCCTTGCAGTCTCCTTGGGACTTAACCATCTTGAGTAGTTTTGCATCATCTGCAAATTTTGCCACCTCACTATTTACTCCTTTTTTCAGATTATTTATGAATATGTTGAATAGGACTAGGCCCACTACAGTCCGCTAGGGGACTCCACTATTTACCACTCTCCAGTCTGAAAACTGACCCTTTATTCCTACCCTTTGTTTCCCATCTTTTAACCAGTTACGGATCCATGAGAGGACCTTCCCTCTTGATCCCATGACAGCTTACTTTGCTTAAGAGCCTTTGGTGAGGAACCTTGTCAAAGGCTTTCTGAAAATCTAAGTACACATGCTTTGCCCCCTCAAAGAATTCTAGTATGTTGGTGAGGCATGATTTCCCTTTACAAAAACCACGTTGACTCTTCCCCAACAAATTATGTTCATCTATGTGTCTGACAATTTTGTTCTTTACTATAGTTTCAACCAGTTTGCCTGGTACTCAAGTCAGGCCTGTAATTGCAGGGATCACCTCCAGAGCCCTTTTTAAAAATTGGTTTCACATTAGCTATCCCCCAGTCATTTAGTACAGAAACGGATTTAAATGATAGGTTACAGACTAGAGTTTAGTAGTTCTGCAATTTCACATTTGAGTTCCTTCAGAACTCTTGGGTGATTACCAGCTAGTCCTGGTGACTTATTACTGTTGAGTTTATAAATTTGTTCCAAAACCTCCTCTAATGACACCTCAATCTGGGACAGTTCCTCAGATTTGCCACCTAAAAAGAATGGCTCAGGTTTGGGAATCTCCCTCATATCCTCAGCTGTGAAAACTGATGCAAAGAATTCATTTAGTTTCTTCGCAATGGCCTTATCATCTTTGAGTGCTCCTTTAGCAACTTGATCGTCCAGTGGCTCCACTGGTTGTTTAGCAGGCTTCCTGTTTCTGATGTACTTAAAACATTTTTTGCTATTACTATATCAATATCCTCATGTAATACGAGGCACTCTACTTCACCCATATTATTTAGACTTTGGTTAGCTGTTCTTCAAATTCTTGCTGGCTGGAGCACTCAGGGAAAAAAATTAGAGGAGGCGGCAAACCGCCGCTCCGGTGCTACACTCACGAGCTGCCGGTTCTACAAACAGCTGGACGCGATACTCGATGGCGACCCGACCTCCACTGCGAAGTCCCCTGTGGATACTTGGTTGGCTTCATTGCCAGTTGAGAGTAGCAGGAGGAGCCAATCTTGGATGAAGAGGGGGAACCCGAGGCAGAGGATGACTCGGAGGCCAGAGATGCATGCAGTTGGGAGCTCTTTTCTACCCTGGAGGAGCCTAGCCAGTCACAGCAGTCAGATATTGGCGAACCGCAGACAGGAGAGGAGGCCCCTGGTAAGTGGATGTGATTTTGGGAATTGCTGAAGTGAGTTGTTGGGGGCAGGAAGGTTGCAGACAGCAGGCTTGTCTCCCACCTCATGCCTAGTTTGAGCGGTAGAACAGGCTGATGATACACTCCCTCACTTCACGGGAATCTCCCTCAGAAGATCTCCAGGAAACTCTTGTGGCGACACTGGGCAACCCGCTCCCGCAGGTTCCTTGGCAGAGCTGCTTTGTTTCTTGCCCCATTAATTAACTTTCCCAAGCCACTGTGCCATCACGGGCAGGGGGGAACCATAGCTGCACACAGGCTAGCAGCATAGGGGCCAGGGCGGAAGCCGCAGGCTTGGAGAAGACCCTCCCCTTGATTCTCTACTCACCCTCAGCAGCGAAATATCTTCCATAATGATCACCTCCCGTGGAAAGTGTGGGGACAGGAATGATTATCAGGCTCCCCCTACTGTGCTGGCTCTCCCCAAGTGCCCAAGAGCCATGTGCCCAGTGTACAGGAGGGTCCAGGAACAGTGATTTACCCTGCCCCTGCAGCTACTCACCATTTTGGGGGTCTTGTGGCTTGTGTGCGCTTGCCTGGGGTCACCCAGTTAGTGTCAGGTGTGTGAGTACTGGCTGTGTTTTAAAGCACTGAAACGGTGTTGTTTGTGTTACAAACAATACTGCTTCTGTAAAATGTTGCATTTAAACTTCTCAGAGATCACCTTGGGAGGCCAGCCTCCCTTATCGGCGGCAAAATGGTTGCGAAGAATTCAAAAGCAGCCAAGAAGAACTAAGGAGGACTTTATGCATGAGGTTATAATGCACTCTGCCACCAAGAAAAAGGAATTGAAGGAGTGGCGGGACAGCAAGAAGAGGGAACGAAAGGGGAATGCAGCACACCAGAAAGAAGCCACTGAGCGGCTCTTAACAGTTATGGAGTGCCAAGCGGACATGCTCCAGGTGATACTAGCTCTTCAAACCAAGCAGCTCCGCGTCCGCCCTCTTCTGCAGCCACTGTCGCAAAACTCTTTCCCATGCACTCCGCCCCCCTGCCAGACACACACATACAGCCAACACACTCTTATCAACCTCCTGGCTCCACTCTTTACCCCCATCATTCCACTCCTCCCTCCTCAGAGTCCAGCAGTTTGGACTCCCAATACCCACTGCACTCAACACCCATCCATCTGCAGTTTGGCCCTGCTGAAGTACAGCACCCACCGCATCATACTCCAAAGGAGAAGGTTGGGTATGATCCCTGGACATACCCAAATCTGTAGCCATCCTGGGACCCCTCCTCCTCTTGAGACCTTCCATTTCCCCCATTCCCCTGTCACTGCTGATGATTTTTTTCGTTTGACTCTCTCCTCTGATTGTTGTCTTTCAATAAAAGACTTGTGTTTGTTGAAAAGCAATCTTTATTTTATTAAGTGAAAGCAAAAAGAGCACTGCAAAGCAACATACATACAGCTATGTTAAGGCCCCTTCTTGCATCATGTGCACCAATCACCTCCTAGCATTACAAGCACTGCAATCCCGAGGATAGCAACAAATATTCTGGCTTTCAGCTTCAAATTGCTGCCTCAAAGCATCCCTGATCCTTATGGCCGCATGCTGGGCCCCTCTAATAGCCCTAGGCCTGGTCTACACTAGCAGGTTGTGTCGAATTTAGCAGCGCTAAATCGAATTAACTCTGCACCCGTCCACACAACAAAGCTATTTAGTTCGACATAGAGGTCTCCTAAATTCGACTTCTGTACTCCTCCCCAATGAGGGGAGTAGCGCTAAATTCGACATGGCCATGTCGAATTAGGGTTGGTGTGGATGGAAATCGACGCTAATAGCTCCGGGAGCTATCCCACAGTGCACCACTCTGTTGACGCTCTGGACAGCAGTCAGAACTCAGATGCTCTGACCAGCCCTCAGGAAAAGCCCCGGGAAAATTTGAATTCCTTTTCCTGTCTGGGCAGTTTGAATCTCATTTCCTGTTTGGACATCGTGGCGAGCTCAGCAGCACTGGCAACGATGCAGAGCTCTCCAGCAGAGATGGCCATGCAATCTCAGAATAGAAAGAGGACCCCGGCATGGACTGATCGGGAAGTCTTGGATCTGATCGCTGTGTGGGGCGATGAGTCCGTGCTTTCCGAGCTGCGATCGAAAAGACGGAATGCAAAGATCTACGAGAAGATCTCCAAAGCAATGACAGAGAGAGGATACAGCCGGGATGCAACGCAGTGCCGCGTGAAAATCAAGGAGCTGAGACAAGGCTACCAGAAGACCAAAGAGGCAAACGGACGCTCCAGATCCCAGCCGCAGACATGCCGTTTCTACGAGGCACTGCATTCCATCCTAGGTGCGGCCGCCACCACTACCCCACCACTGACCGTGGACTCTGAGGATGGGATATTGTCCACGCCCGCTTCCTCTGAGATGGTAGTGGAGGGGGAAGAAGAGGAAGGAGATGAGGAGGACGAGGCAGTCGACAGCGCTTACAATGCTGATTTCCCAGACAGCCAGGATCTCTTCATCACCCTCACAGAGATCCCGTACCAACCGTCCCCAGGCGTTAACCCGGACCCAAAATCAGGGGAAGGATCAGCCGGTAAGTGGTTTAAACATGTAAACATTTATTTATAAAAGAATATTAATATTAACTGTGACTTTTTCATGATTAGATTGTCCTAGGCACTTAAAGTTCTAGTCTTTGGCAGTGCAACTGCTGCAAAAAAATCTAACAATGTCCGGTATATCTTGATTGGTTTGCCCTAGGCGCTGTACTGTTTAGCCCTTGCCAGTGCAGCTACAGTAAAATTCGGTCAATATATCCGGGGATAGAGCAGAAATCCTCATGGGACATCTCCATGAAACT
Organism: Chrysemys picta bellii; assembly: GCF_011386835.1. Classification (NCBI taxonomy): domain Eukaryota; kingdom Metazoa; phylum Chordata; order Testudines; family Emydidae; genus Chrysemys; species Chrysemys picta. The sequence continues at coordinate 66,429,816 of NC_088798.1, read as the reverse complement.
CTCCTGGAGGTAATTGGAAAGCCTTTGCATGAGGTTCCTTGGGAGAGCGGCCTTGTTGTGTCCTCCGTAGTATGAAACGTTTCCGCGCCAGGCTACCATCAAGTACTCCGGTATCATTGCCTTGCACAGCATGGCGGCATACGGCCCTGGTCTTTGGAGGCTTTCCCGAAGCATGCATTCTTTGTCGCTGTCTGAAATACGCATCAGAGTGATGTCGCTCATGGTCACCTGCTTTGAATTAGGGCAATGTTAGTATTGGGACTGCTTCCCTGTTCCTTTACAGAACTGTAACCGCCGGTTTACAGCCATGCGGTGGAGGCGGGAGAGGGGCAGCATAGCGGGATCTTTCCCGGGGACAGCCGCGAGGGGGTGGGACAGGGGCAGAGTTCATGCTTGCCGGATTGCTGGCAGCAGGAACTGGCCAACGCTAGGAGCATTGCTTTGAACGTGAAAGTAGGGCAGTGCTATTATTAAAGTTTTAATCTGCCACAAGTCTACGGCTTACCATGTCAGCCCGCTACCCAAATTCTGCTGTGCTGTTCCGATTCTGTGATCTGCACTGCAGGACCCCAGGGACTGAATGCGAAGGCCGAAAATTCGACCTTGTCCTGAGTGCGCATGTGATAGGTGCTGTGAATGGTCTTTTTCACAGAGAAAGACTATTTTCTTTGTTCACCCAAAAATTTATCTTTCTGAGGAATTCACTCCCTTTTTCCCATCCCACAGCTGTGGCTGTCTCCCGACCTACCCTGTCATCAGACTCCCAGAGGCTGTCGCAGATTAGGCGTAGACGTAAAAGGACACGGGACGACATGTTCTCAGAACTTATGGGCTGCTCCCGAGCCGAGGCAACCCTGCAGAGTCAGTGGAGGGAGAACATGTCCCAATACCAGCAAGCACACAGCGAACGGGAGGAGAGGTGGCGGCAGGAAGACCAGCAGGCGACTCAAACACTGCTTGGACTAATGAGGGAGCAAACGGACACACTCCGGCGCCTTGTGGATGTTCTGCAGGACCGGAGACAGGAGGACAGAGCCCCGCTGCAGTCTATGTGTAACCACCGTCCCCCGCCACAAAGTCCCATACCCCCCTCACCGAAAATACCAAGAAGGAGGGGTTGCAGAGCCCGTGAAAACTGTCACTCTACCCCTGCAGACTGCTCAAGTGGCAGGAGGCTGTCATTCCCCAAAATTTGATAAGTCCTTTCCTTCACGCATCACCCAATCCCCCATCCCAGTTTCATCCCCTAACTGTCCATTTGCTAATAAAAAATACGTTTCTGTTAATTGCTGTTTCCATCATGGTTTTTTTAGATGACAGTCTGTTTTAAGGGGGGGAAAGGTGGTTGGTACAGACACAGGGGCAGGTTCAGCAGCAGGTCACACACACAGTGCAGTCACTAGGCACCCTGGTCAGTCTGGGAGGTGGTTTTCATTGTCTGTTGGGGGCGGGAGGCTATGAGATTTTTTGGCGGTGGCAGGACGGTTACAGATCTTATGCAGCGGTCCTTATCCTGGATCACAGAGCCACGCAGCAGGGAATCTGTAACAGTCCTCCCCCTGCCACAAAGTCACATAGCCCCCACACACAGAGCCCCGAACAGGAGGGGTGGCAGGCTCCGTTCAAACAATCAGTCCGCCAGTGCGGACCACTGTAGAAGCAGGAGCCTGGCATTCCTCGAGTTTAGAAGCGTCCTTTGCATGAGTACACTACACCCGCTCCCCACCACAGTCTGCGTCCCAGTTTCAACACTTTCCCGCGAAAACAGTAATAAATAAAACGTTGTTCATTAACAAATTTTCAGTGATTTTATTTTTAAATGTGGGTTGGAAGGGGGTGAACGGGGTATGAAACTGGAGAGGATTGTGAACAGTCACTGGGTAAAGAAACGGGGGCAGGTTCAGCTTCTCTGTAAACCAACAAAATTGTCACAGGTTACCGTGCTCACTCAGGAACCTAGCTTTCAAAGCCTCCCGGATGCACAGCGTGTCCCGCTGGGCTCTTCTAATCGCACGGCTGTCTGGCTGGGCGTAATCATCAGCCAGGCAATTTGCCTCAACCTCCCACCCCGCCATAAAGGTCTCCCCCTTGCTCTCAGAGATTGTGGAGCACACAGCAAGCTGCAATAACAATGGGGATATTGGTTTCACTGAGATCGGAGCGAGTCAATAAGCTTCTCCATCTCCCCTTGAGACATCCAAAAGCACACTCCACCACCATTCTGCACTTGCTCAGACGGTAGTTGAAGAGTTCCTTTTCACTGTCCAGGGTGCCTGTATAGGGCTTCATGAGCCATGGCATTAGTGGGTAGGCTGGGTCCCCGAGGATCACTATAGGCATCTCGACATCCCCAACAGTTATTTTGTGGTCCGGGAAGTAAGTACCTTCCTGCAGCCGTCTAAACAGACCAGAATTCCTGAAAACACAAGCGTCATGAACCTTGCCCGGCCATCCGACGTAGATGTTGGTAAAACGTCCCCTGTGGTCCACCAGTGCTTGCAGCACCATGGAAAAGTAGCCCTTTCGATTAATGTACTGGCTGGCCTGGTGGTCCGGTCCCAGGATAGGGATGAGAGTTCCATCTATGGCCCCACCGCAGTTTGGGAATCCCATCGCTGCGAAGCCATCTATGATCACCTCCACGTTTCCCAGGGTCACTACCTTTGACAGCAGTACATCAACGATTGCCTTGGCTACTTGCATCACAACAACCCCCACGGTAGATTTGCCCACGCCAAAGTGGTTCGCGACTGACCGGTAGCTGTCTGGCGTGGCAAGTTTCCAGAGGGCTATGGCCACTCGCTTCTGGACAGTCAGGGCTGCTCGCATCCGGGTGTCCTTGCGCTTCAGGGCAGGGGACTGCAACTCAAAGTTCAAGGAAAGTTCCCTTCCGCATGCGAAAGTTTCTCAGCCACTGGGATTCATCCCAGACTTGAAAGGAGACTGGAGGAGCTCGGATTGTTTAGTCTGACAAAATGAAGGTTATGGGGGGATATGATTGCTCTCTTTAAATATATCAGAGGGATAAATACAAGGGAGGGAGAGGAATTATTCCAGCTTAGTACTAATGTGGACACGAGAACAAATGGATATAAACTGGCCGTGGGGAAATTTAGGCTTGAAATTAGACGAAGGTTTCTGACCGTCAGAGGGGTGAAATATTGGAATGGCCTTCCGAGGGAAACGGTGGGGGCGAGGGACCTGCCTGGTTTTAAGATTAAGTTAGACAAGTTTATGGAGGGAATGGTTTAATGGTAAAACATATTAGCTGAGGAATACCAAGCAATGATAGGCAAACAGTATAATGGCTAACAAGGGTTAGGCTGGAGACTCTTGCCTACATGCTCGGGGTCTTACTGATCGCCATATTTGGGGTCGGGAAGGAATTTTCCTCCAGGGTAGATTGGCTGAGACCCTGGAGGTTTTTCGCCTTCCTCCGCAGCATGGGGCAGGGATCTCTAGCAGGAGGGTTCTCTGCAAATTGAAGTCACTAAGACACAGGATTTGGGGACTTCATCAGCAGAGTCAAGGAAAGGGTAGGGAAGGATTTGTGGCCTGCAGCATGCAGGGGGTCAGACCAGATGATCATAATGGTCCCTTCTGACCTTAAAGTCTATGAGTCTATGACTTGCAGCACTATGCGGTCCCACCACTCAGTGCTTGTTTCACGTGCCCAGAATCGCCGTTCCACGGCATCAACATGACCCATTGCCACCATGATGTCCACGGTGCGGGGTCCCGTGCTTTGTGACAGGTCTGTGCCACTCTCAGACTTCATGTCCTCATCGCGCTGCCGTAGCCTCCTCGCCCGATTTCTCAACATCTGCCTCTGGAAAAGGTGGCTGATAAGGTGCGAGGTGTTGACAACGGCCATAACTGCAGCGATGGTCGCAGCGGGCTCCATGCTCGCAGTGCTGTGGCGTCCGCGATGTCACTCAGCAGAAAAGTGCGCGAACTGATTGCCCGCCGGCGCTTTCAGGGAGGGAGGGCGGTAGTGACGGTTGGATGACGACAGTTACCCAAAACCACCCTCGAAACATTTTTTCCCCCAGCAGGCATTAGGGGCTCGACCCAGAATTCCAATGGGCAGTGGGGACTGCGGGAACTGTGGGATAGCGGCCCACAGTGCACCGCTTCCAGTGTCGACATTTGCCCCGTTAGTGTGGACTCACACAGTCGAATTACTGTCCTTAGTGTGGAAACACACGTTCGACTTTCTAATATCGATTCCACATATTCGATTTAAGTGACATCGAAGTACTCTCGTAGTGTAGACATACCCCTAGTCTCCAGCTGTTCAAACTCAGCCTCCAGGTGCTAAGCCTCTGCGGTCCAGCCCTGAGTGAAGCTTTCACCCTTCCCTTCACAAATATTATGGAGCGCACAACATGCGGCTATAAGCATAGGAAAAATCATCATTGGCCCTGTCCAGATTCCCATACAGGCATCACCAGCGGGCTTTTAAACGGCTGAATGCACACTCCACAGTCATTCTGCACTTGCTCAGCCTGTTGTTGAACTGCTCCTTGCTGCTGTCAAGTTGCCCCGTGTATGGCTTCATGAACCATGGCATTAAGGGGTAGGCGGGGTCTCCCAGGATCACAATGGGCATTTCAACTTCCCCCAGGGTGATCTTCTGGTCCGGGAAGAAAGTCCCTGCTTACAGCTTCTTGAACAAGCCAATGTTCCAAAAGATGCGTGAGTCATGCACCTTTCTGGACCAGCCTGCGTTAATGTCTGTGAAACGCCCACAGTGATTCACAAGCGCCTGAAGAACCATTGAAAAATACCCCTTGTGATTAGTGTACTCAGTGGCTAGGTGGTCTGGTGCCAGAATTGGAATATGCACGCCATCTATCACCCCTCTGCAATTAGGGAAGCCCATTTGTGCAAAGCCATCCACAATCTCACGCACGTTGCCCAGAATCATGGCCTTTCTGAGCAGGATGCGATTAATGGCCCTGCACACTTAGTAGCCAGCTTCCACAGTGCAAATTGCTATGCACTTCTCCAATGGCAGGGCAGCTCTCATTCTCATGTCCTTGTGCCGCAGGGCTGGTGCGCGTTCATCACACAGTCCCATGAATGTGGCTTTCCTCATGCAAAAGTTCTGCACCCACTGCTTGTCATCCCAGACGTGCATCACCATGTGATCCCAGCACTCAGTGCTTGTTTCCTGAGCCCAAAAGGGGCGTTCCACAGTGGTCAGAACCTCCATGAATGCCACAAGAAATCTCATGTCGTAGCTACTACGCGTGGCGAGATCAATGTCGCGCTCCTCTTGACTTTGTAGTTTAAGGAATAATCCCACTGCCTCTCATGACATGTTGGTTAGTGCAAACAGCATTCTTGTCAACAGCTCGGGATCCATTCCTGCAGCCAGAAAAAGGCAGGGCAGGGCGCGCCGTACACAAACCGTTGAAAGATGGCGTCAAATGCGGATGGAAGCACAGGGATTGCCGGGATGTGAAGCAATGCTTCACAGGGCATTGGGACAGGACCCAGGATGGCCTGCGATCCCTTCCGCCTTCCCACAAGTCTTAGCAGCAAAAGAGAAAGAGGTGTTCTGTGGGATAGCTGCCCAGAGCGCACCGCTCCGAACAGTGCTGCAAGTGTGAACACGCTATTGCGCAGGCAGCTGTCAGTGTAAACACACAATAGGGGTTTTCCTTTTGCGCTCTCTGAGTAGCGCTGTAACTGCTGGCACTATAACTTTGCCAGCGTAGACATGCCTTAAGAGGCACCTCTGCCTAATACTTTGGTAATGGGGGCCATATAAGAACCACAGATAGTTAACACCACACCACAGCTTTGGCTCTATTTTCTCTTCCTACCATCTCTCAAGTGCCTTTCCCACTATCAGCACAAGAGGAAACTAGGGTTCCATCAGCTGAAGCGCCCAGAGACCAAGAGAAAAGTGTCCTGAATTAACTTAGGGTACCATGCACTCAGTGGAAACAAGCAAGCAAACAAAACCCGGGCAGATCAACTGTCTCAGAGCCCAGATCAACTGACTCGGGCTTGCACTCCAGGGCTAAAAAGTAGCACTGCAGATGTTCCTGCTCAGGCCAAAGCCCAGGCTCTGAAACCCAGCAAGGGGGAAGGTGGGTGAAGGGTAGGTCTCAGACTTCAGGCTCCAGCCCAAACAGGAAGATCTACACTGTTTTTAGCCCTAAAGCATGAGCCCGGGTCAGTTGACCAGGGCTCTGAGACTCATTGCTGCAGGGTTTTGTTGTTGTTTTGCAGTGCACACATTCCTTAAGGGCTTTCTAGATCACTCTTTGCAGTGAAATTCTAGGGCAAACACTGACCAGCTTTACTTGCTTCTAGGTGGGTCTTGTGTCAGCATTGGAGCAAGTGACAATCGTTTATTCCTAAGATGACAAACATGGATCATTATTGTTAAATCTTCAAACAGAAATGGGCCCGGTAGTTTAACCAGCCAACGCCACACCAGGTCCTGTTTCTATGCATTTAGGTACTTGTAGTATGTGTATCACTACAGCATGAGTGGAGCCATTCAACTCCTCCCACACCTACCATAACCTAATGAACCACAGTGTCCAAATGTAGTAAAAATCCATCAGAACAAGCACATGACCACTACCCATGGCTAGGAAGACATAATCCATCAATGTCATGAGTTGTCTCGGTGCCATGTCTTGATCTGAAATTTGACAGGCAGGCAGTAATAGCACTTGGGGGAGACAAAAGGGCTGTGCACAGGACTGCAGCTTTCCCTGATACATGCTGAGAAGGTCAGAAGTGGAGGACAGTGTATATTACACTTGCTTAAAGACTTACCATGTAAATTACAGTACATTACCATTCAAGTCACCTGTGCACGCATCCCTTAGTATTGTGTCAAGGGGAGAGGGTGAAAGGCATCTGCGAAGCAGAGCTGAAGGTCCCCGCTTTGCAGACTGGACTCTTCCACCCATCATCTGTCCCTTCACCAGAACGCTGCATGAGTGCTTGTGCTGAGGGTAACAAGCGGAGTAGGGAATAGGGTGTGAAAGCCTTTCCCAGATTAGCTGACTAGTAGACCTGGCTGTAAAATTTCATGGAAAATTTTGATTGTGGGAGAAAATTCATCACCACAAATTGAGATAAAGAGTCAAAAATCTGAAGTCTTTCGCAGGAGGAAACATTCTGAAAAGTTCCATTTCAGGAGAACTGGAAGAATTTTTTGGCTTTCTCCAGGCTGCTCAATTCTCTGTGCTGCCCAGCTCCCTGGGAGTCAGACTGCCCAGGCGCCGGGGGAGCCCAGGCTGGCAGGAAACAGCTCTCACCAGTTTATCTGCCACATTTCTGTGGGAAGACACAATTTGCATGGAACATTTCTTCCATCTAAGCAGCATTTTCTAACAGATAAGCATTCTGTTGGAAAATTTTCAGCCTGCTCTGACTACCCAATGAGCTCCACCATCTTCCACAATGCATCAAAGCACCATGGGGCAGAACAGGGCTTCTCCCCACTTGGGCAAGCAGAACTGTGATGGCAGGCTTCAAAGTGCGAAGTCCCACCAACTGCAGACTGAGGTTACAGCCCTGACCAAGAGAATCAGATTTTAAGGAATGAGGCTCATGGTATTTAAAATTCTTAGCACATCAGAAGAATAAGAACATACAAGTAAGGAACCTACAGATGTATCCTGCACGGTATGACATCAGTGTCATTGCAAATAACAGATTACTTTCACATGTATGTTTGAGGCTGGGAAAAAGGCAAACCGTTCACACAAATAGAAAAAACTAACCAACCCATACAGAAAACTACGAACAATTTCATTTATTATGTGTCCAAAGCAACTGAAAGGGGGAATAATTTGTCTTTTCTGTTAATATCCTTTGTATCTACAATCCAAAATGGCATTTGTTTTACTGTCTTATCATATTATGCATTTATGTCTAATTTGATATCCAGTGTCACCGTGAATAGTATCAGCTTCCATAAAGGATATTACCACTGAATAATAATGGGAGAAAAATTCTATTCAACTTAATTCTGAATATTACATTCTATTTTGGACATTGTTACCAGATTGATATTGCCATGTTGCAAGGAATTCAGAAGAGAGCAACAAAAACGATCAGGGATTTGGGGATCGACTTGCAAGCGCAATATATAAATTTTGATTTAGCTATGGCTGAAAGGACACATGAAAAAAGAGTTCTTAAGTATTTGAAGGGTAAGAGGGAGAGGAATTATTTAGGGTAGCACACATGGGAGTATGTCTGGGAGTACAGGGAAGAAATTAAGAAAGGGAAAATTTGAGTTCCTCATCCAAAAGCAGCTTCCTAAGAGTAATTTATACTATGCTGTGGAACAGACTCCAAAAGGAAGTGGCAGAAGCCTCACTGCATTGGATTTTAAGAAATAAATTAAACAAAGCACTAGGAAACACCATTTCTAGGAGTCATCTCCCAGCCAACAAAATCTAGAGGAGGAAGAGACCTATTATTATTCAGCAACTACTAGCTACCCCTTTTTGTCCATTACACTCCTGATCTAACAAAATCACCAATCCATATTTTATGTGAAAAATAAGACTATGAAAGATTGTGTATTTTTTAAAAAGGCTCAAAAATTTTAAGAGCCAAGTCATTTCCAACCCTTTGTCAGCGTGCTATATTGGGGTGAAGAGAACACAAAGAGCCCCTCCACCCACAGAGCACCATGCACGAGGCAACCTTAGCCTTGGGAGTCCAAGGGGGAAGTCTACCAGCACTGTCTAAAGCAGGCCGCAGGCAGCCCACGGGGTGATTTTCTGTGACCCGCGAGCCCCTCGCAGCCCCCCCCGCCCCCCCAGTGTTTACCAGAGCGGCCAAGCACCGGGAGCAGGGCAGGCTCCCTGCCTGCCTGCCCTGCCCAGCTCCGGGAAGAGGCTGGAACGTGGGGAAGGGCGGGGGGGGGGGGGGGCGGAGGGGGTATGTGTGGCTGTTACTTTAGGCAGCGCCCCCAGCAGCTCCAACTGGCCGGGAATGGGGAGCTGCTGGAGGCGGTGCCTCAAGCAACAGAAACGCACTGCCCCTCCGCCCCCCCTTCCCCATGTTCCAGCCTCTTGCGGGGGCAGGACAGACAGGCAGGGAGCCTGCCCTGCCCCCAGTACGCGCTGGCCAGATCCTGTCCCCTGAATCCCTCCTGCAGCCGAACGCCCTGCTGCACCCTGCACCCCGACCCCCTGCCCTGAACCCCCATGCCGCACCCCACACTCCTCTTGCACCCCAACCCACTGCCCTGAGCCCCCTGCTGCACCCTGCACCCCTCTTGCACCCCAACCCCCTGCCCTGAGCCCCCTGCCGCACCCTGCACCCCCTGGGGGCAGGGAGAGGGCAGAGTTGGGGTGGGGATTTCGGGGAAGGGGTTGGAATGGGGGCAGGGCAGGGGTGGGAAGAGGCGGGGCCTCATGGAAGGGGTGGAGTGGGGGCGGGGCCAAGGGTGGCAGGCGGGGGAGGTGTCAGTAATGCGGCCCTCGGGCCAAGGTACTAGTCCTCATGTGGCCCTCATGGTCATTTGAGTTTGAGAGCCCTGGTCTAAAGCATCCCTTGGCCAAGTGGTCTGGCAAGACAGGAGCATGGCCTTGCCTTCCATGGATGTGCAAGCAGCAGTATGATTGCACTAGGAAGAGCAATGGATGCGCACTCCTAGCCAGCTCCACCCAGAGCACAAGAGGCATTAAGCTTTCCTCTGCAGCACCTGCTCCATGCATTCCCCTGACTCTTAGCCATCATTTTGCCCAATGTGTTTGGTAAGAAACACACAACTCAGACACTTAAAAGGCCAGACATATCATTTACATGTTCATTCAATCCACTGGCCAGTAGGCTGTAAAAAATAGCTAGAGATGGTCATTTTCTGGTCAGTCTGTTACAATACAATGCCTTCCATTGGACTCAACAGATGGCAGACTTATTGGGTACAGGTTCCAGGTGATGAACATATATCCAAGTTAGACTGATTGCTAATTTATTCTTCTAAACCAGAACTCCTCCTTACTCACCTATTTAATAATCCAGTTTGTTAATTCTTCTGACATGGACATTTGATGGCTGCTCTATTTCAGTTTTACAAATAAAATCAGTGCATCATACTGCCAGGCAAAGGAGAATGCTACTATATAAAACATCCATAATTAAATGGGAAATTCATCAATAAGGAAAGATACTTACTAGTTGGGTATATACACTTGTTTTAGCTTGCTTTCTGCTTCCGCTGCTTTCAATCGTTTCTTAAACACAAAAGAGAAAGTTAAAGTGAAAAACAAAAAATAAAAGAAATGTTCACACCATTTTAACTGGGAGTCTGGCAATTCAACCCCTAGCACCTACAGGTCTGTTAATGAACAGGAATGAAATTCACTTCTTGGCATTAGCGGCTGTCATGTATTCCCTTTCTGATACAGAAATATCCATTGAAAATCAACTGTTGCCATCACGAGTCAACCAAAGAGTCTTCTGTGAATTCAACCAATCCGTTTCCAAAACCACAGTCAGACAACTTCTCATAAAGGACACTCATTACATCCTCTTTTAGTTCAACAGGAATGTGTGTGTTCAAAGAAAGATCTCTTAAGCGTTCTGGGCTTGTCCTCCTTGTTAGCTCATACCCAACCAGAATGTACCTGAACTGGTACAACATCTTATTCACTCACTCTCCTGACCAGCTGCATCATTTCAGAAACTGTGAAGAGATTTTGTTTAAAAAGGAGATGCTATGCCTATCCTATGCATGTTATCTATCAAAGGAATGGAAACATGCATTGTTTCCAAAACATATACAAACTCCGTTCGAGACCTTCCCAAAATAAGTTTGTAACATAGGGTTATCACACCATTTATCTAGTAAACAAAAGGTCTGCAGTTTGTAAATCAAGCAGAAGTACACGCATTGGAGATTTTAAGGTCAAGGGCTAGACCCAAGGGTTTGCAGTGATCTTGGGGATTCTTCACCTTGCCATGCAACACATGGCTGCAGGTCACTTGCCAGGATTATCTGGCTATATCTCACAATCATTTCCCTAACACTGTGGGGACCTCAGGCACTGGTGCACCTTGGTGCCTCCTATTCTCTGATTGTGGCACATAAAAGTCTAGCCTGCTGTGATAGCTGAAATTAGATCAAAGTGTTGGGTTCAGTGTGCGGTGCAGGGTAGTGTTAGTGGCCAGTGATACACAAGAGATCAGACAGATATACAATTTTGACTCAAACTAGGGAGTGGGCAGCACAATTTTCATTGGTTGCCAGATTTCTCAGAGAACAGCCACCTTGCCCCCACTTCCAGGGGGCTGAGTTTTCATTGTATAATCAAGGAGTACCTTACAAAAGGAAGGAGACAAGCAGATTCCCCTCAAAGCAGCTGCCTTATCAGCAGTAAAGGGAAAGTGTGCCTATCCAGTATCTATCCCCATAATGACAGCCACACATAGCAGTAAAGAAGCAGGCAACTACTGTGCCAGTGGTGCCCATAGTGGAGAGAGAAAGAAAAGGATAGGTTCCTGTCAACATTTCCCCATCACACCAGCTTCTTTCATTGTCCCAAGTTCCTAGTGCTTAGCTCTTTATCTGGGGTGTGAGTGTGAGTGTGTTCCATCTGTAATACCACAATAAAAGTGTTCTACTCTGAAAAGGGATGGTACAGATGGCAATATAGGGCCACAACTCCAGGCCACATACACATGGCCCAGTCATCTATCCTTACCCTCAGGCAAAGTCTCCATTGGAGGGAGTTAGCAGAATACGACTGTTGTGCTCTTCTCTCAAGTACAACTGGATTGTAAAATAGAGTAAGTGTATTAGATCTAAATATTATGTCAAATATCAGAGGGGTAGCCGTGTTAGTCTGTATCCACAAACACAACGAGGAGTCCGGTGGCACCTTAAAGACTAACAGATTTATTTGGGCATAAGCTTTCGTGGGTAAAAAACCCAAAATAAATCTGTTAGTCTTTAAGGTGCCACTGGACTCCTCGTTGTATTTCTAAACATTATGGTGATGGGTATATCAGAAATACCTACACTGATCCACCTTTATCTTCCTTTGCAACTAACCTTTCTGCCACTCTACCCAACTCTTACAGCTAGTTTTCAGTAACCAGATTTCTACAGAACCCATTTTTATGTTTCTGTATTGTATTCTATTTAAGGGATCACCTTATCTTCACAGTTAGACAAAGATGGATGAAATGAGCGCAACTAGTGGCCAAAACTGGCTGGTAAGTGTGTGGGTTAAGGAATGCCAGGCATCAACCTCCTCTCACAATACTCTGACTGCACGGAACCACCTCCATATGAATAGCAAGCACTTTGCCTCTTCTTGGCTCCCAGACTGGAGAACCGAGGTAAGGAACAGTCTAGGGAGGGCTGTTTTACACAGCATCCTCCTCTCACACAGAAATTCCTGGGTAATTTCCTGCTAAAATTAATGCTGACCTTAAATACGGCAACATACAAAGATTTTAGTTTTGTTCCCCTTCCCACACTTTTGAGACAAATTCCAAAGAGTCATTTGAAAGCTCTTCTAACATAGACAGGAAATTATGGGGCATACATGACAGGAACACACATGGCAACCCCATATATTTCCCAGATTTCTATATGATGGCTGAAGAATTCTGTGGCAAGGGAAATATTTCTAGTGCTTTGGAGCACTGTGAAATCCACCTGCTGGACTGATTCCCAAGGGGAAGTTCAAAGCATCAATACTCTTCCTTTGAAGACAAAAGCAGCTCCTTTTAAAATTCAGTGGGCTGTGCTGAATCTCTCTTACCTGCTGAACATATCTATCTGTAGTTTTCCACATGTAGTAATATTCTATTATGCTGGTTAAGGACTTCCATGGAAGCTAGGGATATGAAGAAAAAGCCACAGTCATCACAAGAAGCTGGTGTCTCATTGAAATTCACAAGAATCTTTTGACAGAAGCCTTTCAGCTAAGTGTTTTATAGACTATAATTCCTCCTAACAGAGATGCCAGTCAGTGCCTGCTAGAGGCACCAACCATTCTTGGTGGCCATATAAAATAAATGCCTTTCAAGTACAGTGCCTTCACTTCAGAAGTGGGGCGGAGGGTAGGTAAAATCATGCTGTGCTGGCTCCACTTGAGGCCATTGAAGGAACAAAAGGCCAAGTGCCACTCTAGCTCAGACTCTGTTTGAGATGAAGTCCCAGAGCAGAGCACAATTAAATTGCACTGCCTCAATTTAAACTTACAAAATCTTGTTGAATGTCAGTGAAGTCTTTTCCATATTTTTCCAGTGCTTCCTCAAAGAGATTTGCCTCAGAAGCAGACCATTCTTCCATTTCATCCCTACACAGGACTGGCCCACCCTGTGGCACAAGGGCAGAGATCGCCTTGGAAATGTCATAGACATTTCTGTGTAAAGTGTCCATAGCGTGGAACTAAACAGAAGTTTAAAAAATAAAATTAACAAAAGATGGGCATACAAATAGTAAAACGCTTAGAAATGAAACCAGTGACAAGAATCAGATGTGTTATACATATCCCACATGCTGTAATTGTGGGGGCAAAATATTCCACTACTATACATTAAGAACTTCCCCAGTCCTAGACTGACGATTCACTACTAGTAAATGGATGCTATGGTCATCTAGTCATGGCGCTTTTTTGGAAAAGTTGATCCCACGCATCCATAATTTCTGCTCATCTACTCCCAAGCAGTAATCTGATTCAGTCACTAGATGTAAAAACCTAATGAAATGGTACAATCGTAGAAACTGCAAATGGGAAAGCCCTGTTACATTCCATCCATGGATGAAGCAGGCCTTTGAGGACATGACACACAAACTCAAATTTATTGTGCATCTTCTTTTACTCACAATCAATAGCAACTACATTACAAAAAAACAAACAAACAAAAAAAACCACACATATCAATGCACCTTACTAACTGCAACCTAATATAGAACCAAAAAACCCTTAAAAACAATTGAAGTTCCAAAGTGCAAACACCACCCCAATCAAAACCACACCAACTAGGGCAGAGTTAAGCTTGTCTGTGGTTGATAACTGATGATTTGCTTGGGGTAGGGATGTGATGAGTGAGAGAGATGATACAGAGTGAAGGCTTTACTCTATTTCCGGTGGTTTTAAGTTACAGGTTATTTGCCAGAAGGAACCTTAACTGTTCTTACAGTTTTGTGCATTATGGATTTATTCTACAGTGCTTTGTTCTGTTCAGTTGAAATGATCCAAGCACTGGGGCTTCCAATACTTTCCTTTGGAGACTCTTCAACAAGTTCATGCATCTCACTGTCAGGAAGTTGATAGACAGCTTGAATTTTCCTTTTTGTCTCATTAAATACTAATCATTGTGATATAAGTAACGTTTTACAATACCACCACTTTATGAACTTTATTATAAATAGAGCCCTACTAAATTCACGGCCCATTTTGGTCAATTTCATGGTCACAGGATATTAAAAATCATAAATTTGATGATTTCCGCTATTTAAATCTGAAATTTCAGGTGGTGTAATTGTAGGGGTCCTGACCCAAAAAGGACCTCAAAAAGAGGTCTCAAGGTTATTGTAGGGGGGGTTGTGGTACGGCTACCCTTACTTCTGTGCTGCTGCTGACAGTGGTGCTGCCTTCAGAGCTGGTCAGCTGGAGAGCGGTGGCTGCTAGCTGGGAGCCCAGCTCTGAAGGCAGAACCGCCACCAGCAGCAGCACAGAAGTAAGGATGGCATAGTATGGTATTGCCACTTTTACTTCTACGCTGCTGCCTGCAAAGCTGGGCTCTCAGTCAGCAGTCGCCACTCACCAGCCACCCAGCTCTGAAGGCAGCAGCGCAGAAGGGTGGCATGGCATGGCATTGCCACCCTTACTTCTGTGCTGCTGCTGGCGGGGCACTGCCTTCAGAGCTGGGCACCTGGCCAACAGCCACCGCTCTCCAGTTGCCCAGCTCTGAAGGCAGCTCAGAAATAAGGGTGGCAATACTGTTACCCCCCTAAAATAACCTTGCCACCCCCCTGCAACTCCCTTTTGGGTCAGGACCCCCAATTTGAGAAACGCTGGTCTCCCCCCATGTGAAATCTATATAGTATAGGGTAAAAATACACAAAAGACCAGATTTCACAGTCTGTGACGCATTTTTCACGGCTGTGAATTTGGTAGGGCCATAGTTATAAATAACTCAATATAGAGAAGGAACAGGCTGTACTGAAATTTAGCAAACACCAGTAGGGAACAATATATTTGATAGCCAAGTTTTCTGTTCTGATCTTTTTCACCCATTGATGGCTAGAATATTCCCTGATTTTTTTGGAATTGATCAGATGCAGTGTTCCAAAGCTATCATGTTGAAAACAACAGATTAGTTGGCTGTGTGTAAGACAGCTACTTAGTGTGTGTACCACAGGAGATGACTGAGAAGCACTGGGCAGAAAACATTGCAATAAAATTCAAAAAAGGTTGGCAGTAATCTAATTGCAGCATTTACCTAATTGTACCTTTACAAAACCAGTAGCTGAATCTCAATCACAATCCACCTGCCCGTCCTTCCATGTGCCTATTGCCGTAGCAGAGGGGCATATTTTACATTTCTCTCAAAATCCTCTTAATCTTACCAGTGTGATGTCCCTGGAAGCTGCAGCAGCACTCATGTGCAAACTTGGCTGTCTGACAGAACTACTGCAGTCTAGGGCCCGGGCAAATGTACCAACAGAGCTGAAAAGGAATAAGAGAACATTAACCTTGCATGCAAAGTGAATACAGGAAAATCCACACACGCGATTTCTTAGGCTAGCAGGCTCACAGTGAACAGCTCTGGCATTCATCTCCATTACTTTGTGTCTCCATTACTTCATATCAGGACTTACCGTTATGTTCCGGCTCTGAGCCAGAGAGCCTTTTCATCACATGGCTTGCTATTACATATGCTTCATTCTGCTTAGCTCACAGGGCCCTAAGTTACGTTCAGGCATGCATAGCAGAAAGCACAAGGAGAGAGAGACACTCTCGAGGATCACATTGGGACACATCCTTGTCTCCCCACCCCTCAAGAGATATGGATAGGTCAGCCTTGAACTTGGAAACCTGATCTACATCAAGTTTCAGGCACATCAAAACCTTTCCATGAAGATAAGAGCAGTTTTTAATTAACTGAAGGCACAAAGGAGAAGAGATAGCTGTCAAGATAACAGGTGGAAGGAGGAACAGCAGTGATCCAATTATCATTCCTCTAAGAAAGTTTCAGAAGACAGTCTGTTCACATTTAAATAGTTTCACATTCTGCAATGTATGTCATACATGCATAGTTTTGGGGGAGAGGGGTGGCGGTGGAGGACTCAGACTTTAAGGTCAGAAGGGACCATTATGATCATCTAGTCTGACCTCCCGCATGATGCAGGCCACAAAAGCTGACCCACCCCTTTTCCCTTAACTCAGCTGTTGAAGTCCCCAAATCCTGTGATTTAAAGATTTCAAGTCGCAGAGAATCCTCCAGCTAGCGACCCCCGCCCCATGCTGTGGAGGAAGGCGAAAAACCTCCAGGGCCTCTGTCAATCTACCCTGGAGGAAAATTCCTTCCTGACCCCATATATGGCGATCAGTAGAACCCCGAGCATGCAGGCAAGATTCTCCAGCCAGACCCTCATTGACTATTGATACTATTTACCAGCGATGGCACGTAGTTGACTAATTGACTAAAATCACGTTATCCCATCAAATCATTCCCTCCATAAACTTATCTAGCTTAATCTTAAAGCCAGAGAGGTCTTTCACCCCCACTGTTTCCCTCGGAAGGCTGTTCCAAAATTTCACCCCTCTGATGGTTAGAAACCTTCGTCTAATTTCAAGCCTAAACTTCCCCACGGCCAGTTTATATCCATTCGTTCTCGTGTCCACATTAGTACTGAGCTGAAATAATTCCTCTCCCTCCCTGGTATTTATCCCTCTGATATATTTAAAGAGAGCAATCATATCCCCCCTCAGCCTTCTTTTGGTTAGGGTAAACAAACCGAGCTCCTCGAGTCTCCTTTCATATGACAGGTTTTCCATTCCTCTGATCATCCTAGTGGCCCTTCTCTGTACCCGTTCCAGTTTGAGTTCATCCTTTTTAAACATGGGAGACCAGAACTGCACACAGTACTCCAAATGAGGTCTCACCAGTGCCTTGTATAACGGAAGCAGCACCTCCTTATCCCTACTAGATATACCTCGCCTAATGCATCCCAAGACCGCATTAGCTTTTTTCACGGCCACGTCACATTGCCGACTCATAGTCATCCTGCGGAGAACCAGGACTCCGAGGTCCTTCTCCTCCTCTGTTACTTCCAACCGATGCGTCCCCAGCTTATAACTAAAATTCTTGTTAGTCATCCCTAAATGCATCACCTTACACTTTTCACTATTAAATTTCATCCTATTTCTATTACTCCAATTTACAAGGTCATCCAAGTCTCCCTGCAGGATATCCCGATCGTTCTCCAAATTGGCAATACCTCCCAACTTTGTGTCATCCGCAAACTTTATCAGCCCACTTCTACATTTGCTTCCGAGGTTATTAATAAATAGATTAAATAAATCCACACACACGATTTCTTAGGCTAGCAGGCTCACAGTGAACAGCTCTGGCATTCATCTCCATTACTTTGTGTCTCCATTACTTCATAGGAAGATAGCAATCCAACTCTTCATGCCAGCCTCTCCAACTTATCATGCCCATTATACAAAAATTCATTAGGCCCCCCAAAGTCCCATGACCTTCCTCATTCCCAGTCTTCACTATATCCACATTCACCACTTGTCACACCCAGCTTGTCAGGTCTTTCCAAATTTCTCAGATATATCAACGGGTGGGAGTCTTGGCAAGAAGCATATTTTTAATATATTATATATAAAAATATAAATATAAACAAATAAGGGCGTGCTCTCCTTTTTCCTCATCTACCTCCCCTTATTCCCCACCAGCTGTTACTCCCCAATTATCTGTTCTCAATTTTCCTCCCTCTCACTGTTCCAGTAGAATCCACTGTGATGTGTCTGAGGCTCTAGCTTTAATAAGTTTTGCTTCTCTACTCACACACCTCAATGAAAGTAGAAATGCTGTGGGAGAATCAACACAAAACTTACTAAAGCCAATGAATTCCACAGTGAATTCATCTTAGCTCAGCCACAACGCACAGGACTAGAAAGGGTATGTCTAGATAAGGAAAAACAGGTTAGCCAACAACAAACAAGCATTAGCTAACCCTGACATTTTCTGTAGTATAGATACAAGCTAACATTTTTACTTCAACTTAGCCAACTGAGGTCAACCCTTGGCTCCCCAGTAGGTCTGAGCAGTCAATCTAGCACTTTAAGCTCTCTCAAACTGGACAAGCAAAAATTGCTAGTCATTTTTTAAAATATTGATGAAAGTTCCCTTCAATGGCACATTCAAGAATCAGAAAAATAAACCATTTTGTGCACTTTGAGATGAGTATGAGCCCTTTCCATCTTGCTTCTTAACAATATTTCGCATTTTATTATAGAAGAATTATTTCCCTTTACTATTCACTTCACACACTCGTTTGTTCCCTACTATGTCCTTCAACAGCATCTTACTCAACATGCTAAATTCCTTCATTGATGCTTTTTCCTTCTTGCATGTAATAACTGCATCAAATGGGGTCCACTCTACAAGTCCTTCAGTCCAAAGAGCGCTCTTCAATGCCATATCCTCTATCACACCATATGCTAACATGTCTTCCTTTATGACATCCCACTATTTCTTTTTGAGTTGGCCTCTTTTTCTTTCAGTCTTGATCCATTAGATGCTTATCCACATAGTTGTCAGGACTGCATTTTACATGACCAAACTATGTGAACCTGCACTCCCTCATTTTTTCCATTTATGAGTGTTACTTTGAGCTTGTCTCCAACGTCCTCATTCCTCATGTGGACTCTCTTGTTTACACCACTCATCCATCTCAACATTCGTATTTCTGTGGATGCGATCATTTGCTCATTTTTTTTCTTTGTTGCCCAATACTTCCAGCCATACTTTCAAACTGGATGGACCACAATTCTATAGATTTTCCCTTTTAATCTTATTGGGATCTTCCCGTCACATATTACACCACTTCTCTCTCTCTCTCTCTCTCTCTCTCTCTCTCTCAATTTGAGCCAGGCATTTATTATCCAAGCTCTAATTTCACCGTCCTTTTACCCAGAGTCTGGAGCCCATAATACTTGAAACTTTGCGTTTTTGGCATTGTCTGCCCACCTAGTTTCAACCATTATTCTTCAGTGTTCACATTATTCATATTCACAGTACTTTTTTTTCCTCCTTTGCTAATTTTGCATCCATGTCTCTCCTACACGTCTCCATTTATCAAGATCCTCTTCTAAACTATATTTCCCCTCACTGCATAGATGGCTACAGGAGGGAGGGACAGCTCAGTGGTTGGCGCATTGGCCTGCTAAACCCAGGGTTGTGAGTCCTCAAGGGGGCCACTTACAGATCTGGGGCAAAAATCAGTACTTGGTATTGCTAGTGAAGGCAGGGAGCTGGACTCAATGACCTTTCAGAGTCCCTTCCAGTTCTATGAGATAGGTATATCTCCATATATTTTTATATTTATATCATCTACAAACAACATGCATCAAGGTGTCTTCACCTGTATGTTCCTGGCAAGGGTACCAGGATGAGTAATGAGATCAATGTACATTTTCAACCTCTACTAACTGTACAGATTTTGAAGATTTTGCCCAAAAATAAATTGCATCTACATAATCTAGCAATGCTATTTGAAAACCCTTACCCCACTCCCATCAAAATGTTAAAATAGGTATTTCAGTAACCTCCCAGGATACGGTTCTCCATAATTCCTGTATTTTGTTTGCATTTTCTGTCTCCGATTGGGAACAACAATTCAGTCTCATATCTTGCACTTCAAGTCACATACCCCATTTAGACAAGCGAAACACATCTTTTTTTAAAAAGGAGCAAGTGAACCAGCAACCAAAAAAGTTCATACCAGAAGAGAGAGAGAGAACACGAACATTGGGTTCGGGATAGGAGAAGGTGAAACAAGAAATCACCACCAAAATTTACAAAAAAAAAAAAAAAAAAAAGTTAAAGTTCTTTAGTTTTTTCCCCCAAGGAAAGGCCAAATTTTCTTACCGTGCTACCACCAAGAACTGGTCTATCTGTTTGTCTATTAGCGGATTAAATGCTTCCCAAACTTTTGTTTCAAGTTTTGATTGATCTCTTCCATCTTCTTCACCTGGTTGAAATGCAAGTTAGAAATGTTTTGGCATAGCAGCTTTCAGAAAGAATAAAAGTGTTTTTCTTCTGTATTTCATCTCTCCCAAAAAATATGTAACTGCCAGGCCCTTGGTCTATTAAAGCACATTAACTTGCTGTTTGTGTGGCCGTGGCAGGAAAGCCTTTCACCCAGTCTGAACAACTTTTTCACCATGTCATGCAGAAAAAGTTGGCCTATATTCTTAGTGTGTTATGTCTATAGAAAGATATTGCATACTTTAATATTTTTTAAACAAAAATGTACTGTTAAATACAAGCACTATCTTCCATTCTAAAAATGACCCAAGCAACCCCTGGAAATACTAGGAAGTTCATGCTGCAGCATAAAGTTGAAACATACCATGTGATTGACAATGATAACAGAATGCTGAGAAATTGGGATCTTTCCACACAGTATGCGTCTGACGAATTGGGTATTCACCCACGAAAGCTCAAGCTCCAATACGTCTGTTAGTCTATAAGGTGCCACAAGACTCTTTGCCGCTTTTTACAGATCCAGACTAACACGGCTACCCCTCTGATACTCCACAGAGTATGAGTATCATACTCATTTGGCCATTAAATACATTTTTAAATGCACACCTTCGTTGTGATTCTTCCCTCACTTCACCTCCACTTTAAGGATTGCCACATTTTACAGTCTCTATATTAGTGTACCTCTTTTTCCCCTCTATTAAACCTTTTACTTCCACCTTCCCTGTGTCATTTGCCCCACTGTTCCCCCACATTTTTTACCTTTCTTCCTCCCATTCTTTTTTCTCTCCCCTCATCCCAAACACTCTCTCCAGTCCCCCAAAATCCACAACTCCTCCTCACACAGCAGCCCCAGCAATACACACATTAATCAGCTGATCGGGGGGGGGGCAGAGTGGAGCTGTATGAAGGACATCAGCACACTGTTGGGCAAATCTTTTCCTCGACCATCTTCCCTCTCTATAGTTTCTTCTCTTCCCAGCCCAGTGAACATTGGCTTCCCTTTTATTCTCTACAGAAGATCTGAAGATTCTTCTTCCACCTAGCCCTGTCTTCCCAATGTGTGGAGAGGGTGGTCCATAAAGGTTAACACGTCCTCCTGTAATGTTCGGAGGCTAGTCCAGTTGCAGCTGAAACATGCCAGTTTCCCAAGCAGAGAAAATAGAAACCCTGATCTGTGATCCACCCCCTTCTGCCTGGTCTAAAACTAAGCTAGATAATGTCAGCAACGCACAGATCAAAGCACCAATGTTACTGCACACCTCTGGCCAGAAGAGCAGCACAATCAGAAGATTTGATGGAGATCTTGGACTGTGGTTCGCAGCTGTTCCCCCTCTGGGGAAGGGAAGGCACCCACCAGAGGCACGCGAGAGAGAAAGAAAGAACGAGAACTGGAGGGGATAAGAGTGAATATCTGTTTGCTTCCCCTCCTTCAGGGCCTGAGAGTGTTGGAAAGCAAAGATCCCCAGAGCTCCAGCTCCCTCTTCCCTTGGGCTTGCAGGAAAAGGGACAATGATTCCTACAGTTCTCCCTCTCCCTTACATGCATCAGGAGACAGCAGTAAATCCCCACAATTTTCTTTGTCCTAGAACACAGTTCATGCCAGCAAATCCTTAATCGCTCCTGCTCTATAAGTGAGAGTTCCAGCATCACAAGTTTGCAGATGACACTAAACTGGGAGGAGTGGTAGATACGCTGGAGGGTAGGGATAGGATACAGAGGGACCTAGACAAATTAGAGGATTGGGCCAAAAGAAATCTGATGAGGTTCAACAAGGACAAGTGTAGAGTCCTGCACATAGGATGGAAGAATCCCATGCACTCTATAGACTAGGGACCGAATGGCTAGGCAGCAGTTCTTCAGAAAAGGACCTAGGGGTTACAGTGGACGAAAAGCTGGATATATGAGTCGAGAGCGTACCCTTGTTGCCAAGAAGGCTAACGGTATTTTGGGCTGTATGAGTAGGGGCATTGCCAGCAAATTGAGGGACGTGATCATTCCCCTCTATTTGACATTGGTGAGGCCTCATCTGGAGTACTGTGTCCAGTTTTGGGCCTGACACTACAAGAAGGATGTGGAAAAATTAGAAAGAGTGCAGTGGAGGGCAACAAAAATGATTAGGGCGATGGAGCACATGACTTATGAGGAGAGGCTGAGGAAACTGGGATTGTTTAGTCTGCAGAAGAGAAGAATGAGGGGGGATTTGATAGCTGCTTTCAACTACCTGAAAGGGGGTTGCAAAGAAGATGGCTCTAGACTGTCCTCAGTGGTACCTGATGACAGAACAAGGAGTAATGGTCTCAAGTTGCAGTGGGGGAGGTTTAGGTTGGATATCAGGAAAAACTTGTTCACTAGGAGGGTGGTGAAGCACTGGAATGGGTTACCTAGGGAGGTGGTGGAATCTCCTTCCTTAATGGTTTTTAAGGTCAGGCTTGACAAAGCCCTGGCTGGGATGATTTAGTTGGGGATTGGTCCTGCTTTGAGCAGGGGGTTGTACTAGATGACCTCCTGAGGTCCCTTCCAACCCTGATATGCTATGATTCTATGAGCTCAGCCAAAAGTGATTGGTGGTTAGATGGCTGTTGGGAGTGGGCACCCAGGAGTAATGGGCAGACAGTATTTAATGGGTGATTGGTTGGGAAGGACCCTTGGTGTGAGGAGAGGGTTGATTCAGAACACAAAAACACCTTTCATGTGCGTGGTGAAAATTTGGGCTCCCCAAGGCAAATCTCAATTAAATAAAAAAAAGAAGAATAGGTTCAGAGGGAACCAATTAATCCAATCTGTTGCAACAGCTTTTATGACCTGGACAACTGCCCACTTGAGCTTGGACTGAAACCCAACTAATTGCCTTCAGCTGGTAACACCACATTAGCCTCTAAGAAACCAGGACATAGTCCCCACCATGTGACCTAGAAGTGAAAGAGTCCATAACCCATGAGCCAACAGTCCATTTAAAAAAAAAAAAAAAAAGACATTTTCAACATGATATCTTGACAATTCTAATGAAATCATGGAAATTACCCTCTTTTAATAAGTCTGTTATATCTGCCTGGTATCTGTTTCCAACACGAATCTCTCCTTTATCAGCCAGGAGAGTCTTTTGCTGTGGATCATACACTAGTGAATAAAAGAAGAAATCCTAAAAATAAAACAAAGACAAAAGGCAAGCAACATTATTAACATTATTGGTAGCTAGTGGCCAGTTTTTAATTACAGGTTTTTTTTTTAATCAAGTGGATGAACTATGAACCAAACACCAGTCTTAAAAAACAAAATGAAATACTATGACTTTCTTCTGAAAATAAAACAGTACTCCTCCCAAATGGCTTCATTTACTTAGGAACACATATACAGTCATTACAGCTAACAGGAGCACAATTTCCTCTTGTATGATACAAATGAGGCTCTGGCACCACAATGACCAACATCCCAGAACAAAGTGACACATACACAGTATAAGGATCTAAACAAAACCATTAAAATTAATAATACCCTATGGTGGTGAATTCTCCTCCTCACGCAGGAGACTACACCACATGGCACTGCTGAGGCAATTAAAAATGCGACTGTGCCTTGCAATATTTCAGAGAGCAACCAATGAGCCCTTTGGCAGCTACCTACACTGTGAGGGTATGTGGACTCCTCCCGCAATATACATTCCTCGCTGCCCATACATAGAGGTGTAGAGGGCAGGGAAAATAAAGCAGTGCTGCTGGATGGCGGTATTGTGCACTCCAGCTCACTTTGAGCCTCAATGGGGAACAATAAGTTGTACAAGCCCAAGGAACGGAAGAAGCCATTGCTAGGTCACAACACACATTCAGCCACATGGTAGACTACTGTAGTCTAAAGGCTTACAACTGCAAGTCACTTCTGCTTCTTGAGCCCCACTTGCATGCGCAAACACATACCACAGGCGCATCCAGGGTTGACAAGAAAGTATCAGTGAAGTTTTCCCCTTCCCGCTGTATTTCTATTGCTCCAATAATAATGGTATCCAGTTATCAAATCCAAGAACTTTAAACTTTTGAATAGTCTCGATAGCAAGGAAAGAGTCCATCCTGATCTCCTGCAGCAGAGGGAGCACCAATCCGATTTCCACTTTAGACTGAACTCTCCAAGCCTGTTAATAGTCTTATTTTGTGTTTTGCACAGTATGGAGCATGATGCTGGTGCTTAACAAAGGCCTGATCCTAAGCCCCATTCACAAAAATGGGAGCCTTCCCATTGGACTTGAATAGGCATTGGAGCAGGGCCTACATGACTCTGAATAAGAATATTGGGCCTAATTCTCATGCACACTAACGGTGCTTTACATCACTCTCACAGTATAAAGGGGCCGCACTGTGGGCGTAAATGTAATTGATGCCAGAGCCGTGCAAGGCAGCTTTAGTGCTGATGAGAATTAGGCTCATCATCTTGTCAGTTATAAAACATTTAAGTCAGTATTGTCACAAACAAAAGTAAAAGGGGTTTTTGTTTTGCATCTCTCAGTATTACAAATGCAAGTGTTTTGTGTTTTAGCCCCAGAGTATACATCTCTAGGGCTGCAGAATATCTAGTGTAACAGTTGTCATTCTCAGGCAGATTGGCCAGCAAATACACAAGCAAAGCAATGTAGCATGCCATGCTATCAGCTCAGGAGGCCAGATACTCCAGTCCACTCCTTAAAGCAGTGAGATGGCCAGCGAAGAATACGGCTTGTGCAGATGAACTCTCTTCTAGAGTGAGCTGGTTCTGCCACCTCTGCTGCCACCTACCCTCCACCCCTACCAATAAGGAAAAGAGGAGACATGTCAACAGTAGGGCATAGGCAGAATGTACGGGCAGAATTCTCTTACAACACAGACTCCAGTTCTGATTTGTAAAGTCTCTTCAGTCAAGATTTTCAAAAATTGGAGTCTAAAGGCTTCTAGCTGTATATTTCAGCACCTAAGTAAACAGACAAATTTTCTGAAGTGCCTTGTAACCATCGCCTCCCATGACCTCTATAGGCAGCATTTGGATGCTCACCACTTTGGACGATCAGATCTCTGATCCAGAAGCCAACTCCAAGCATCCATTTTTTAAAACTTTAGCTTTGAAAAAAATGGTTTGTCATGTGGGATTTGCATTTTTAGTGTCCTATTGTAACTCTTCTACATTCCTTTCCCTCTAACAGTAAGTTGGCTACTGTATGTTTCGCTGGCTAGAGAATGTAGATATTTACTTACTGAAACTTCCAAACAAATTTCTATTTAAAAAAAAAAAAAATCTTTCTATTTCTGTTTAGGAAGAAAAACCCAACCCTCTCTACTGTTCTCATCCTTGTTCCCAAAAGAAATATGACAAGTTCTGTTTTTCTTAAGTTTGGTAGCAGATTCATCAACATAAAAGATCTCAAATACTGAAAATTGTCTTGACTTACGGTCCTCCTCTCAGCCATTAGAAGGAAGATAGACACCTGGTATCCCTGAGCAAGGTGCAAGGGAGCTTGTTGCCCCAAGCTGTGGTGCAAAGCCCCTGCCACCTTCCTCCAAGACTCTACTAGGAAGAACGCAAGTTCTGCTGTATGCTGCTCTTTAAACAGGCTTTTCAAAAAACTACTCCTATGGAATTAAGTTTGTAGCAATGTAGTCTCACTTTTACTGGAGTCCAAATGCAAAGAATACTCCAGGGAAGCTGAGAGTTCCGTCACCTCAAAAGGCCAGCTAGACTCTCCTCACCACCTGGTGGTGGAAGTTGCATTAGCCCATCTCCAGAAGAGTCAAAATGCTGGAAAAAGTTATATTCAAACCTACATAGGAAATGGCATAGTCCTTTCACAAAGTCTGTGCTCATTTTAGCTGTAAAAACTGTATACACCTCATTCACAACACTGCTTGAAAGGAAGAAAAGAGAAAATTAAAAATATATAAAATATCATTTGTGCTCAACATGTTTAGAAAAAATCAAAATAGATTGCTGGAATTAGAACGGAACTATGAAGAAAATGAGGTGTGGCACACGTGTTCTGAATGTCCCTTTCTGATCCTGACCCCACCCTAATTTGTCAGTAACGTTAGCCAAAGACCAAAGCCAAAGGAATCTACAGAAAAAGTAGGGAAAGAGAAATGGCCAGAAAAAAAAAATGGCTGACATGGACAGGAAAATATTTTGTTGTTTGCAGTGTTATTGTGGCTATATCGGTCTGAGGATCTTTTACTGGACCAACTTCAGTTGGTGAAAGACACAAGCTTTCAAGCTTGCACAGAGCACGAAAGAATGCCTCTTTCAGTAGCAAAAGTTGGTCCAATAAAAAGATATTCTCCCCCGTCCCCCCCCCCCCCATCTCTCTAAGGAAAATACAGAAATCAAGAGATGTTGGTCAGTTGGGAATTCGTACCAACTAATCTAAGGTCAGAAACACTAATTAGCTAACTGTCTTGGCAGTCTGTTAATTGGATTTTGCCAGCTCAATTAAAAACATACTACAGTTTATTTTTCCTTTTCAGGGCCATTCACAGAAGCAGCCTGAGCAGGCAGCCACCCATGGCGCAAAGTTCTCCCAGGCTGCTGGACACATGCTTGCAAGGCAATGAAATAGTTTGGGGACATAAAACATTGCGTGGAGTGGAGGAGGAAGTGTTCTGTGTTCTCATCCCAACCCTCTTTGGGATCAACGACTACAGTAAATTCAGATTCTCCCCCTGGCTTCTCTTCCTTATTCTTCCCCTCTTCCAAATGCAATCTGAACCAGCAGTGGTGTCAGTGCTAGCCTGCCCCAAGGAGTTTAACAAAACTTTCCACTGGAAGGGGTATCTAAGCAAACCTCCGCTACCCAGCTGAAGATCACTTCCGTTTAGTCCATGACCTCCCCCAGAAGTTTAGCCTGTATGTCTCACTTACTACCAGGTACACAGTCCCGGGTCTGACTCCACCTCTCCCAGGAGCAGGCACCACGTGCGGGGGCCAGATTCCAGATCTCTAGGACACTGTTTTTCCTTTTTCAATGCCATGTTTGAAATTGAAAGTGTAGTTTTCAGGGATGGGGGGGAAAAGGTAAGGAGGTTGAAAGGGACAGGCAGGTATTACACCACCTATTATGAATTTATGGGAGGGCAATTGTCTCCTATTCTCCCCACTCTCTTCAGCCCTTTCTTTTCATTGCTCTCTCCATGCTCCACACCCACACGTTTTCTAAAACTCTCAATTTCTCTCCATCTTCTATGTCTACTAAGTTTGTTAGCATTAAAACAGGTCCTTACTGTGGTAACAGAACACCTTCATGAAACCTCTCTTATTGTGTGAAGTTTCTTCCCAAAATGCCTGCTCAGTTTTAAAAATAGCCAATATCACTCAGCCCAGAATTCTGACAGTTCAAAGGGAAAGTTACCAGGGTTCTAATCACAGATTTGCACCTGAACTGCTGCATGACTGTGGGCACGTCAGTTCACCTCTGTCTCAGTTTGCCCATCTCTGTAATGGGGATAAATATACTTCTTTCCTTTGAAAAGTGTCTCAAGATCTGTAGGATGAAGAGCACTAAACAACTAAGTATTATCAAATAATGAAACTAACTAGGCTTTCTAAACTTGCATTTTCAATTGGCATTTTCTCAGCTACCTGCTGCTGGTGACCATTTTCTGAATTCAATGGGCCTTGTTTGACACCCTGTCCATTTGGCAGCCTTAGGTGAGACTCGCCATGTTTCTAGTTTAACATTCTGAAAAGAAAATTGAATATTCAGCAAGTCACTTTTTAAAAAAAATCTTAAACATGAATATCAGATTCAATTTAATTTTCTGACTATTAAACAAGTATTAAAGGAGGTTAGAAATGTATTTATAAGGAAGCTTGATCAAGGAACAGATTCCAGTTTACAATTTGCAAGACCTGTTTTTTTTAAACAAATTAACAGCTGTTGCCATAATGTTTTCAATCAATAGATTTTTCCTGTCTCTCATACTTATGTAACATTTAAGTCTGCTCAAAGGACATCACCCCCCTTGCAGATGTTTGTAATACTACTATCATACAAAATTCACTTTTACTTCTCCATATAAATAAAATTTAAGAAAAACTTGCTAATAATCTCTGAAACGAAGCTCCCAGACTGTCAGGTCAAATTCCAACAAGATTGCTGACACCAGTGGGCAGCTCAGAGATGTCAATTGTAACTAAAATTAAACACACATAAATGTGTTAATATAAGATTACAGCTGCACAGTTTAAATTCACAAAAATACCAGAAAGTAAGGACCAAGGCCTAAATCTTTAGGAGATACTAGTGGTTTGGGATGCCCCAATTTTTAGGTGTTCAGTTGGAGACATCTTTAACAGGCTCGACATCCAGAGGGTGGGTGCTTGACATTTCCTGAAAGTCAATCTGGATAACCAAAAATTGAGTCACTATCAAAAATGTAGGCCTAGGGTTCCAATATAATGTTAATTCAGACAATTTAAATAGCTTCTATATCATATGATGTATATATTCTACAGCATCAATAATATAAGAGGTGCATTTAAGTCAGAAAAATAAGAATATAAAATTTTCAGTGTGCACAATGACAAACTGTCTTTGCATCCATCAGGCTAGAAAGGGAGAGTATGTGCACTAACATCATAGAAGAGATGAGGCTCCAATGACCTCTGCTAAAACTTCAGTAGCTGTCCACTGAGTTTGTTAACAAGTAATTTTCCAATTGTCTAAAATCTTTGTTTTCTCTTTCCCAGGCCTACTAGAGCACATGCTCCTCGTTAAGGAGAATGGATAAAGATTTTGAAGGAGTCTCACTACTACTGAAAGTCTAATCCTAGCTTCAAGTCTGACGCTTTAGCAGTTATGCTGTTGCATTAAAAATAGATTGGTTAGAAAAAAAATAATTTATGAATGGATCAAAAAAAAAAAAGGGGGGGGGGGGGGGGGAAATCTTCCAGAAATTAACTTTGAAGAGATACCAACCAAAATTTCAGCCTCAGTAGATAGTTCTAGAAAATGACCTTGCAAAAATAGGGCAAACTGTTTTGCAGTCTCAACTAGAAGTTACTGTTAGCAACTATTATATTACATATTTCAGTTTATTCTTGTCAACAGGTGAACCTTAATCTTTGAACTTTCAGACTGCTGGGCTGACAAAATAAGTATGGTCTTCTTTATAGGAGGAGGAATGGTTTAGTGTTGTCACAAATATATATTTAAACAATGGGCTTTGCCTGCTAGAGCAACAAAAAATTTTACAGCAAAATGAAAGTTGCAGAACCAGACAATTTTATTGACCTTAATGTTTTTACTGGCCCTGACAACACCCAGTGAACTTCAGAAATGAGAAAAGAAGAAAACCTCATAATTGGGCTACTTGCAGAAAGCCACCAATACTAAACTGTGGCAAAATAACCCGGTGAAGCTTTGCAATTCGCAAAATGGATTCATACCTCCCGTTCCAGATAGGATTTAAGGGATTCTGTCTCATTTAACAGAGTAACGCTGCATTTGCCTCTAAAAAAGAAAGAAATTACATTTTATGAAAAAAAAATATTAAACTTATGAAATATACAATGGCATTACTAACTTTTGCATAAAGTTTATTACACAGGAAGAATACTGGACCAATATTGTACTGTTTCTTCTTGATTAAACAGTTCTAGAAGAATTAAGTCATTACCTTATGTGCGTGGCAGGTAAAGATTCCAGCTGTCGTGAGAGAAACAGTTCTCGATGCCTTAGCTGATGCTTCTGTTTCTCTGGTAAATCAACCATTTCTGGGTTTTCCATCTCTTCTTCCATTTCCCCTAGTTACACAAGGCGGAAAAAAAAAAAAAAAGCTTAATATCACATATTGCAAACGGTACCTCTTAGCCAATCGGAATGTATTGCCACAAGACCACGATTAAACCATAAATAACCACAATACATGGTACTTAAGCCATTTTCCTCTTTGTCTCTTACTGCTGCAGCCCAGAGCTGCAGCCCATTGAAGTAGGCAGCTCACACCAACCACAGCATTAAATAGTCACAGAACAAGTGTGGAGATGCCAACTAAATGTCTAGGGCCAGCCTTGCCAGCTACTGTAATGGCACTACTAATATCCAACAGCAGGCAGTGCTATCCCGTTTCAATGGCTCTTACCCATAAAATATGGTCATGACCCATTTTACTTTTTGATCCATAATTCTTTCGTACCACAGATATACTGTCCCAAATTCACATCTACATGTGAAACTACATCCACGCTGATACATAACTTATCTGCAAAACAACTGGATCCAGGCAATGTCCTAGTGGGAAATGGTTGCTAGAGGGCATTGTCATTAGTGACATCATCTTTCACTTATGTTAGATACGGCATTTGGAGTCAAGCTACTCTAGGAAAGGGCACAGCATCCAATCATGAGAGACTGCAGAAGAGGAAATTTTTCCCTCTACAGAATTCAGATCAGCTCCTGCATTCGTCATGGGAGAATTTTTGGATTGTAGCAGACTGAGCTGTTAAATCTTATATATAACAAAAACTCTTTACACTACTACTCTCAAAAAAAAGTTGAGCAATCTTATGCCTGCAGCTTACTCCAACAGTTGTTGCCAAGAAATATTCCTTCCTCCCTCCCTACTCTTAGAACTTACATACACAAATCTGACTGCTGTATAGAAACATTGCACACTCAAAAATTTTAATTTATAATCCTCAAAATTAACCCAAACCAAGGCAAATATAAAGGGAATATCTTAATTTTGTAAAATGTTAAGTTACACACTTGGTTTTAAACCGGCCATTCTGCTAAAGAGACTAGCAAAAATCACATGCCTCTCAGATTCTATACAGTTTATTTCACTTTATTTTACCATTCTGAAACAAGAGCTGGTGTTTTATATATCCATCGAGTAAGCTTCTCTAATGAGAAAGGAAAATGTAATAGCAGCATAATTAAACCAGGAGTGTAATAGTTATTACACTACATAAGCTGTTAAACATACAGCAGTGGGCATTTATACCAGAGGTGGGCAAACTACAGCCCGTGGGCCACATCCAGCACGCAGGATTGTCCTGCCCGGCCCTTGAGCTCCCGGCCGGGGACTCTAGCACTGGCCCCTCCCCCGCAGGTACGCCGCCGCACGGGCAGTGCTCTGGGCGGCTGGGTTGCGCGCTCCTGCCAAGCAGTGCGGCAACGTGTCTGCCTCCAGCCAGGCAGCGTGGCTGACAGACATGCTGCTCTGAGCAGCATGGTATGGGGGGTCCCGGGGTTGGATAAGCGGTGGGTGGTCCCAGGGGGCAGTCAAGGGACAGGGAGCGGCTGGATGGGGCGGAGGTTCTGGGGGGCAGTCAGGGGATGGGGAACATTGGGAGGGGTGAATAAGCATGGGAGTCTCAGGGGACAGGGGTGTGGATAGGGGACGGGGAACAGGAGGGGTTGGATAGGCATGGGGTCCCAGGTGGTGGTTAGGGGTGGGGTGGGGTCCTGGGAGGGGGCGATTAGGGGACAAGGACAGAGAGGGATTGGATGGGTCATGGATTCTGAGAGGGGCAGTCGGGGGGAGAGGAAGTGGGAGGGGTCGAATAGGGGGTAGGGGCCAGGCTGTTTGGGGAGGCACAGCTTTCACTACCCACCCCTCCATACAGTTTTGCAACCCCAATGTGGCCCTCGGGCCAAAAAGTTTGCCCACCCCTGATTTACACTGTAATACTTTCCTAGGAAATGGAACACAGGATTTACATTTGTGTCACCGTTGTATGGTTTCACAATTTATTCACTTAAGTAAACTGTTTTAATAGAAAATTCATACAATGGCTGGTGACCCACATTATCAATACACCAGCAGTAATCCATAAACACATCAGCAAGTCATAGGCCAAGCTATTTGAAAACTAGTGAACAGAAAGTATTAAAAGAAAACATGGAAAACCCCCATCATGCTTACATTTGAGTGTGTGTCTAGAGAACAAGAAATCTGAGCTATTGAAAACCCTCCAATTCTAATTTTCAAAAGCAATATAACCTCATACTAAAAGGCATCTTTTAAAGAGTTTGGAGACAGACGTGCTATGCTGAAGAGCTCAACATAATTCTCAATGCCTTGCGTACAGTGGTTTTCGAACTGGGTCACGGAATGGAAGAGCGGCAGCGGCTCTGGTCAGCACTGTCAACCGGGCCGTTAAAAGTCCCGTCGGCGGTGCTGCCCAGCTAAGGCAGGCTAGTCCCTACCTATTCCGACACCGCGCTGTGCTCCGGAAGTGGCCAGCAGCAGGTCTGGCTCCTAGCCGGGGGGAGGTGGGGGCGGCACCACAGGGCTCCGTGTGCTGCCCCTGCCCCAAGCACCGGCTCCACACTTCCATTGTCCAGGAACCAGCCAATAGGAATTGGCAGGGGGTGGGGGTGGGGAGAGTACCTGCGGGCGAGAGCCACGCAGAGTCATTTGCACACCTCTGCCTAGGAGCCGGACCTGCGGCTGGCCGCTTCTAGGAAGCGGCGTGGTCCACAGTGCCAGGAAAGGCGGGAAGCCTGCCTCTGCACCCTGGCTGCGCCGCTGACTGGGAGCCACCACAGGTAAGCTCATGCCCCAATCCCCTGCCCCAGCCCTGAGCCCCCCAAACCTGGAGCCCCCTCCTGCACCCCAAACCCCTTATCCCCAGCCCCACCCCAGAGCCTGCACCCCCAGCCTAGAGCCCTGACCCCCTCCAACACCCCAATACCCTGCCCCCTCTCACACCCTGAACATCTCATTCCCGACCCCACCCCACAGCCTTCACCTCCGCACCCGAACCCTCTGCCCCAGCCCTGAGCCCCTCCCACACCCCAAGCCCCTTGTACCCAGCACCATTGGGTCACAGGCATCAACAATTTTCTTCAACTGGGTCACCAGAAAAAAAAAGTTTGAAAACCACTGCTCTGGTGTATTTGAAAAATTCACACCTTTTTAAAAAAAATGTGTATTAATCACTATTTGTCAATCAAATCTACAACATGCAAAAATGAAGCCTAGCAGAACAAATTTAATCTCAAACTGCAATTTTCTTCATCTTCAACCAAGAACTTAATCCAAGTAGTGTTTTATTTGTTTGGCTCATTTTTGTAATGTAACATGAAGGCTGTGAAGCACACATTTCCTTTTGCGCTCGCCCTGCTGTTCACAGCCTTTCAAAATAAAAAGGCACAATACAGTACATTTGAAAGAAAGACTTCATATAAGGTAACAATGAAGAAACGCCCAACACAAAATTGCTAAAGCTTTTGAGTATAGAAGTGGGTAGGAACTCTCTGAATAAAAACAAGCTGTATGCAAATATATTTGCCCCTCTTGCTGAGACCCCTTTAATATTGAAAAGCATGAACCTGATGAATTTAGACATAATAAAAGTGTAGAGAACATAGGATGAATTCAGTACTAGTATAAGCAAACCGTCAACACAAAGCCCTCAGCACCACACTGAAGTTGTGCAGGGTTGACCATGGGTTCAGTGACCACACAAAGGTACCTTTGCACACCCTGCACATGCAGAAAGACTCCGCAACTGCACTGGGGGCTGTCCCTGGCCACAGATTGGGAAGCAAATTTCACCTTTGAAGCCTAGGTGTGCTTCACCCTCACAGCTCAATTACTCAGATGTTACATAAATGCTGTGGATTACCACCCTATAGAATGACTAAATGAGGAAAAGGCACTATTATAGCCTTTTACAGAACAATTCTCAGACAAATTTGACTGCTTTTATGGTAGTTACAGAATAAGTGACTATGGAACACAGTAGATGCAATATACTTGGATTTTAACAAGCATTTGATACATGGTCACACACGATTGGAACACTCAGACTGAAAACTAAAAACACTTTACACAAACAGGAACAGGCAATATAGCAAGCGTAGGGAGGTGCCCAAAGGGGTTCTGCAGGGATCTGTATTAGGTCCAGTTTTATTTAACATCTGTATTAACAATTTGTAAAAGGATCATTACTAGCGCATTAAAAAAGTTTGTGGTTACTATGTTGGAAGGAAACTGCAACACTAGTCAAGACAAAGAAATAAGGTGGTGAGATACAGACAGATTGTCACTTCTTCTATCCAAGTTCTTAATCAACTTGGAAGAGTGAAAGCTAATACATGTAGGGGAAATTAATTAAAAAATGCAGATCTACAATTCGAGACGCAACAATTATAATTATGAGAGACCTAGAGGCAGTGAGTGGCAAATGAAACATCATCATATGTACAGTGTCACTGTACTAGTAACTATAAAGAAGAGAGAGACAAGCTTGCAATGCGATATGGATCAATGCGTGGTGGAGTATATATAAAAATCAGAGAGGGAGGAAGGACTAAACGCCTTTATATTCTAGGTGTCACATTACTATAAAATATTAGCAACTGGAAAAAAGCTCAGAAAAAATACAAAAAGCAAGCACAAGATGGACTAAGATTAAAAGAGCTAACATACATCTTGGCTAAGCAATAAGAAAAAGGGAGGCAGGACTACAATATTTGGAGAAAAAGAATTTAGCATAATATTCTTAGTTTAAGTAAGAACGATAGGATGAGAAAATAATGAAATAAGAGAAAAAAATGTAGGCTGGATATCTGGAAAAAGCTATTTAAATCAGTGCTATTAACCTACGAAATCATCTAAGAAGTTCTGGAAGCCCCATCACCTGTGACTTTCATAACCAGACTGGACAAAAACATTAGAAGACATACTGAAAGAATGCTGTATTTGCATAGATAATCCAATAGGTCTTTTCCATGTCTAATAAGCCTATACAAAAAAAAAAAATCACATGGGACCCTGAGTGGTGTGTAAGCAGGTGGTTATTTTGTTTTTTAATCTCTACTGAGATAATCAACACAGTTATACTACATAGGATTTTTTTTTTTTAAAGGCATAGTTCTATTGGGGGACTTCAACACTCATGTGAGGAACGATGGAGATACCGGGAGGGGAGTGATTGGGAGGAACGGCCTCCCTGGTGTGGACCCAAGAGGTGAGTTATTGGACTTCTGTTCTAGTCGTAGATCAGGGGTTGGCAACCTTTCAGAAGTGGTGTGCCGAGTCTTCATGTATTCATTCTAATTTAAGGTTTTGTGTGCCAGTAATACATTTTAACGTTTTTAGAAGGTCTCTTTCTATAAGTCTATAATATATAACTAAACTATTGTTGTATGTAAAGTAAATAAGGTTTTAAAAATATTTAAGACGCTTCATTTAAAATTAAATTAAAATGCAGAGCCCCCCGGACCAGTGGCCAGCACCCGGGCAGTGTGAGTGCCACTGCAAATCAACTTGCGTGCCGCCTTCAGCACAAGTGCCATAGGTTGCCTACCCCTGTCGTAGATTCTCCATAACGAATACCATGTTTGAACATAAGGTTGCTCATAAAAGTACTTGGTACCAGAGGACTTTGGGCTGAAAACTGATAATCGACTTCATAGTCATCTCATTGGACCTAAGGCCATATGTTCTGGAAACTCGGGCGAAGAAGGGCAGAGCTGGCAACCAATCAACAACTTGGTGGTAAGTTGGATCCAATGCACAGGACCCCAGACAGACAGACAAACATGGGAGGCCCAAACAAACAATGCGAGTTCCCTGGGAACATCTGGTGGAAGGACTTCCGTTCCCATCTTCGGAGGAACATCTTCTGCATTCCGGGTGAGGTCTTGGACATTGAGTCCGAATGGACCATGTTCAGGGCCTCAATCGTTGAGGCAGCCACGAAAAGCTGTGGCCTTAAGGCGGTTGGCGCCTGCCATGGTGGCAACCCTAGGATCCACTGGTGGACTCCAGTGATGAGGGAAGCTGTCAAGTTGAAGAAGGAGATCAGTTTGTGGGCATTGCTTGGAGCATTGGACTCCTGATATGGCTGAGAGGTACCGGCTGGCTAAGAGGGCTGCAGCTGTGGTAGTAGTTGAAGCAAAAGCCCAGGCTTGGGAGGAATTTGGAGAGACCATGGAGAATGACTACAGTATGTCTTCAAAAGGTGTTCTGGCAAATCGTTTGTTGCCTTAGGAGGGGTCAGCAGGATGTTGCTCACACTGTACTCAGCGAGGGTGGTGAAACGCTGACTTCAGTTGAGGAGATCATTGAGAGATGGAAGGAACACTTTAAGGAACTCAACTCGATGGACATGTAACCCCTTTCAGGATGCAGCACCAGAAACCTCCGGTGAGACTGGATCTATTTCTGATGCTGAGGTCAATACAGTGGTAAAATGCCTTCGTAGTGGTAAGGCAGCAGGGGTCGACGAGATTTGCCTGGAGATGTTGAAAGCACCGGATAATGTTCGGGTGTCATAGCTAATGCGTCTCTTCAATGTTGCGTGGAAGGCAGGTGCAGTATCTCTGAACTGACAACCCAGGATGGTGGTCCCAATTTTTAAGAAAGGAGACCAGAGGGTGTGTTCCAACTACAGGTAAATCACACTCCTCAGCCTCCCTGAAAACATATGCCAGAGTGATGGAGAGGCGCTTATGACCAGCTCTTGGCTCTCTCAAAAGATACTCAAGGGTACGTGGGAGTTTGCTAATCTGGTCTACCTTTGCTTTGTAGATCTGGAGAAAGCATATGACCATGTTCCCTGAGAGGTCTTGTGGGAAGTGCTGTGAGACTATGAGGTGCCGGTGCCACTTTTGCGTGCTATCCAGTCCCTCTATTCTCAGGAATAGAATTGTGTTTGTATTCTTGGCATTAAGTACAGTTCATTCAAGGTGGGCCTTGGACTGCACCAAGGGTGTGTCCAGTCCCCACTCCTGTTTGTGATTTTCATGGACAGGATAAAGGCGCAGCCGAGCTGTGGAGTGCATCTGGTATGGTGACTCGGAGGTGGCATCTTTGCTGTTTCCAGATGATGATGTCCTTCTTGCTTCTTCAGACTGCAGTGTCTGATGTGCACTCAAACATTTTGCTGCTAAGTGTGAAGCGGCTGGGATGAGAATCAGCATCTCCAGATCAGAGGTCATAGTCCACTCCCAGAAGAAAGTGGACTGCTCTCTCCAGGTGGGGGGGAGGGGCGGGGGAGAGGAGAAAAGCAGCTGCCCTTAGTTGACAAGTTCAAGTATCTAGGGGGTTTGTTCACGAGTGATGGGAAGCAGTAGCATTAAATCAACTGGCAGATTGGTGTGGCGGCAACAGTACCGATCCATGGTGGTGAAGCGGGAGCTGATTACCCAAATGAAACATCCCTATCCTGACCTAGGATCATGAACTTTGGGTAATGACTGAAAGGACAAGATGGGTACAAGCGGCGGAAATAAGGTTTCTACACAGGGTGGCTGGGCTTACATTTCGAGACAGGGTGAGGAGCTCAACTATTCGGGAGAGCTTTGGGAGTAGAACCGCGACTTCTCTGGATCGAGAGGAGCCAACTGCGGTGGTTTGGGAACCTGATAAGGATGCCCCTGGGAGGCTTCTGTTGGCACTGTAGTGAGCACGTCCCACAGAGCAGAGGCCAACCCAAGACGTGCTGGAGGGATTATATCTCCCAACTGGCCTGGGAACGCTGGGGAATCCCCCCAGGATGAGCTGAAACCTGTTGTGGAGGAAAAGGAGGTCTGGTCCTCCCTACTCTCCACACGACCCTCACGAGAAAAAAAAAAAAAAAAAAAAAAAAAAAAAAAAAAAAAAGTAAGTGTGTGTGTACACACACACACACACACACACCCCCCCCACCCAATGGTTAGGAAGAAGTTTCCCCTATGGGCAGGTAATGTGTTATTCTATAATCGTCTATAATGGGGTTTCTTGCATATCCTCTCAAGGAGCTGGCATTGGCCACTATCACAGACTGGACATTGGAATAGATGGAGTACTGTTCTGATATAGTATGGTGTGATAAATGAAGGGGGGGGTGTGACGTTATTGACATGAACTGTGACTGTATAGATCAATGTTGCAACCAAGGTCCAATAGTGGCACCAAATCTTGTACAAAGGAGGTCAAGTAAGGGGTCTATTAAAGGTTATAATTTGCTAGTTATGATTATACTATCTGTATGCAGGTACCATTTTTGTATATTTAAAGTTATAAGTATTGGCTTGATCCTGTCTGTATTTCAAACTTGTGCTATGCTTCTGAGTGACACCCCCAGACAGTTTGGTATCAGCACTGCCTGGCCTGCTTGATGGCCCATTGAGGACCATCAGCTATACAACAACTGACCCATTGAGAGAAGGCAGATACACCTCATGACTCAGCAAAGCATGCAGGGGCATGCCTACGGAGAAGACTCTAAGGCTTTCAAGCTATGCGCTGGGCAGCTTGTGTCTGGAACAAAGAAAGCACAGGCTGCATGGCAAGAGACTATAAAAGGCAGCTGCATCTTCTCCATTTTGTCTTCAATCCTGCTTCTTACCTCTGGAGGAACTTTGCTACAAACTGAAGCTCTGAACAAAGAACTGAATGACCCATCCAAGCTGCGGATGTACTCCAGAGATTTGATTTGAACCTGCAGTTTATTCCATCACTGCTACAAGCCTGAACCAAGAACTTTGCCATTACTGTATGTAATTGATTCCATTTAACTAATTTTAGCTCGCCTCTATATTTCTTTTTACGAATAAACCTTTAGATTTTAGATTCTAAAGGATTGGCAACAGCATGAGTTGTGAGTAAAATCTGACTTGTATATGACCTGGGGCTGGGGATTGGTCCTTTGGGATCGGGAGAACCTTTTTTCTTTTACTGGGGTTTTGGTTTTCATAACCATTCATCCCCATAAGGCAGGGATGGACAAACTTTCTGGCCTGAGGGCCGCATCGGGTCTCGGAAATTGTATGGAGGGCTGGTTAGGGGAGGCTATGCCTCCTCAAACAGCCAGGCGTGGGCCGGCCCCTGCCCCCTATCCATCCACCCCCCCACACTTCTTGCCCCCGATGCCCCCCCCCCAGGACCCCTGCCCCATCCACCCCACCCCCTGTCCATCCCAAGAGGTAGATCCAAGTTCTTCCTAGTAATGATGAAACCAAAAATCTCATTTTAGATTTTGTTTCAGATGAATTCTGAACCGATGATCCACTTCCAAACTTTGGGGAGGCAGAGTCAATTAAGACCTCATTCATGAGGCTATACTCAAAATCTATTCACACTCGCTGCTGGTGTAGAAACCACACAGACTTAGCAACTTCCTCAGGCAAGCAAACATCAGGCACCTAACATATTGGTCTGATAATGACATCTTCCTGCTATAAGATACTTATTTTTAGAAGCTTTGAAACTTCAGAATATACCATCCTGTAGGCCTGACAACTGAACAGTAGCTGCTGAAAGTAGATAGCAAAACTGCCAATAACTACTCAAGCTATTCAACTGGATGATGGGATGGATTGCACTCTCAGAAAGTTCGCAGAGGATACTAAGCTGGGGGGAGAGGTAGATACGCTGGAGGGTAGGGATAGGTCCAGAGTGACCTAGACAAATTGGGCCAAAAGAAATCTGATGAGGTTCAACAAGGACAAATGCAGAGTCCTGCACTTAGGACGGAAAAAATCGCATGCACCGCTACAGGCTGGGGACCGATTGGCTAGGCAGCAGTTCTGCAGAAAAGGACCTGGGGATTACAGTGGACAAGAAGCTGGATATGAGTCAGCAGTGTGCCCTTGTTACCAAGGAGGCTAACAGCATATTGGCTGCATTAATAGGAGCAGATCGAGGGAAGTGATTATTCCCCTCTATTCAGCACTGGTGAGGCCACATCTGAAGTATTGCATCCAATTTTGGGCCCCCCCATAGAAAGGATGTGGACAAATTGGAGAGAGTCCAGCGGAGGGCAACAAAAATGATCAGGGGGCTGGAGCACATGATTTATGAGGCGAGGCTGAGAGAACTGGGCTTGTTTAGTCTGCAGAAGAGTGACAGGGGGATTTGATAGCAGCCTTCAACTACCTGAATGGGGGGTTCCAAAGAGGATGGAGCTCGGCTGTTCTCAGTGGTGTCAGATGACAGAACAAGGAGCAATAGTCTTAAATTGCAGTGGGGACGGTCTAGGTTGGATATTAGGAAACACTATTTCACTAGGAGGGTGGTGAAACACTGGAATGGGTTACCTAAGGAGGTGGTGGAATCATCATCCTTAGAAGTTTTTAAGGCCCAGTTTGACAAAGCCCTGGCTGGGATGATTTAGTTGGTATTGGTCCTGCTTTGACCAAGGAGTTGGACTAGATGACCTCCTGAGGTCTCTTCCAACCCTAATCTTTTATGATTCTATACTATTAACAACTATTCATTTATTTTTATGAACTGGGACAAACTAATGAAGCATTGGTTCTGTGACCACTGTTGCCAATGGCAAAAGAAGAAGTTGAGATGGTTAGGAGGAGAGGGTCTTTTACAACTGTTTGGAAATGTTCCAGTAAATAATAAATGCATACATGCTCCCTACCACTTTATTGCTTTAAGTGTTTTCCTCCTAGTTTGTTAGTTGTGGCATACAGTCTTTATTGAGGAGACCAGCAGAGTAAGTTACATAAAACAGACGTGTGTTCTGACTTCCTGCGTTCTCCCTGCAATGTCAATTGGATAGAATATTTATTCTTTGTTTCCTGTCCCAAACTGTTGTGCAGTTTTGCTGTAGACCTGTTAAATAGGAATTGTGTTCCACCCCTGAGGCAGCTACATTTCAAGCGATTCCTCTGAATAATTTATGAAGTGATTATAGAATCTAAAGAATGGAAAATGTGAGAAAAGGTATAGCAATCATCATTATTCAACCATAACCCCAGACAAGTTTCACATCAGATGATAAAAAAAACTAAGTTTGCAGTTCAGACATAGGAATCATATTCTATACATTAGGTACAAACTTATAAACCTCATTGCAGAAGGCACGTCACTTCTCCTCTTGGAAAATGGCTGCAAAATAAAACCCCTGCATCTTTCTTTTAGTTTCTGCAGTTTCAAGTATCTGATGGATTATACTGAAAATTTTATTTTATTCCTATTTATTTTACTTAATGACATTTATTTACTTGAATATCAGTGTTATTTTTCTCTCCATCCCTCTATTTTAAGTGAGAAATAGATAAAGGTTTTCCTAAATTGCACATTTGAGTTTGACATATTTGCCCATTATTAGTTTCTTTTTCATCATTATATCATTAGTAGGTCTAAAATTATAAAGGCATCAATAGCAGACTTACACTTAGAAATTACAAGACTGATTGAATCCAGAAGGGTCTGCAGTCACACAGCTTCATTAATCAGCTGAACAAAGGCAGTTAAAAGATCAGTGATGCAGATACATACATCTACTGCGAATGCAACAAAATGAGGCAGCAGGACACTTTATGAAAAGGGATCATTATGTAATAAATTCAGAAATCAGTGACAATGTTGATTCTCTCTGATCAAGTATTTGTATTAGAATTTTTGTAGGAAATTACAAGTAATTTCATTACAACATGCAGGCTATTTATAGTCTTTTCTAACATAATATTTTTATTATAAATTATATTTAGAAAGCATTGATTGCTAGCCAAAAGCATATTTTTACTTTTTAAAAGGAACAATTGAAGCCACACAAAAAAGACTGTTAAAAATATATATTTGGGGGGTGGGGGTGGGAGGGGAAATGAACTGGTGCCTCTACCAAAATAACATAACACAACACAGAACAACTGTAGAAAAGGAAATCTAAACTGACATATATTGTCTCGGTTTCTGTGATGTTCCCATTAATAGCACTGCTTTATAGTTGGCTCTTCATGCCAGTCTTCCAAATAGCTATGAAAGTGAAGCAATGCTCTAGTTTCCATTTGGATCAAAATTGTTCATTTCATTTCAAAAAGAAAAAAAAAATCTGTACTTGCAGGTTCAAAGAATGGTTAATGGTGGCTAAGAGCAAGGTTTCTCATCTTCATCCTCAAAGTTTCAACAATTCTTCTCACTTCTTTTACTAACGTATTGAACTGACACACACATTAATGAGTCACCATATTTAGTTTGTTTGCAGGGAGCTTTGTATTAAACTTCAGCATTCCTAAGCAATGGAACAGCTCTGGCACTAGAGAGAGAGAGAGAATCAGTAAAACTATGGATTGTGACCAAAAAAAAAAAAAAAAAAAAAAAAAAAAAACCACCACCTAAAACAGGGGTAGGCAACCTATGGCACGCTGATTTTCATTGGCACTCACACTGCCCGGGTCCTGGCCACTGGTCCGGGAGGCTCTGAATTTTAAATTTAATTTTAAATGAAGCTTCTTAAACATTTTTAAAACCTTATTTACTTTACATACAACAATAGTTGTGTTATATGTTATCGATTTATAGAAAGAGACCTTCTAAAAAATGTTAAACTGTATTACTGGCACACGAAATCTTAAATTAGAGTGAATAAATGAAGACTCAGCACACCACTTCTGAAAGGTTGCCGACCTCTGACCTAAAACATAGCCAAATCTCATATCAGTACCATATGAATACATAGACCAAGATGTAATTATATGAGTACAGCACACAGATTTCATTTCATTCAAACCTATTACAAACAATATGAAAAAAGCTATTTTGAAGGCAGAGAGCATGCCCAGGTCTAGTTTTACTGGGTCTTTCCAATGCAATGATGGCAGTATTCAGAGGTGTAGTACTCAGATTTTTGGCTTCATCATTACTAGGAAGAAGATGGATCTGTAAGGTACATATTTTAATACTTTTGTCAGCACTCTTCATTAAACAGGTTATTTTTCCTCCTTTAGAGATAGAGGCACCCCTTCACAGTAACGTATTCCATCTTAGTCCTAACATTTAAACTCACCTAAAAAGCACCCATCCATTGTAGTATTTCAGCTGTTTTGGAAGGAAGTGAGATTTTTATGACTAGTAAACGTTTTTGTTATTTCTTGTTTGACCGAGGACTTAAGTAGATGGCTAGCTAATCTGTAATTTCCATATCTATACTTATGCTATTTTAGGGAAATTTAAATGAGAC
This sequence comes from Chrysemys picta bellii, assembly GCF_011386835.1. Taxonomy (NCBI): domain Eukaryota; kingdom Metazoa; phylum Chordata; order Testudines; family Emydidae; genus Chrysemys; species Chrysemys picta. The sequence goes on along the minus strand of NC_088798.1, from coordinate 66,386,700 downwards.
ATCAAATACTGGGAAAAAAGCATGTTAAAATATTGTTAAACTGTTTCTCTAACAAGCGCACAGAATTTGTACTCTATTGATCTGATAGTTCATATAGGCACAAGTGAAAATAATTTCTCACTAGATGACATTGAAATGTACGCACATTTCAAAGTGCTTAGTATCTGATGTTATAAAACAGTAATAGAATATTTAAAGACAGATAATAGTGACAACCGGCATCGATATTGAAAGATTTTAAGTTGTAATTTAAGGAAAACCTATGTATAAGCTTCTCCCAATTACTCAAACACTTCAGCCACAGTTTAACTACTCCCTCCCCCCCCCCCCCCCGCTTTTATTTATTTATTTATTTATTTTTTAATAAAAATGACAAGGAGTATCTCTCTGGAATATGCAGAGTAACAGGATACTACAAGAAACTACACATGCAACTAAGCTCCATTGCTAAGCTGGGTATTTTCTTTTCTTTTTAAATTAACTTCTCTCTCTAATTAAGTAGATATGCCACACATTCTGCCTATGAATCTCTGTTATAAACAGATGAGCATACAGTACTACAAGATGATACATATGTGTAGTCAGAAGGCTGAAGGGAAAGACTATGGAATAGCATACTGAGGAATAGTTTGTGAGCATGCAAGTAAAGATTGTCATAAGGCACGCACACAAGGGAGGCCAAGTGAAGGTTGCATAAACAAAAAACTTTGAAATATCAGAAAGTACCAATGCTTAATCATGAAACTAAAAATTCTCATCTATTTTTAAACAGAATTATTACAGTGTTCAAATCACGAAGCAGTAACGAGCTCTCTTCAGACCTCCATCCAGCTGGGAAATTATTAACCTCCTAACAGAGGCCATAAATTCCAGACATCACATAATGGTGGGATGTCCCCAGATCAATAACTTTTAGAAGTTGTACTAAACATGCTCAAAGGCAAATTTGATGATATTCACAATTTTAACTCATTTTTTAAACCTGTCAAAAGAAAATTTCTGATAGAAAACAGGCCATGTTTTAATGTTCTCAGATTTCAGTTATTGGCAAACAAAGTATGACCAATTTTTGTTGTTGTTGTTTAAATGTAAGGAGTGTATTTCCCTTTCCCAAGCAACTTAATAGTTGGTGTAACTTTCCTCAAATGTTTTCAAGAAATTCACCTTCATGTAGACAGAGAGACAGGGACTTTTATTCAGCCCAAAGGGAGAGTGTGAGAAAGGTATGTTTAATAATCGATGTTGCGTGCGTGTGTGTGAGTATTATATACATATATATATACACACACACACACACACACACACCGCCCCCCCCCCCCCCATGACAACCAAATGACACCCAATTGACTTTTCAACAGGCCTTTGTTTCTTAAATGAAAAGGTCAGAACTCAGCCAACCAAATGATACAACTAATTGTTGGATACTACTTAGTTGCTTAGGATGGGGATCATAAATTTAAATTAACCTAGCTCCAAGATACATGCAACTTTAAAATAGCATCACCACATCATCCAAATGTAGAAATTAAAATCAATGTTTTAAAATAAACAAGCTTACTTGCATGTTTGTCAGCCAATACAATAAGCGTACTCGATATGTCCCTTCTTCTATAGAAACACACCACCTTTGCTTCCACATTTCCATTGGCCGTCTGTAACAGTGAGCAGAAAAATTATTCTTGGGCATAAATAAAAAACTGGATCTCAAACTACTAAACTAGAAATCCATTAAAGTATTTAGAAATTTTAGCCATAAGTACTCTAATCAAATACATGAACCTTGCTATGAATAGAATGCATTTCTATAGAAAATGAAACACTAAGCAAGTGTTCTGCAGTTCTACAATATTGAAAAATGGAAGTTACCATACCAGAACAAACCATTGTTCTAAATCCCATTTCTTGTTCTCAATCATGGTCTATACTGGATGGTACAGAGGAAGAAAAAGAAGATCTCACAAGGCTTCTGAGAAATTAGACTGGGCTGTACACAAAGGATGTCGGAAGGAAACTCCTTCCTGCCCTCACACCCACTTATCTTGATTTCCTGAGGCAGGCGATTTTAATTAACCTTATCTGTAGATTAAGCAAGGATTTAGCCAAATGGACTGGATGACCTCTTACAGTAATGAAGAAAAAAAACCCTACACAGGATCAGATTCTGATCCTGTCTCAAACGTAGTAGAACCTTATTCCACAAGTGTCCCATTTACTCTAAAACGGATCCAAGTGGTGTCAGGTACTATTCAATAGGAGTAAGGAGATCAGAATCTGGTCTTTTCTTTGTAATTCTACTTCTCCTGCAGAATTGTCACACCGAGGTCTCAGGGCAGCAGTTTCAGTAGGAGAGCAAACCAGCCTCACACTGGGGATTGCACACTGCCCGAAAGAATAATTTACCACTCTTACAACTTTCCAGTCAATTCCTAATCTAGTGGGAACCAAAAGCTTCGCAGGAAAAAAAAAAAAAGGTTAGCCAATCAAAGCCAACTTTTGAGAAGTTAATGTCTCAAAAAAGTACGATAAAAAAAATTATGTTGCAAAGATAACTAACAACTCCAAAAGGTTTCCCTTCTCTGTCCCTTCAGAGTTTGAAGGGATAGAAAGAATCCGTCAAGTTGATAGCACATGCGCAAGGTTCTCCCAATTGAAGAGTAAGTAGCTCAAGAGTAGTTCCAAAAAGAGCAACAATAAAAATGCAACAGGCAGCAACATTTTTGTCAATGACAACTATATGAAAAAGGGTGAGTTTTTGTATGTGTCTCTTTTGTTTTTCTTAAAATAAGGTAATATACCTAACCATTTTTTAAGCTGACTGTATATTTCTGTTCATAACAAACAGGCTTGCTCGCATAGTTTTATCTATTTGTATGAACTCTGAGCAGATCTCAATTCTCTTGTAGATTTCTCCCCAAAATGCCTGAATGATGAAAACAAAACTTAAGCTACAGTATCCCAGAGCAGTGCATTGATGAGTTCTGCAAGATCTAGATTTAAATCTCAAGACTGCTTAGACCGGCAGTTTGGGGAACAGAGATGTAAAAGCCCACCCAGAAAAATCATCAAAGGTGAATGAGGAGTGCCATTCCAAGCACAAGAAAATAAAAGGCCAATATATAAGGTAGCTACTAAAACCTTAATGGTGGAAGGACAACAATCAAGATCTTTAATTTTATCAAATGATCTAGAATTAGAAATATCAGGCAACACTTATGTGCACATGTACAAATGATCCCAATCAGAGGCATAGAGGTCTCTGGTGCTAGGCTTTAAGACTTTGACCAAGTTTATCTTAAATATTTAAAACAATTTTGGATTATTCTGAAAATGTGAGGACCCATAATCCAAGGCACAAGATGGCAGATTTCTAGATCTGGGTTGAGAATTTGACCCTCTTTGTAAGACTGGGAGAAAGGAGGAAAGTTTCCCAGGAAACTGTCAATAGATCCAAATACCACACTTGGTCTGGAGCCATTAAGATCTCAAGAATCCTGACCCACTTACTTTCCTCAGAACTAGAAGTGTTTATATTAGTGGAGAAAATGCCTCTCTTCTTGATAGGGATTATGACTTGCTATATGCATCTCCCAGAAATTTCGTTCCCTGACCATTCTAGAAGAAAGACTTCAGACACCGATACTGCCACAAGACAAACAAGTCTATCTTTGGGTATGTCTACATTGGCAGTTACAGCGCTGCTCAGAAAATACTGAAGAGAAACTGCTGCTGTGTGTTCACAGTCAGCTGCCTGTGCATTAGCGTGTTCACACTTGAGGCACTTGCAGTGGTATTCGGAGCAGTGCACTCTGGGCAGCTATCCCACAGAGCATCTCTTCCTCTTCTGCCGCTAAGAGTTGTGGGAAGGCAGAGGGGGTCGTGGGGCATCCTGGGTCCTATCCCAATGGCCCGTGATGAATTGCTTCACATCTCAGCAATCCCTGTGCTTCCATCCGCATTTAGCGCCATGTTTCAACGGTTTGTGTACTGCGCACTCTGCCTCTTTGGTCTGTAGGAATGGATCCCGCACTGTTGACCAATATGCTGCTCACTCTCACTAACATGTCACGAGTGGCAGTGAGGCAAGAGCAATTTGACATTGATCTTGCCACGCCTCCTAGCTACGACATGAGATTTCTTGTGGCATTCACAGAGGTGCTGACCACACGGGACGCCACTTTGGGGCTCGGGAAACAACCACTGAGTGGTGGGAATCACATGGTCATGCGTGTCTGGGATGACGAGCAGTGGCTGCAGAATTTTCGCATGAGGAAAGCCACATTTGTGGGACTGTGTGATGAGCTCACCCCAGTTCTGCAGCGCAAGGACATGAGAATGGGAGCTGCCCTGCTGTTGGAGAAGTGCATATTGAATACACTGTGGAAGCTGGCTACTCCAGACTGCTACCGATTGGTCGCTAACCAGTTTGGAGTGGGAAGGTCGACCGTTGGAGTCGTGTTGACGGAAGTGTGCAGGGCCGTTAATCACACCCTGCTCTGAAAGACACTGACTCTGGGCAACGTGTGTGACATTGTGGATGGCTATGCACAAATGGGTTTCCCTAACTGCGGAGGGGCGATAGATGGCACGCATATTCCAATTCCAGCACCAGATCACCTAGCCACCGAATACATCAATCACAAGGAGTATTTCTCAATGGTTCTCCAGGCGCATGTGGGTCACCGTGGGCGTTTCACAGACATTAACGCAGGCTGGTCCAGAAAGGTGCATGACGCACACATCTTTTGGGACACTGGCCTGTTCAGGAAGCTGCAAGCAGGGACTTTCTTCCCGGACCAGAAGATCACCGTAGGGGAAGTCGAAATTCCCACTGTGATCTTCGGAGACCCCGTCTACCCCTTAATGCCGTGATTTATGAAGCCATACACGGGGCACCTTGACAGCAGCAAGGAGCGATTCAACAACAGGCTGAGCAAGTGCAAAATGACTGTTGAGTATGCTTTTGGCCATTTAAAGACCCGCTGGTGCTGCCTATATGGGAGGCTGGACCTGGCAGATGAAAATATTCCTATGCTTATAGCCACATGCTGTACGCTCCATAATACTTGTGAAGGAAAAGGTGAAAGTTTCACTCAAGGCTGGACTGGTGAGGCTCAGCGCCTGGAGGCTGAATTGGAACAACCAGAGACCAGGGCTATTAGAGGGGCACAGCATGGGGCCATAAGGATCAGGGATGCCTTGAGGCAGGAATTTGAAGCTGAAAGCCACTAATATTTGTTGCTATGCTTGGGAGTGCAGTGCTTGTAATGCTAGGAGGGGATTGTGATTGGTGCAGACGATGCAACATGAAGGTTTAAGAAAATTGCCTGTTGCTTTGCGGGGCTCTGTTTGCTTTCAATTCATGGAATAAAGATTGCTTTCAAACCAAAACAATTATTTTATTTAAAAAACAACAACTGGAGAAGAGAGAGAGAAAAAAAAAAATCAGCACTGAGGGGGATAGGGGAAGGGAGGGTTTGAGGAGTAGGTGGGGTTCCGGGACGGTTAAAAATTTGTGTACGTCCAGGTATCATATCCAACCTTCTCCTTTGGAGTACAGTGCAGTGGGTACTGTACTTCAGCAGGGTTAAACTGCAGAGGGATGGGTGTTGAGTGCAGTGGGTACTGGGAGTGCACGGTGCTGGACTGTGGCAGGGGAGGAGCATAGATTGGAGCCAAGAGGTTGATAAGAGTGTGTTAGCGGTGTCTGGGGGACGCATTGGAAAGAGTTTCGCGACAGCAGCTGCAGGGGAGGACGGGCACGGAACTGCTGGGTTTGCAGTGCTAGTAGCACCTGGAGCGTGTCTGCTTGGTGCTCCATATTTTTTAAGAGCCTCTCCATGGCTTCGTTCTGGCACGCCACATTCTCCATTCGGTCCCTCTTCTCGCTGTCCCACCACTCCTTCAGTTCCTATTTTTTGGCTGCGGAGTGCATCATGACATCACACAGAAAGTCCTCTTTAGTTCTTCGTGGCCACTTTCTAATTCTGCGCAGCCGTTCAGCCAGCGATAAAGAGGGAGGCTGGGCTCCCAAAGTCATATCTGTGAAGCCAAAATGCAACATTTTACAAAAGCAGTATTGTTTGCAACAGAGACAACTGATTCAGTGCTTTAAAACACAGCCAGTACTCAAACCTGTTACTAACTGGCTGACCCCAGGCAAGTGTACATGAGCCACAAGCCCCCCAAAATGGTGAGTAGCCGCAGGGGCAGGGGAAAAAATCAGTGTTCCAGGACCATACTGTATACCGGGCACGTGGCTCTTGGGGAAAACCAGTACTGTGGGCTGGGGGCCTTATAATCATTACTGTCCCCACATTTTCCACAAGCTGTGTTCATTATGGACGATAACTTGCTGCTGAGGGTGAGCAGGGAATCAAAGGAGGGTCTTCTCCAAGACTGTGGCTTCCACCCTGGCCCTTATGTGGCTTGCCTTTGTGCAGCAATGGTCCCCCCCACACCCCCGGCTTCTTCCCTGCCCCCCATGACAGCAGAGTGGCGTGGGAAAGTTACCCTTAATGGGGCAAGAAACAAAGCAGCTCTGCCAAAAAACCTGTGGCAGTGGACTGCCAGTATCTCCATGAGAGTTTCCTGGAGATCTCTGAGGCAGATTCCTGTGAAGTGAGGGAGTCAATCAACACCCTGTTCCGCCGCTCAGACCAGGCATGTGGTGGTACGCACATCATACAGACACAAGCCTGCTTTCTGCAACCTTCCTGCTCCCAACAACTCGCTTCAGAGATTCCCAAAATCAAAGCCACTTACCAAAGGCCTCCTCTCCTGTTTGCGCTTCACCAAGCTCCGACAGCTGTGACTGGCTAGCCTCCTCTGGGGTAGAGAAGAGCTCCTGGCTGCATGCATCTCTGACCTCAGAGCCTCACTCTGCTTCTGGGGGTCCCCCTCCCCCTCCACATCTTCGTCCAAGATTTCCTTCTCCTGGCTCAGGCGAGCCACCGAAGTATCCACAGTGGCCTTCGCGGTGGAGGTGGGTGTCGCAGAGTATCGCGTCCAGCTCTTTGTAGAACTGGCAGCTTGTGGGCGCAGCACTGAAGTGGCGATTTGCCTCCCGTGCCTCGTGGTAGTCATTACACAGCTCCTTCACTTTGACCCTGCACTGCAGTGTGGCCCCTTTCTGTCATGCATCATGAAATCTGTCATTAGGTATAATTCCCACAGCTGGAGTGCAGCTGGGACTGGACAGCCTCCTCTCCCCAAATGCTGATGAGGTCCAGCTGCTTGGCTTTGCTCCAGGCCTGGTGCTTGAAGCAGGCATGGTCACCTGGAAAGATGCACTGAGACCACTGCATGCATCACTGAGCAGTCAGGAAGGGACTTTCAAAATTCCCAAGGAAAGTAAGGGGTGGGGCTCACGGTTGGTCACCTGAGGGCAGGGCAGTAGAGTTCAAACTGATGACCGGAGAGACAAGAATAGGCATTGCGGGACACCTCCCGGAGGCCAATCGCAGTACTGTAATCGACCAGGGTGTCTACACTTGCACCGCGGCGCTGTAGCCCCAGTACAGAAAGCTCTACACCTCTCATCAGGGTGGTTTTTTTACAGCGCTGCAACTGTACAGTTTCTGTGCACTAAGTGGGTTGGCAGTGTGTACACCTTGGGAGTTACAACACAGAAAGCTGCTTTACTGCGCAGAAACTTGCCAGTGTAGACAAGGCTTTTGATAACCTCCTCAGTATGTGCTAAATGTGGTTATCACTGCATCCCCCATTGAGGGGACACAAACTTCCTCCACAGGAGACCTGATACCAAAACAGAGTGATTACAAGGATGACCTGGACTTCACATCCACTACTCCAGATCGCAAATCTACAGGTAACTTTTGAAGGATACAACAACAAAGCAGCTTTAAAAAGGACAAATTTCCCCACAACCACTGAATTTCCTTAGCCAATTTCTGATGGCAACTGGATGATTTGGGTCCAACCCCAAGAAGATGACATCAAGTTCCCTCTGCACAGACTGCAAGGGACTGAATAGAATAGTACTTGGAGTTAAATCTAAAATGATACTGTGTGGTAGGGACAGCAGTTGAGGGCTTCAGAACAGGCGCTCTGTGTTGAAATTCATCCTCAGTACAAAGGGATTCAGATTCCTTTCCCCAGCCCCCTTATAACCTTTCATCTGCTCTATTGGAATGGCAGTGCCTATCATGCTGCTTTTTCACCTCCAAGCAAGAAGGAATGTTCTGAGGACTAAGAACAAAAACAATACACCAGCTCCAGGGACCATGAGAAGAGAAAGATTTCAGCTGGTTGACTTGAGGATCTGGTCTACTTCTTCCTCATAAGAGAGGCTCCCAGGGAGTTTAAACCACAAGGCTCTTCATCCTCTCTCCAGGTCAACTAATATTTCACCTTTGAATCAAACAATCACAGCACCAAGAGTTTAAGAACTGCAGACTAAACCTTGCCTGACAGGCCAAAGTGGGAGGGTAGGGTCACCATCAGGATGACTTTCAGTTTGTGTTCTCTGGCCTTTGTAGACAGCACATGACAAGCACCTCTTGAATGAGTGAGTGACTGTCCCCAGATACTCCAGGCAATGATCAGGTGGTATAATATTTTGTAGTTGCTAGCAGCTTAAAAAAAGATACTGCAAATTATTGCAAACGGATAAAGAGGGAGGAAAAGTAGATGAAGTTATTTTCAATTCAAACATCAGAAAATACAGCCAACAGTTTCAGACACCTGGGAAAATACATTAGCACTGCATTACCTTATTGAGTTCTTCTATTCTTCGTATCAAGTAAGGGTTACTTGAAGAATTTTCAAAGTAGACGTAATCTGAAAAAATACAGAAGGAAAGCAAAAGTTAAGAAGTATGTTTTAGTTCGAAGTATAAACACTTGAAATGGCCTTGCTTAAAAACCCCAAATACACAAAATGGCACTGCACTACTTTCATTTTAGCAGCAAGCACAATTCCAGTGACCCATCTAAATCCAGTAACTAAAGAGATGCATAATCATAATCCAGTTTAACGTCACTTAACATTTAATATAAGAAACCAGTATTAATGACATTTGAAGGCTGTAAAATCCCACCCTCTAAAAGGGGTAAGTTACAAAAGAAGTTCTCTTGCTACCTGTGCATTCAGAAAGCAATGTTTAAGATATCTTCCTGCGATAGACCATGTCCCCATATACAAGTCCCTTTACTTGCCTCTTCTCTCCTTCCATATCAAGTTCTAGCTTCTTGTCCTTGCCTTCAAGACTTGGCTTAATTCTGTCCCCCAGCCTGTCTCATCCTCTCTCCCATTTGCTTCACCTATGAATAATGCCTCATTTCTCTTTTGTTCTCTTTATTTGATTCTTATTTACCCTTATTTCTATGCCTGAAACTGCCCCTATCCACAGGCACACCCTCTCCTTCCTAATCTCTCACCAAAATTTGATTCTTCTGTAAACCCCATAAATATAAGCCATGTCAGTAAAAGTGCTGTCACCATGCATATGACTTAATATTAATCCCTCATGGGAGTGCGGCATGGGAACTCCTAACTCTGAGATTGAGTAATAATATCCAGCTCTTATAAAGCACTTTTCATCAGTAGATTCAAAGCACTGAAATAAAGAGGGTTAGTATCATCTCCATTTTACAGATAGGGAAACTGAGGCACAGAATGAGACTGTGACCTGACCAAGGTCAGATAGTGGGCCAGTGGCAGAACTGGGAACAGAGCATAGGTCTCCTTTGTCCCAATCTAGTGATCTGTCCCCTAGGAAAAAACTTCTCAGCACTGTACAATTAGAGAGTTCAAGACAGGAACTGTCTCCAAGACCTTGTAATTTAAGACAAAAATATATGAAAGGTGGGGGAATGGGATACAATCAAATATACTTAATTGTTATATGCTCCTACTTTAAGTTTTAGCAATTACATAAATATATTTTAACTGCCTGTAAGACAATGAGCTCTCTCACCAGTCCACACACCAAAGAACACTTGCCAGCTACAGGATTCTAGTCCCTCTTTTTTCAGGGCGTTGGTTTTATTTTGAAATAAAACCACTTGGCACATGTTCATATCAGTTATGCTCTTTTCCCTGACTTGGGTCTCCTGCAGGGACCAATCTACTTCCTACAGCAGGACACTCCACAAGCTGTCTGCCTGGGACTCAAGGAGAGCCTCTCTGCTCCCTTTTCCTTCAGGGTCAGCTTCCAACAGGATTACACTATTCAGGCCCTCTGCCTGAGAGTCTCCTATAAATTGGGTTCTTTCCCTCCACCTAGACTACCTCCCTGAATTTTTCCTTAGCAACTGAGCTCTTGCTCATTTTTATGAGGACTAGGTAATCTTCCACCTATCACCTGATCCCTAACCTCTGTGGGAGGCAGTGATTAGTCAGAGATGGGGTTGGGCCAAACTCCCCTTAAAGGGCCAGCCATTCTGTGATACTGGCCCTCTGTCCAGCTATTAAGCATTAGTGGATTTCTTGTCCAGGTCCAACTAAAGTAGCTCTTGATATCAATCTACTAAATCTATGATGGGGAGGGGGGGGGGAGGAGAATCCAAAAGGAAGTTGCGTCTCACCTTTATTTTGATTTTAAACTCAATAACCCCTCAGGGAAGGAACCATGTCTTACTCAGCCCTGAGCATGCTGGCAGGACCTGCCATGATGATATGTTTGTTGAGGCAATGGCACTTTCATAGTTATAACTGAAAACAATTCTCAGCTAAGTCTGACTTTGGCCCCCATATTAAACTCATAAAAATGGTCTGTAATACCAGAGTTTCTTCTCTTTTCCCTCTTGTTCAAGGGGAAAAGAAGAGTACAGAGGTTCTCTGCCTCTGGAGTGAGACACCAATGATCCGATGAAATTCCCTGCTGCAAAAATAATCTGGGCTGAATTCAATGGGCGCAAGGATAGAAAAGAATAGGAGAGCATGCTCAGGCTTCACTGAACTGAACCCTGGTCCCACAACATTCCCTTCTAACTGCCCACAGTAATGATACTCAACCGCTGATTAGACAGCCTTTTTAGGGCACTGCATGTTGTAGTCCACAGGTCTGCAAGTTGTCTAACTGAGCGAATGGAGCACTAATCAGTGCAACAATTCACTTGTCAACCTATGGGTGCTGGAGAACAGTGGGGAGTGCTGAGCTAATAAATCAGAGTTGACTAGATCCCCTCTCAGCAGCTAGACAAGAGTGAGGTATTCTGTAGTCCATGAACCAGTGCATCCCCACTGAAGTCAGCAAGCAAGCACCAGAGTACTAAGGAAATAAAACAGGGTCTAGGTCTTTCAAATAAAGTTACAGAGACAGAAAATGTGGGCAGTATTACCTTGACAATGCAGGGCGGTATTTTCACCTGTGATATTACATTTATGTGATGACAAGAGTTACAATGTTGCATGGGAAGGCTCAACTATCACTACATGCACACAGTGTGTTGCCTAAATGATTAAAAATCATGATGAACTGTTAGGACACCACAACAACAGCACTCCATGAAATCAAAAAGAATATCTCCAGCTCCTTAGGTTGGCTACCATTATCTTGGCATGAAGGACCGAGGACTGAACCCTCTTCCTCACTCTGCAACAGCCACTTCCTCTTTAAATCTTGCATCTATTCGGAGTTTAAGAGTTAGCAATGGACAAACCTCAAAAGTCTGGAATTTATATTTGGTTTGGAAAAGGATCCAATGTTTGAATCTTATCTGTATTATCTGAACCTCAAAGTGTCATTTTTTAAAACACAAGAAAGCACCAGCCTGGTACATTACATGAAGTAGGAGCGAAGGGTTAAAATGACTGACTAATTCTAGAACAGGCAATCTGAAGGAGTAACAACATTTAGCACTTTACAAACATTAAGAATTAATGGAACAATAACTAAATTAGAGGAAACCACCCCCACAGCAGAACTAGTGAATTTTCTTATGAGGGGACACGCACTGAGTAGTGGTGGGGGATGTGCATGTGCGCGCGTGTATCTGCCACACAGCTCTCCTAGGCTCAGACTTGAAAGTCAGAAGGGACCATTGTGATCATCAGTCTGACCTCCTGCATATTGCAGGCCACAGAACCTCATCCACTTCTGAAATAAACCACTAATCTCTGGCTGAGTTACTAAAATAGTCAAATCATGGTTTAAAGACTTCAAATTACAGAGAATTAATCATTTACTCCAGTTTAAACCTACAAGTGACCTATGCCCCATGCTGCAGAGGAAGGCAAAAAAACCCAGGGAATCTGCCAATCCGCCCTGGAGGGAAATTCCTTCCCGACCCCAAATATGGCAATCAGTTATACCCTGAGCACGTGGGCAAGACCCACCAGGTAGATAACTGGGAAAGAATTCTCTGTAGTAACTCAGAGTCGTCCTCATTTAGTGTCCCGTCTCCAGCAGTTAGGGATTTTTGCTACTGGCAGTCACCAATTGGCCACATGCCGTTGTAGGCAATCTCCTCCTACCATCCCCTCCATAAACTTATCAAGCTCGGTCTTGAAGCCAGTTAGGTTTTCTAACCCCACTGTTCCCTTTAAAAGTCTGTTCCAGACCTTCACTCCTCTGATAGCTAGAAACCTTCACCTAATTTTGGGCCTAAGCTTGTTGATGGCCAGTTTATAGCCATTTGTTCTTGTGTCCACATTAGCGCTTAACTTAAATAACTCCTCTCCCTCCCTGGTATTTCCCCCTTTAATGTATTTCTAGAGAACAATCATATCTCTCCTCAGCCTTCTTTTGGTTAGGCTAAACAGTCATGCTGACCAAGTCTCCTTTCATAAAGGCAGGTTTTCCATTCCTCGGATTATCCTAGCAGCCCTTTGCTGCACCGGTTCCAGTTTGAATTAATCTTTCTAAAACATGGGAGACCAGAACTGCACACAGTATTCCAGATGAGGTCACACCAGTGCCTTGTATAATGGTACTAATACTTCCCTGTCTCTACTGGAAATACCTCACCTGATGCATCCTAGGATTGCATTAGCCTTTTTCATATTGACGGCTCAGTTATCCTGTGATCAACAAATAGACTTCGGTCTTTCTTCTCTGTCACTCCCAACTAAGTCCCCAACTTATAGCAAAAAATCTTGTTGTTATAGTCCCTAATGCATGACCTTGCACATTGCGCTATTAAATTTCATCCCATTTCTATTACTCCAGTTTACAAGGTCACCCAGATCTTCTTGTATGATATTCAGGTATATTCAATACTCTGTATTGGCTATTTCTCACAACTTTGTGTCATCCGTAAACCTTATTAGCGCACACTCCCACTTTTTGTGCCAAGGTCAGTAATAAAAATGTTAAATAAGATTGGTCCCAAGACCAATCCCTGAGGAACTCCACTAGTAACCTCCCTCCAGGCTGACAGTTCACCTTTCAGTACAACCCACTGCAGTCACCCCTTTAACCAATTCCTTATTCGCCTCTTAATTCTCATATTAATCCCCATATTCTCCAATTTAACTAATAATTTTCTATGTGAAACTATTAAATGCCTTACTGAAATCCAGGCAGATTAGATCCACTGCATTTCCTTTGTCTAAAAAAAATAAATCAGGGATCTTCTCAAAGAAGGAGATCAGGTTGGTCTGTCACAATCTACCTTTTGTAAAACCATGTTGCATTAATTACCGTTCACCTCTTTAAAAATTTGTTCAAAGACCTTGCATACAATTGAGGTCAAACAGGCCTGTAGTTTCCTGGACCACTTTTTTCCCCTTTGTTAAAATAGGAACTATATTAGCAATTCTCCAGTCATAGGGTACGACCCCCACGTTTACAGATTCATTAAAAATCCTCTGTGTCGCAGTAGCTCCCAGCACATCAACAGGTTGGCAGAAGAAATCTGCTGCTACGGAAATCCTCCCACTTTGTCTCACAAAGGAGACTTGTTAGGGCTATGTTGACTACTTCAGAGAGGGCTTCATGACATGGGGAAGGGATGAATGATTCCTTTCTCTCTGTGCCCCCCACACAACTAGCTGCCATTCACCCCAGTTTACTTGACTGGCTCAGCAATAGGCTGAGGATTTGGGTCTAAGTGCAAAGAAATTACATTCATGAACTCGGACTGAAAATCTGAGAGCTCAAAAGTAAATAAATGTCAAAGTTTTCATATGAACACACAACCTCAACACCACCCCTGCATAAATAGGCATTACAAACCTTCAATTACATTCTGCAAACTATTTCTCAAACAACAGAATGGAAAATAAAATGACAACCTTAATTGAAAAATTGTAATAATGTGCATCTAATACAAGATCTTATTACAAAATCTGGCATGGGTAAAACAATCAGTTTTATCATTGGAGATTACAGACTTGCCATAAGCTAGCGTAGAGCAGCCACTAACAGTTTATGGTTGCAGATATACCAGATACAGGATTTCTAGTTTGTTTCTTTTTTAAACTAAAACGAACTATATTTGAAGTGGACAGTACAGCACAATTTACAAGTTCATGATAAGTATCTGTAACCAAATCTCGGTATCACGCACACTAACAGACTACAGATAGGTAGGTGTGCCCTTTTTAGTGGCTACGGAAAGGAAGGTGGTGGGTAGCCACCAAGCATCAACAGTAGCAAACTCTCTGCAGATTAAATACTCACTAAGGAGTATGTTTAAACCATTGCACCAAAACATTAGTGATACCATAAAGCTTTTGTTCGCTAATAGGTCGCAGATTTCAACTTTAATTTATATACACACCAAACGCTTACCATACATGTTTCAAATCAGTCTCTCACACATTAAGGGGCCCCACCCCGAATTAAATAGGTGAAGAAGATAAGTGTGATCCAGTCCACATTACTGAAGCTAGTTGGAAATATTTATATTTTAGCCTTTTTTATTATAGGAGAGTTACGAATCAAGTAAAAAAAGTCCAAAGAGCAGAGTGTGGAACAGCATTCACATTCTCTCAATAGCTCTTAAGATCTATACATTTCCAACTAGAGTAGAAATATTATTACAAAGACATACTTCAGTGAGCTCATTATAAAAAATTAAAATTCAGTGAATTCTCTCTTAAAATGGTGCTTTAGAGGACGGGGGACTCTTATAAAGAGGAGTTACTCTTGCTGATGCATCAGACATTATACATAAATAATGTGGTTAAGTTCCCACAGCCTCTCAGGAATTTAGAGAGATTAGGAAACAAAGCTCCTTGTCCACATTATCCATCAATTATATGAATCTTCCAGAACACTGGAAGGAAAGGGGGGGGGGGGAAGAGAAGGGAGGGTTGACATTAAACGAAAAGTTTGAAAACTAAACTAAACTGGTCACATGAATAAATCATCTACCACTAACTTTAATGCTATAGGATTACTAAAACTACTCTATGTTTCCTCAACAAAAATTGCACAAAGAGGTGCAGTATTCCCTTATCACCACCTGCCCAACTGCTGCCATTTTCAGAAAACTGTATCTGTAGATCATAAAATATTAGGGTTGGAAGAGACCTCAGGTGGTCATCTAGTCCATTCCCCTGCTCAAAGCAGGACCAACCCCAACTAAATCATCCCAGCCAGGGCTTTGTCAAGCCGGGCCTTAAAAACCCCTAAGGATGGAGATTCCACTACCTCCCTAGCTAACCCATTCCAGTGCTTCACCACTCTCCTAGTGAAACAGTGTTGCCTAATATCCAACCTAGACCTCCCCCACTGTAACTTGAGACCATTGCTTCTTTTTCTGTCATCTGCCACCACTAAGAACAGCCAAGCGCCATCCTCTTTGGAACCCCCCATTCAGGTAGTTGAAGGCTGCTATCAAATCCCCCTCCCCCACTCTTCTCTTCTGCAGACTAAACAAACCCAGTTCCCTCAGCCTTTGCTTGTAAGTCACGTGTCCCAGCCCCCTAAATCATTTTTGTTGCCCTCCGCTGGACTCTCTCTCCAATCCCTCCTGTAATGGGGGGGGGGACCAAAACTGGATGCAATACTCCAGGTGTGGCCTCACCAGTGCCAAACAGAGGGGAATAATCACTTCCCTCGATCTGCTGGCTATGCTCCTACTAATACAGCCCAATATACCGTTGGCCTTCTTGGCAACAAGGCCACACTACTGACTCATATCCAGCTTCTCGTTCACTGTAATCACCAGGTCCTTTTCTGCAGAACTGCTGCTTAGCCAGTTGGTCCCCAGCCTGTGGCGGTGCATGGGATTCTTCCTTCCTAAGTGCAGGACTCTGCACTTGTTCTTGTTGAACCTCATCAGATTTCTTTTGGCCCAAGCCTCCAATTTGTCTAAGTCACTCTGGACTCTATCCCTACCCTCCAGCGTATCTACCTCTCCACCCAGCTTAGTGTCATCTGCAAACTTTCTGAGGGTGCAATTAATCCCATCAGCCAGATCATTAATAAAGATGTTGAACAAAACCGGCCCCAGGATGACCCTGGGGTACTCCGCTTGATACGGCTGCCAACTAGACATCGAGCCATTGATCACTACCCATTGAGCCCGACAATCTAGTCAGCTTTCCATCCACTTTATAGTCCATTCATCCAATCCATACTTCTTTAACTTGCTGGCAAGAATACTGTGGGAGATTGTATCAAAAGCTTTGCTAAAATCAAGGTATATCACATCCACCGCTTTCCCCATATCCACAGAGCCATTTATCTCATCACAGAAGGCAATCAGGTTGGTCAGGCATGTCTTTCCCTTGGTGAATCCACGTTGACTGTTCCTGATCACTTTCCTCTCCTCCAAGTGCTTCAAAATGGATTCCTTGAGGACCTGTCCATGATTTTGCCAGGGACTGAAGTGAGGCTGACCGGTCTGTAGTTCCCCAGGTTCTCTTTCTTCCCTTTTTTAAATATGGGCACTGTATTTGCCTTTTTCCAATCGTCTGGGATCTCACCCAATCACCACGAATTTTCAAAGATAATGGCCGACGGCTCTGCAATCACATCAGCCAACTCCCTCAGCACCCTCAGATGCATTAGATAGTGAATAAAGCTCACAAATGGACAATGGAACATTGGGAGCCTAAAGGTTCTGACACAGTCGGGAAAATATCAGTTGGTCTGACAAAGGGGAATGGAGGGGAGAAAGCACTAGTACAGAGCTTCTCTCTCTGCCCCTTCTAGTCTGACATCCTGTACAACACAAGCCAGAGAACTGCCCCACAATAGTTCCTAAAGCAGATCTTTTAGAAAAGCAGCCAATCATGATTTTAAAATGGTCAGAGATGGAGAATCCACCACGACCCTTGGTACATTTTTCTAGTGGATAATACACTGACTGTTAAATAGGTACACCTTCTTTCCAATCTGAATTTTGTCTAGCTTTAACTTCCAGCCATGGGAACATGTTACATCTGTCTCTGCTGGATTGAAGAGTCCATTATTAAATATTTGTTCCCCATGCAGGTACTTATAGACGGGTTAGGCAACCTATGGCACATGTGCCAAAGGCGGCACGCGAGCTGATTTTCAGTGGCACTCACACTGCCCGGGTCCTGGCGGCTCTGCATTTTAATTTAATTTTAAATGAAGCTTCTTAAACAGTTTAAAAGCCTTATTTACTTTACATACAACAATAGTTTAGTTATATATTATAGACTTATAGAAAGAGACAGTCTAAAAATGTATTACTAGCATGCAAAACCTTAAATTAGAGTGAATAAATGAAGTCTCGGCACACCACTTCTGAAAGGTTGCCAACCCCTGTTATAGACTGTGATCAAGTCACACCTTAACCTTCTCTTTGTTAAGCTAAATACATTGAGCTTCTAAACTTTAATCATGCTCTTAGCTCTTCTCTGAACACTCTCCAATGTACCACCATTCATCTTGAATTGTGAATGCCAGAACTGGGAATAGCATTCCAATAGCAGTTGCACAAGTACCAAATAGAGAGGTAACCCCTCTACTGCTACTCAAGTTTCCCCCGTTTATGCATCCAAGGATCACATTAGCTCTTTTGGCCACAGCGTTGCACTGGGAGCTCACATTCAGCTGATTATCCGCTACAACTCCCAAATCATTTTCAGTGACAGAAAAAAGCAGCATGACATCTCAAGTAATACAAGAGGAAATCAGGCACTTCAGATAGGAGAGACCAAGTGTTCTCGCCTACTGGCTTTACCACTTATGGCCCTAAATATAGAACCAATCTACCTGCTCTGTGCTCCACAGAGTAACAAATATAGAGCAAAACGACAGGGAGTCTCTCCTGAAACAAGGGCTACCATCAACACATAAGAACGGCCAAACTGGGTCAGATCAAAGGTCCATCTAGCCCAGTATACTGTCTTCTGACAGGGGCCAAAGCCAGGGGCTGCAGAGAGAATGAACAGAACAAGGAATCATCAAGTGAGGACATGAGGAGTCTGAAGGGAAAAGCTCAGACTTGCAGATGGAAGCAGGATCAAAGAACTATGAGGGGAGACTGCTGGGTGAGGAAAGTGGACAATGGAAGCAGGTGACTAAGAGAACCAGGCAGAGGAAAAGAGAGGCTAGTGAAAGAGAAAGAGCGCTCAGGAACAGGTTTGCGGAGTCGGAAAATAAAGAAGGGGCACAGCAGGTGATCACTGAAGGTGAGAGGGCAAGGAAGAAGAGAAGAGCAGCTAGTCCTATAGAAGAGGGGAAGAGTCAATGGAGATAATACCAAATATGAGCCCCAGGAGTATACGGGCTGGGTTGTGGAGGATTGCAAGGGCGAATACGAATCAAGAGGACTTGCAGCCAGAGGGAACAGGGGATAGACTGGAGAATAGCACCATCACCAGGAAAAGGCAGGTCTACGTGATTGGGGACTCCTTACTGAGAAGAATAGACAGGCCTGTAACCAGAGCTGATCCAGAGAACAGAAGAGTGTGCTGCCTGCTGGGTGCTAAGATACGGGATGTGGACCTGAGGCTGAAGAGGATCCTAATGGGAGCGAGAAAGAATCCACTGATTGTCCTTTGTGTGGGAACAAATTATACGGCTAGATTCTCGCTGGAACGTATTAACGGAGACTATGCCAGGCTGGGGAAGACACTTAAGGAAATCGAGGCTCAGGTGACCTTCAGTAGGATTCTGCCTGTTCCTAGAGAAGGGCAACAAAGGTGTGACAAGATTATGACAATCAACAGATGGCTCAGGCAGTTGTGCTATAAGGAGGGCTTTGGGATGTATGGCCACTGGGAGGCATTCACGGACAGAGGACTGTTCTCTCAGGATGGACTTCACCTGAGTAGGGAGGGAAATAGACTTCTATGATGGAGGGTGGCACAACTGATTAAGAGAGCTTTAAACTAGGAATTGGGGGGAGATGTCCAGGTAATCTCCACGCTGGATTTTAACATTGAGAGGGAAGAAAACGAAGCAAGAAAGGATATTGTCGCAGGTAGGAGAATGGACATATGGAGAAAGAGTACTGTAGATACAATTCTAATAGGTGATACTGGCAGTAGAATGTCTGGGCCTAATCGGGTAAAGAATGTGAGCGAAGCCAAACAGCAAAAACTAAGATGTTTGTACACCAATGCAAGAAGCCTAGGTAACAAAATGGAGGAACTAAAGTTACTGGTGCAGGAAGTGAAACCAGATATTATAGGGATAACAGAAACATGGTGGAATAGTAGTCATGACTGGAGTACAGGTATTGAAGGCTGTGTGTTGTTTAGGAAAGACAAAAATAAAGGCAAAGGTGAAGGAGTAGCATTGTATATCAGTGATGAGGTAGATGGTAAAGAAATAAGAAGGGATGGAATGGATAAGACAGTCTGTCTGGGCAAAAATCCCATTGGGGAAGAAAGCTACTAGAGCCTCCCCTGGGAGAGTGCTTGGGGTGTATTATAGACTCCCAGGATCTGATTTGGATATGGATAGAGACCTTTTTAATGTTTTTAATGAAGTAAATACTAATGGGAATTGTGTGATCATGGGAGACTAGCTTTCCAGATATAGACTGGAGGACAAGTGCTAGTAATAATAATAATAGGGCTCATATTTTCCTGGATGCGATACCTAATGGATTCCTTCACCAAGTAGGTGCTGAACCAACAAGAGGGGATGCCATTTTAGATTTGGTTTTGGTGAGCAGTGAGGACCTCATAGAAGAAATGGTTGTAGGGGACAAACTTGATTTCAGCGATCATGAGCTAATTCAGTTTAAACTAAATGGAAGGATAAACAAAAATAGATCTGTGACTAGGGTTTTTGATTTCAAAAGGGCTAACTTTAAAAAAAAAAAAGGAAATTAGTTAGGGAAGTGGATTGGAATGAAGAACTTGTGGATCTAAAGGCAGAGGGGGCCAGGATTACTTCAAGGCAAAGTTGCAGAAACTATCAGAAGCCTGCATCCCAAGAAAGGGGAAAAAATTCATAGGCAGGAATTGTAGACCAAGCATCTCAGAGAGGTGATTAAGAAAAAGCAGAAAGCCTACAAGAAGTGGAAGATGGGAGCGATCAGCAAGGAAAGCTATCTTATTGAGGTCAGAACATGTAGGGATAAAGTGAGAAAGGCCAAACGTCATGTAGAGTTGGACATTGCAAAGGGAATTAAAACCAATAGTAAAAGGTTCTATAGCCATATAAATAATAACAAGAAGAAAGAAGTGGGACTGCTAAACACTGAGGATGGAGTGGAGGTTAAGGATAATCTAGGCATAGCCCAATAGCTAAACATTAGCCTCATTAAAAACTGAGGCAAAGTATTTGAAGAGCTAATGGTAGGATGACAAATGGGAATGAGGATATGGAGGTAGATATTACCACATCTAAGGTAGAAGCCAAACTCGAACAGCTTAATGGGACTAAATCAGGTGGGCCCAGATAATCTTCATCCAAGAATATTAAAGGAACTGGCACATGAAATTGGAAGCCCATTAGCAAGAATTTGTAATGACTCTGTAAACTCAGGGGTTAAAGCAATTCTCCAGTCATACGGTAACATAGTTCCTATTTTTAAGAAAGGGAAAAAATGTGATCCGGGTAAGTACAGGCCTGTTAGTTTGACATCTGTAGTATGCAATGGCTTGGAAAAAATTTTGAAGGATAAAGTAGTCAAGGACATTGAGGTCAATGGTAATTCGGACAAAATACAACATGGTTTTACAAAAGGCAGATTGTGCCAAACCAACCTGATCTCCTCCTTTGAGAAGCTAACAGATATTTTAGACAAAGGAAACACAGTGGATCTAATTTACCTCAATTTCAGTACCATTATACAAGTCACTGGTGAGACCTCATCTGGAATACTGTGTGCAGTTCTGGTCTCCCATGTTTAAGAAGGATGAATTCAAACTGGAACAAGTACAGAGAAGGGCTACTAGGATGAACCGAGGAATGGAAAACCTGTCTTATGAAAGGAGACTCAAGAGCTCAGCTTGTTTAGCCTAACCAAAAGAAGGCTGAGGGGAGATATGATTGCTCTCTATAAATATATTAGAGGGATAAATACCAGGCAGGGAGAGGAATTATTTAAGCTCAGTACCAATGTGGACACAAGAACAAATGGATATAAATTGGCCATCAGGAAGTTTAGATTTGAAATTAGACAAAGGTGTCTAACCATCAGAGGAATGAAGTTCTTCCAAGGGGAGCAGTGGGGGCAAAAGACATATCTGGCTTCAAGACTGAGCTTGATAAGTTTATGGAGGGGATGGTATGATAGGATAGCCTAATTTTGGCAATTAATTGATCTTTGACTATTAGCAGTAAATATGCCCAATGGCCTGTGATGGGATGTTAGATGAGGTGGGATCTGAGTTACTATAGAGAATTCTTTCCTGGGTGTCTGGCTGGTGAGTCTTGCCCACATGCTCAGGGTTTAGCTGATCGCCATATTTGGGATTGGGAAAGAATTTTCCTCCAGAGCAGATTGGCAGAGGCCCTGGGGGGGTTTTCACCTTCCTCTGCAGCATGGGGCACGGGTCACTTGCTGGTGAATTCTCTGCACCTTGGAGTCTTGAAGTCCTCAAATTGTGGTTTAAATAGCTCAGACATAGGTTAGAGGGTTGATACAGGAGTGGGTGGATGAGATTCTGTGGCCTGCGTTGTGCAGGAGGTCAGACTAGATCATAATGGTCCCTTCTGACCTTAAAGTCTATGATTCTATGATCCCCTGTTGCCCATTCCCAGCTTCTGCCAAACAGAAGCTAGGGACACCATCCCTGCGCATCCTGGCTAATAGCCATTGATGGACCTATCTTCCATTAACTTATCTAGTTCTTTTTCGAACCCTGTTATTATCTTGGCCTTCACAACATCCTCTTGCAAGGAGTTCCATATGCAAACTAGATACCATCAATTTAGGTTTGACTAGAGACTGGGAATGGCTAAGCCATTACACACATTGAATCTATTTCCCCATATTAAGTATCCTCACACCTTCTTGTCAAGCTGTCTGTAATGGGCTATCCTGATTATCATTACAAAAGTTTTTCTCTTAATTAGCCTCTTAGAGTTGGTAGGGCAACTCCCACCTTTTCATGTTCTCTGTATGTGTATATATCTATATCTATCTATCTCCTTACTATATGTTCCATTCTATGCATCCGATGAAGTGGGCTGTAACCCACCAAAGCTTATGCTCAAATAAATTTGTTAGTCTCTAAGGTGCCACAAGTACTCCTGTTCTTTTTGCGGATATAGACTAACACGGCTGCTACTCTGAAATAAGTTGACTGTGCATTGTGTGAAAAAATACTTCATTTTGTTTGTTTTAAACCTGCTGTCTATTAATTTCATTTGGTAACCCCTAGTTCATGTGTTATGAGGAGGAGTAAATAACACTTCCTTATTTACTTTCTCCACACCAGTCATCATTTTATAGACCTCTATCGTATCCCTCCTTAGTTGTCTCTTTTCCAAGCTGAAAAATCTCAGTCTTATTAATCTCTCCTCATATGCAAGCTGTTCCATACTCCTAATAATTTTGGTTGCCCTTTTCTGAACCTTTTCCAATTCCAATCTAAGTTCCCTCTAAGCTGTGTGGCCGTGCAGTGGCCTATTAAGCGCCGCGCAGGCACTTGAGGCTGCAGCGAGGAGAGAATCCTCTCCCTCCAGCCCCGGACCTGCCATGGAGCCCCCGGCCTTGACCCAGCCTGGCCCGGACAGTACCGGGTTTATAATGGTGCCAGGCCCACACTCAACAGGGGTCCCGAGGCCTGGCCGGGCACTCCACTTCACCTGGCTCCTCTCCTTTCTGGCCCCTCCCCCGCCCTTCCTCTAGGCCCAGGGCTTTACCCCACGCCCCCACCTACCCACACCCACTCGCTCCTCTGAGACAGCTTGTTGAGGGCTTCTCTCTCTGACCCCGCCCTCTGTCACTTTCCACCTCCCGTCACCAGCAGGCGTCTGCCAGTGACGGGGTGGGCAGACATAAAGGAGCCCACACCCGCTGCTCCGTGCCGCCGGTGTGGGACAGTACGCAGCTTCAGGCTCCCCCTGGACTGTGAACGGACCTGCTGCAGGCAAGGCAGAGGTGCTCCTCCCCCAGCCCCAACCCAGCCCAGGCTGCTGCTTGGAGAGAGAGCTGGGGGGGTGGGGGTGGGGGTGGGGGGGGAAGAGTCCTCTCTCTCTGCTGTAGCCCCAGAGTCCCCTCCTGCACCCCAAACCCCTCATCCCCAGCCGGAGCCCTCACCTCCCCACTCCAATTCTCTGCTCCTTATCCCCAGCCCCACGCCAGAGCCCGCATGCTCAGCTGGATCCCTCACCCCCTCCCGCACCCCAGCCCTGAGCCCCCTCCCACAGTCTGAACCCCTCGGGTTCACATCCATATTGGTACACATAACAAAAATTCATTCCGCACACGCATGGGAAAAATTAGAGAGAACACGGATTCCAATATATCTTTTTTGAAATGGGGCAACCACACCTGCACGCAGTATTCAAGATGTGGGTGTACCATGGATTTTTAGAGAGGCAATATGATATTTTCTGTCTTATCTATGCCTTTCTTAATGATTCCCAACATTCTGTTCTCATTTTTGACTGCTGCTGCACATTGAGTGGATGTTTTCAGAGAACTATCCACAACAACTCCAAGATCTCTTTCTTGAGTGGGAACAGCTAATTTAGACCCCATCATTTTATATGTATAGTTGGGATTATGTTTTTCAATGTGCATTACTTTGCATTCATCAACAGTGAATTTCATCTACCATTTTGTTACCCAGTCACCCAGTTTTGGGAGATCCTTTTGTAGGTCTTTGCAGTCTGCTTGGGACTTAACTATCTTGAGTAGTTTTATATCATCTGCAAATTTTGTCACCTCCCTGTTTACCCCTTTTTCCAGATCATTTATGAATATGTTGAATATGACTGGTCCCAGTACAGATCCCCCGGGGGACACTACTATTTACCGCTCTCCCTTCTGAAAACTGACCATTTATTCCTACTCTTTGTTTCCTATCTTCTAACTAGTTACCAATCCATGAGAGGACCTCCCCTCTTGCTCCCATGACAGCTTACTTTGCTTAAGAGCTTTTGGTGAAGGACCCTGTCAAAAGCTTTCTGAAAATCTAAGTATACTATAACCACTGAATCCCCCTTGTCCACATGCTTGTTGACCACCTCAAAGAATTCTAGTAGACTGATGAGGCATGATTTCCCTTTACAAAAACCATGTTGACTCTTCCCCAACAAATTATGTTCATTTATGTGTCTGACAATTTTGTTCTTTACTATAGTTTCAACCAGTTTGCCCGGTACTGAAGTCAGACTTACCAGTCTGTTATGGTTGGGATCACCTCTAGAGCCCTTTTTAAAAATTGGTGTCACATTAGCTATCCTCCAGTCATTTGGTATAGAAGCTGATTTAAATGATAGGTTACAAACTACAGTTAGTAGTTCTGCAATTTCACATTTGAGTTCCTTCAGAACTCTTGGGTGAATATTATCTGGTCTTGGTGACTTATTACTGTTGAGTTTATCCATTTATTCCGAAATCTCTGTGACGGGTTCGGTCACAGAGACCCCCTTGGGACTATCACCTGATGTGCTGAAGTTACCTCTGAGCCCATTTTCCCTGCCAGCTTGGGACTTCCAGAACCCTGCCTTGTTGAGCCAGACACGTTAGCCTACTGCAACACAGACCCAGATCTGGTCCATGAACCCAAAGCTGCAGTGTTTAACCAAAAACTGCTCAGCAGGTCACCTATCTCCAGAACTCAGACACCCAGTTCCCAATGGGATCCAAATACCAAATAAATCCATTTTACTCTGTATAAAACTTATAAAGGGTAAACTCAAATTGTCTGCTCTCTATAACACTGACAGAAATAAGCACAGCTGTTTGCTCATCCAGGTATTAATCACTTACTCTGGCTTAAACAATAAACAAAAGTGATTTTATTAGGTATAAAAAGTATGATTCAAGTGGTTTCAAGTGACGACAGAACAAAGTAAGTCACCAAGCAAAATAAAGCAAAAAACATCCAAGTCTAAGTCTAATACATTAAGAAACTGATTATAGGTAAAAAAAAAAAAATCACCCTCAGAAATTTTCTAATAAGCTTCTTTCACAGACTAGACTCCTTCCTAGTCTGGGCCCAATCCTTTACCCCATACAATCCTTGTTAGTTCCAGCAGACATCTTAGGTGGAGAACAAGGGCTCTCTCATGACTGGCCTCCCTTGGTTCTGTTCCACCCCCTTTTATAGCTTTGGCACAAGGCCAGAATCTTGTCTCTCTCTGGGTCCCCACCCCACCTTCTAAATGGAAAAGTACCAGATTTAAGATGGATTCCAGTATCATATGACATGGTCACATGTCCTGTGAGAACTCATTCTTCATTACCCACAGGCTGACCCATGTGTACACAAGAAGGCTTGCAGGTAAATAAACCCATTCACAACTAATTGTCCTAGACAATGGGAGCCATCAAGATTCTAAGCCACCATTAATGGCCCACACTTTGCACAATTACATTAGGTCCCCAGAATTATGCTTCATATTTCTAGCTTCAGACACAAGAATGATACATACATACAAATAGGATGAATATATTCAGTAGGTTATAACCTTTGTTATGATACCTTACAAGAGATCTTTTGCATAAAGCATATTCCAGTTACATTTTCACATTCATAAGCATATTTTCATAAAACATATGGAGTGCAATATCACAACCTCCTCTAATGACACCTCAATCTGCAACAGTTCCTCAGATTCATACACATCAAACCCGTCCTCCACTCTCTACACTGGCTTCTCGCAGAATTGTGTGTCAGAGTTCAAGGATTCAGTCTTCAAGGTGTTCAATGACCTGGGCTTAGGTTACCAAAAAGAGCACCTAATGACTGATTAGGACTGATTGATAACTTCCCTCCTCAGGCACAATGTAGCTTTCTACAGTAAGGGTAAACAGAGCAGCAAATGGAGGACCGCATGTATATATATATATTAAAAAATTAAAACAAAAAAACACACCACTGCCCACACCTTACCCCCTGAGGGAGGATGAAAGAACAAACACCACGTGGCAGCTGTTATCAGGTCACTTAATGCACTAGTGGAAGTTACTAGGTGCTGAGCCTATATAGAGAATACTTAGGACTGGAACACTGCAGTCTGGAGACCACAGAAGGACAAGTGTTTCAGTTAAGCACCCAAGACTCTGGAATTCTGTCTAATACCAGTATATATAAATGTCTGGTCCATATAATGCAGTCTGCCCAATAACTAAAATCTTTTGGGGGAGAGATTGGGTTAACTGCTGAGATAAATTGTACTAAACTGTGGAAAAGTAACAATTACAGATACTTATATCAGTATATAAGCACTACAGCCTGATCGTCTCTGGTAACAATAAGGCAGGCTGATAGACTGACTGGGGTGAAAAATCAATGACCGTCTTTGATAAAAAGTTGGGGTGCTGGATGTAACACCACCTTCTCTTTATGGATACTGTGTAAGGTGGGCCAGCCATTAGTTCATGGATGTCAGAACTCTAAAAAGACCACTAGAAATGAAATCAACAAAAGATGGTGCAGAGAACATCTTGACATTGGCTCAACGGGTCATTTGGTCTATCGTCAAGACATAAAAGGCCCACATTATCTTAATAATTTTCAAGTTCTCATTTTCTTCTGATGTTAATCAATATCCAACTGCCACATTACTAGTTAACTTAAACATCTCAGTCATCTTCTCAAAACCTCCTCCCTCTCACATTGCTCTACAGTTATTCTAGTTTCCATTATTTATAATATATTCTATAAAAATAAGCATAAAGCATATTACAGGCTGATTTGAAGAGCAATTTGTAACCAGATGACTGAAGTCTAGTTTCCATTTTAATTAGAGGTCTACTGTAAAAAGTCTCTCTCTGGAAAGCACCTCTTCTACCCAATTAACAGGCATACATAATGCAATTAGCGGTATCTCTGCTAGATATTCCATTGACTATAGTATCTGTGGATAACAATTTTCAAAATAAGTAAGCTGGACCTACATCCCTCCACCTTTATAGCAGCCCCGAGGTAAAACAATCAGACCACAGCTGGGGATTTCTGTGTGATTTTCCTCTTCACTACCCACACTCTGCCCCTGAATCCTAACCAGGAATCTATTGTCAACAATGAAAGAGCAAGAGAAAACTCCCTCCTTCCCAAGGAGGAACTTAAGATGCTAATTGTGAGTTGCATTTACAAAACTG
This sequence comes from Chrysemys picta bellii, assembly GCF_011386835.1. NCBI lineage: Eukaryota > Metazoa > Chordata > Testudines > Emydidae > Chrysemys > Chrysemys picta. The sequence goes on along the minus strand of NC_088798.1, from coordinate 66,359,125 downwards.
AACACAGAAAACGTTTGTTCACTTTGACATCTGGGCCACAAACTGGATCAAGACTTTTGTAGCCAGAAGGTAACTGTGCAAAGGCATATATCAATTTCCCTTTTTTCCCCTAGGGGACAGAGTAGAGTAATTGTCCCTGACAGAGTAGGTAGTCTATTAGTGCTGTATGCAGAATGCCAGTAAGCTCAGTGTCCACAGAAAACATTTCTACAATTGCCACAATTATTGACTTATATATATATAATTATTTTATATACACACACACACACACCACAGAACCACTAAGTTGCCTAATATTCATGTGGGTCAACTGCTGCAACCCTTGTCCCTCTCTCCCTACTGCCTCACCATCACTTTCAGTCTCTTCAGAATTTTAGATTAGAAACATTTCAGGCCAGGACCACTATTTACAAAGTCTTCTGTGAACTACCTAGCACATCTCGGGGGTGTTATAAAATAATACTAATACCCAGACATTATGAATGAACCTATCGGCGAACAGCAGAGGCTAACAGAGGGAGTTTGCCTGGGAGTTCGTCTAGGGAGAGCTCACTAAGGCTTTCATCTGCAGGTTTCTCTGAGTAGTTCCTGCAACAGTTGAGGAAGCTTTTAAGAGGACGGTGATATGGAAGGTGAGCGATCAGCTGTTGTAACCTGCACAGGCTGTGCCATGTTGGTCTTTCTTCCACAGGACAGAAGTGACTTTGTCTGTACAAAAGTGCAAGCTGGTCTCCATATTGGAAGAGAAGGTTCGAGGGCTGGAGAAACGAGTATCGACTCTGCGTTGCATAAGGGAAAATGAAGATTTCCTGGACAGACGTAAGGAGATGCTTCTACGGCCACAATGTTCTGAAGATTCAGAGCAGGTGCAGCAGGGACAGAAGGATTGTGAAGAGGTTTGGCAGCATGTGACCTCCAGAAGGAGAAAGAGGAGCGTCCATGCACCAGCAATGGAGATACAGGTGAGCAATCGTTTCCATGTTCTCTCTACAGGTACTAATGCGGAGAGTGGACTAGGTGACCCATCTGAGGGAAGGGAGCAGAAGGAGACTCCACCGATTGGAAGGCAAAAGATACACTGTCCTAGGGATGGGGGTTCCACGACCACCACTCCCAAGAGGAGGAGGAGGAGGGTGGTGGTGGTGGTCGGGGACTCCCTCTTCAGGGGGACTGAGTCATCTATCTGCCGCCCCGACCAGGAAAACTGAGAGGTCTGCTGCTTGCCAGGAGCTAGGATACACGATGTGACGGAGAGACTGCCGAGACTCATCAAGTCCTCGGATCGCTACCCCTTCCTGCTTCTCCACGTGGGCACCAATGATACTGCCAAGAATGACCTTGAGTGGATCACTGCAGACTACGTGGCTCTGGGAAGAAGGATAACTGAGTTTGAGGCGCAAGTGGTGTTCTCGTCCATCCTCCCTGTGCAAGGAAAAGGCCTGGGTAGAGACCGTCGAATCGTGGAAGTCAACGAATGGCTACGCAGGTGGTGTCAGAGAGAAGGCTTTGCATTCTTCGACCATGGGGTGGTGTTCCAAGAAGGAGGAGCGCTAGGCAGAGACGGGCTCCACCTAACGAAGAGAGGGAAGAGCATCTTTGCCAGCAGGCTGGCTAACCTAGTGAGGAGGGCTTTAAACTAGGTTCACCGGGGGAAGGAGACCAAAGCCCTGAGGTAAGTGGGGAAATGGGATCCTGGGAGGAAGCACAAGCAGGAGAGCGCAAGAGGGCAAGACTCCTGTCTCATACTGAGAAAGAGGGACAATCGATGAGTTATCTTAAGTGCCTATACACAAATGCAAGAAGCCTGGGAAACAAGCAGGGAGAACTGGAAGTCCTGGCACAATCAGGGAACTATGATGCGATTGGAACAACAGAGACTTGGTGGGATAACTCACATGACTGGAATACTATCATGGATGGATATAAACTGTTCAGGAAGGACAGGCAGGGCAGAAAAGGTGGGGGATTTGCGTTGTATGTAAGAGAGGAGTATGACTGCTCAGAGCTCCGGTATGAAACTGCAGAAAAACCTGAGAGTCTCTGCTCACACTTCTCAACTTTATCCAACAAGGGTGATGTCGTGGTTGGAGTCTGCTATAGACCACCAGACCAGGGGGATGAAGTGGACGAGGCTTTCTTCTGATAACTAGCAGAAGTTGCTAGATCACAGGCCCTGGTTCTCATGGGAGACTTTAATCACCCTGATATCTGCTGGGAGAGCAATACAGCGGTGCACAGACAATCCAGGAAGTTTTTGGAAAATGTAGGGGACAATTTCCTGGTTTAAGTGCTGGAGGAACCAACTAGGGGCAGAGCTTTTCTTGACCTGCTGCTCACAAACAGGGAAGAATTAGTAGGGGAAGCAAAAGTGGATGGGAACCTGGGAGGCAGTGACCATGAGATGGTCGAGTTCAGGATCCTGACACAAGGAAGAAAGAGCAGCAGAATACGGACCCTGGACTTCAGAAAAGCAGACTTTGACAACCTCAGGGAACAGATGGGCAGGATCCCCTGGGAGAATAACATGAAGGGCAAAGAGGTCCAGGAGAGCTGGCTGTATTTTAAAGAATCCTTATTGCGGTTGCAGGAACAAACCATCCCGATGTGTAGAAAGAATAGTAAATATGGCAGGCGACCAGCTTGGCTAAACAGTGAAATCCTTGCTGATCTTAAACGCAAAAAAGAAGCTTACAAGAAGTGGAAGATTGGACAAAGGACCAGGGAGGAGTATAAAAATATTGCTCAGGCATGCAGGAGTGAAATCAGGAAGGCCAAATCACACTTGGAGTTGCAGTTAGCAAGAGATATTAAGAGTAACAAGAAGGGTTTCTTCAGGTATGTTAGCAACAAGAAGAAAGTCAAGGAAAGTGTGGGCCCCTTACTGAATGAGGGAGGCAACCTAGTGACCGAGGATGTGGAAAAAGCTAATGTACTCAATGCTTTTTTTGCCCCTGTCTTCACGAACAAGGTCAGCTCCCAGACTGCTGCACTGGGCAGCACAATATGGGGAGAAGGTGACCAGCCCTCTGTGGAGAAAGAAGTGGTTCGGGACTATTTAGAAAAACTGGACGTGCACAATTCCATGGGGCCAAATGCGCTGCATCCGAGGGTGCTAAAGGAGTTGGCGGATGAGATTGCAGAGCCATTAGCCATTATTTTTGAAAACTCATGGCGATCGGGGGAGGTCCCGGATGACTGGAAAAAGGCTAATGTAGTGCCCATCTTTAAAAAAAGGGAAGGAGGAGGATCCGGGGAACTACAGGCCAGTCAGCCTCACCTCAGTCCCTGGAAAAATCATGGAGCAGGTCCTCAAGGAATCAATTATGAAACACTTAGAGGAGAGGAAAGTGATCAGGAACAGTCAGCATGGATTCACCAAGGGGAAGTCATGCCTGACTAATCTAATTGCCTTCTATGATGAGATAACTGGCTCTATGGATGAGGGGAAAGCAGTGGATGTGTTATTCCTTGACTTTAGCAAAAGCTTTTGATATGGTCTCCCACAGTATTCTTGCCACCAAGTTAAAGAAGTATGGGCTGGATGAATGGACTGTAAGGTGGATAGAAAGCTGGCTAGATCGTCGGGCTCAACGGGTAGTGATCAATGGCTCCATGTCTAGTTGGCAGCCAGTTTCAAGCTGAGTGCCCCAAGGGTCGGTCCTGGGGCTGATTTTGTTTAATATCTTTCTTAATGATCTGGAGGATGGTGTGGACTGCACTCTCAGCAAGTTTGCAGATGACACTAAATTAGGGGGCGTGGTAGATACACTAGAGGGTAGGAATCGGATACAGAGCGACCTAGACAAATTAGAGGATTGGGCCAAAAAAAAAAAAAAAAAAAAAAAAAAAAAAACCACACACCTGATGAGGACAAGGACAAGTGCAGAGTCCTGCACTTAGGACGGAAGAATCCTATGCACTGCTACAGACTAGGGACCGAATGGCTAGGTAGCAGTTCTGCAGAAAAAGACCTAGGGGTCACTGTGGACGAGAAGCTGGATATGAGTCAACAGTGTGCTCTTGTTGCCAAGAAGGCTAACGGCATTTTGGGCAGTCTCCTGACAGTCATTCAAACATCTCAGGGAATGCCTCTGGGTCATTAACAAATTCCCTATTACTAGAGCAGTCTGCTCCATCTGATATATTAGCTACAGTATGGGTTGCTGCTACTCAATCACAGCAAGGTATTACTGCTGCATAAGTTGTGGCAGCTCTGCCAATGACTAACATCCCACACTCCACTGTGTTAGTTTACAGAGACTCCACTTGGAGTTCTGAAGCTTCACAATCCAGAGACCACCTATAAGCTGCTGAAGAAATCTCTGTTTTCTACCTCCAGGTTTTAGCATACATAAGGGCTTAACTGTGTATGTGGACATTCTGAGGCCCTGGTCTACGTTACAAAGTTAGGTCAATGTGAGACACCTTGCATTGACTTAGTCGTGCATGTGTCTACACCTACATTTGTTTCCCACCAATGTAAGTGCCCCATTACAGCGATGCAGTAACACGACTTCCACAAGGGGTGTTGAGCCAAGGTCAATGTACTGAGGCCAACGCAACATGAGTGAACATACTTATGTCAACCCTAACAGTCCTTCTGCCATTGTACCACAAAGCTCGACACAGACTGTTCTGGTCAAAATTATGAACTTCACTGCCCAGAGATCACGGAGACCAGAAGCCCATCCCCACTTTTAAGCCTGGAGAATTTTTTAAATGTCTTTTCCTAATTTTTCAGCTTGGCAAGCACACCTAGCAACTCTCCACTGTTGCGTGCAACTGCCCAACTGACCACACACTCCAGATGCACTCTGGCTTGAAGTAGACAGATGTTGGATCTCCTGGGCCTGTGGGGAGAACAGGCTGTGCACACACAACAACAGACCACCCATAGTAATACGGACATGCAAGAGCAGGTTGCATGGGGAATTCAGGAGAAGGGGTATGACAGGGACCAGTAGCAGTGCCACGTGAAAGTGAAGGAACTGCTGAAGGCATCTCAGAAGGCCAGGGATGCCAACAATCAATCTGGTGCCAAGCCACAGACCTGCCACTTTCACAAAGAGCTGCAGGACATATTTGGTAGAAACCCTGCCACCAACTTGCAGACCCCTGGCATGAACAGAACGGAAGAGGAGGTGGGGAAGATTCTGCAGTCATTGCTCATCATACCAAGCCTGTATTATGATGCAATCCCACCAGTGAGTGCTCGTTTTCCAGAAGCAGCATGTCACTATCTGCAGCTGCTCCATGAATGCCACCGATAACCTTAAACTGGTTCTCGCTATGTTCCGCAGCAATCTCTCCTCCAAGAAGTCACCATGTTCCTCACTGATTCGATTCTTCTTATAGTTCTGCAAATACCAGAGGATCATGCATCCTGTGCTTGCAACGCTTATGACAATTAGCGCGGAGCCATGCAGGCTCCAGGCTCTCTGTCAGAGATGGTGAACAGCGAGGAGGACTGAGCAGGTTTGTGGGATTTTTTTTTAAAAAGGCTCAGAAATTTTGGGATATAGGTGACATGGGATGTAAACAGCTGCACTCTGGGAAGTTGAACCCTTGCTCCCAGTCACCCTTTCCTGACTCATTTCTGCCCCACCTTGCACTGTCAAAACTTCCCAAAAAAGACAGTGTGCTGGATGGTGGCAGGTTGCACACTGATACCTACCCATGGTGCACTGCACAACGATACAAGCACTCCTAATGAGCATGCACACGCACAAGCAATATACTAACTGCAGCAGCTTTATGCCAGTGTAATTTTCATCTAAGTTTTTAGTGTAGAATAGCCTAACTCCAGAATGTGTGTGTCCACACAGAATAATTCAGGTATAATTTCATGGGTAGATAAGTAGTTATAAGAGAAACAGCAGCCCTTTTACATAAAATGCAGCACATGCAACACTTTCACAAATACCTTTCCTTCCAATTAATGAATTAGCATTTTTAGTTTCTTATACTTCTTGCAATAGTCCAATGGGCCTTCAACCTTTAGACCTTACATAAGCGTACAGGAAGCCAACACCCTGCTTGCTAGAAGCCAGGAGAGGCAAAATTACCATGATATCTAGATACCAAGTACTTCTGTGTGCATGCATGCACACAAAGTTAGAATAAGTTTTGGTTCTGCAATAATAGCAGTTCTAGCAGTAGTCCCCATTTTAAGTATAGGATGTATCTCAAACTTGTAAAAACTAGGATGAGTGTATATAATTATATACAATAAATTCAATATACCTCCATCCCCTAAAACCTCCATTACTTTAGAAGAAAGTTAAGTTTGCAAACAGAAATATTCACAAGTCAAGTAATGTCATGGACTACAGGAATACCCCTAGTTTTGGCTCTTCCTTTATACAAATACCCTAAAATACAGTCTTTATAAACAAACACACACACGCAGAGAACACCCAGTTAGAGACTATGTACTGCACGAGCAATGGCTCCCTATGCACACTAAATATGGCAGGAGTGTGGCGGAGCTGTTCCTCATTTTAGGCCAAATTCTATTTGCAATTACAATAGTGTAAACCCACATGATGACATTTGATATGAGAGAGACACCCAGAGGGGAAAAAAAGTTAAATCAGACAAAAAAATTTGGAGTATGTATGTGCACGAGTGCAGGATCCATGCATTTGAGGAGGCCAGGTTTCCAGAAGAGGTGTGTGGAGGAAGATTGAGTAGAAATTTGCAAAGACATGAACATCTTTGAAACATGAGGACAGATTTAAAGTCAACATATTTATGCATGCATGGTTGGTTCCTGAAAGAGCAATTTCTTCTCTCAGTAGGTAGGTTCACTATTTCCAATAAGTCCATCAATAACCAGGGAGAGGCCTCTATCAGTCTAGCTTCTCCCCTTAACTAATCTAAGATTGTGCATCTAAATTCTGAAATATTAATTCTACATCCCCCATTCCACTTTCTTCAGAATGAGGAGAATTGACATCTAGGGAGAGATGGCCTGATTAATCTGGCCATTGAGAGAAGGAAAACAAGGAGAGTCAGTTTTAAATCTGTCCAGCAATGGCCTAGTTCACCACTCCCGAAACTAGGGGCATGGCTACACATACAGCTGTAGAGTGCTTTGAGTTAAACCAGCCTTCATAGAGCGCAGTAGGGAAAGCGCTGCAATCTGTCCACACTGACAGCTACAAGCACACTGGCGTGCCCACATTAGCAGCTCTTGCAACGGCCACAGAGAGCAGTGCATTGCGGTAGCTATCCCAGCATGCAAGTGACTGCAACGTGCTTTTCAAATGAGGGGGGTGGGGTGGAGTGGAGTGTGACTGGGAGTGTGTTGTGTGTGTATGTGGGGGGAGAGAATGGGTTTTTGGGGGGTTGAGAGCATGGCAGCATGCTGTCTTTTAAGTTCAGACAGCAACAGACCCCCCCCTCCCATCACACACAGCATTCCACAGTAATGGTTGCTTCGTCTCGGAGCAGATAAGCATGCCAGCTGTCAAATGGAGCTTTCAAAGGGCATAGCCAAAACAATGACAAGAGTGGCCACTTCACTTAAGGGGATTATGGGACATTTCCAGAGGCTGATCAGAGCGCAGTAATGCAACACCTCATTCACACTGACGTTGGGGCGCTCCAGCAGGGGCACATCAAACATTATTCTACTTGCCGAGGTGGAATACAAGGAGCGCTCTAGCCGTGGAGTCAGAGTGCTCTACGTCCCTTGTCAGTGTGGACAGGCATTGAGCTACTGCGCCTAGGGCGCCTTTAATGCGCTGTAACTCGCAAGTGTAGCCAAGCCTTCACTCAAAAGGAGTACACAGCGGCGGGGGGGAAAGAACCAACTTTATTTTGTCTTAAGTGGGATTGTTGCAATCTGTACCTCCCTCGTAAAGGTAGCATTCAGCAAAGACTGTATATCTAGTTTATAAATGTCTAGAAAATGTATGAACAGAAGCCCACAGCCACCTTTCAAATCTCTTCCTTGAAAACGTAAGAATTTTCTGCTGCAAAAAGAGTAATCTGGACCACAGTTTTTCCAGTAGGTTTAATAGCTTTGAATTTATAAGCTTTTTTAATACACAGCTTTAACAATGTAGCACTGGAGGAATTTGAATGGTTCCCCCCCACTCACTTTTGACTACCAGATAATAGAGAACAAGCAGATCTGTGTACTTTTGCAAAAATCTTTTCCTATCCTAGCAGTGCTCCAAATGCCCTTCTTCCATCCAGTCAATCTCATTTCTTTCCCCCATTGGGTGCACCAGGCAGGGGCAAAAAGGAACCAAGCATGTCCTCTCCATACTCATGAAAAATAGCGGTTTAACACTGGTCCACTCTGAATGGTAGACAGCTATATTAGTGAGATTCCATAAGTAAGGCTCTTAGCTGTGAAATGGTGTAATTGCTACTAGGAATTCTAACTTGAAGGTAAGATACAGACACTGAGTGTTAGTAGGGTTTTGAAAGAGGACTCTATGAGGACATTAAAAACAAGATTAAGCTTCCAGGGCACTACCTGGAGAATTAAGAAGCACTTTTGCTCTTAAAAATCATTTATATGGTGTGGTCAGGAAATCAATCCCTGTTACTCTACTCCCAGTGGCCTAGAGACAGCTGAAGCATGTTTGTATAAGGCATTTAACTTCAGGCTCACTAACATCACCCTGTAGGAAACCTAATATATCAGGTATATTGGCAGATTGGGTTATTATGTCCTTTGTTTTATACCAGGTATTCAGTTTGTACCATATGCTCGTGTATTTGTCAAACTGAAAAGTTTTTCTTGAAAACAAGAGGTATTATGATGGAAAACTATCCTTTTCAATGACCTCCCCTCAATGTCCAAGTTACCCAGGAAATATTCATCTAGTATCTCAGAGGAGAAGATGCAAAGGTGAATATGATGCCATCATAATCAGGTTTTAGAACCAAGTTGTGTTGTGCCACAATAGAGCTTCTTAGTGTGCCTTGGTCTTTCATCAAGACTTTGGGGGCTTATTTAATTCATCTCTTAGGCTTGCTGGGGCTTTTCCATTAATACTTCATTACTGTCTGGCAACAAGAGGACTGATATACTTAACTTCTTTTTGGAAGCAGACATAAAATCCTTCTGCTAAGCTTTGCTCTCTTGAGAATGTGCTGTTTCCAGTAACATATCTAGGATTTACAACAGCCATTTTGAAACCATTTGGACAATCACCTTTCCTAGATTCCCTCTTCAGCTACCTCAGCCTCAAAGGCAAATATCCTTATTGCCAGAAAAGTGAGTTGAGTGCCTGCTTTTTTGTGACCTTTGCTATTCTTATCAAGTTTTCCCTTTTTTACGGTGGACCAGCTGTTCAGGACAAAGAAGAATTCCTTTCTGACCATGGGCTTCCTTTCTAAAGAGCCTAAAATGCAACACCCTTTGGCTAGCTTAGAGGGCCATTAAGAAAATGGTTTTAAATTCCTGAAAGTTTTTTTTCCCCAAAGGCTACAAAAGGAGAGCCCCTGAGGTTATTCAATACCATATTAAAGCACCAAAAGGGGGTCTTTGCAAGGAAAAAAGGTGTCTCATCTCAAATTAACTAATGTCTTAAGTGAAGAGAAGGCAGTTTGTCATTTTCACACAAGGTATCAGATTGAGTTAAAGACTATGGAGAAGCCTTGCATTTACTGCAGCCTGTTAAATTATGTGTCAATTACAAACTGCCTTACCTTCACTTGGCTTTTACCACCTGTTATTTAACTCAAGATAAGGACACATTCTTTTTCACAGTGAAGACAAGGCCAAAGAGTATAGGAGACTGGACCCTATGTTCCAGCTTCTCTGCTAAACTGAAGTGCCTGATGACATCCAGGGAAGTGCACACAAAGTAAATTATTTTGCCGTGAGAGAGCTCAAACTTCTATCCATGTTAGTGCTATTGGGTGTGCTGGTGTATTGCTCCTATGCTGTTTGTGGGGATTTTCTAGCTTCAAGTTTTCTGCCATCTCAGGTTGTGACCCTCAGAGCAGTCAGCTCACCACATCAGCAGTTAGGGTCACCACTGTTAATGCTGTTGGGTGTGCTGGTGCATTGCTCCTATGCTGTTCGTGGAGCTCAGATGCTAGCTACACCAGGAGAGAGTGCAGTTTGCTGATTCAGCTGACCTCAACGTCACTTATGAAGACAGACCACAGGCTCGGTTCGATGACCAAGGTGGTCGTCCAGGTTTATTATCAACAAGACACAGTCCTAGTGCCCTGCCTCAACAGTTACAGGTGCACTAACATGTATGCCTGCAACAAGGTATCAGCGTAATCAAGGGAACAGAATGCTGTCTTATAGGCCAATACAAAGTTGCCCCTCCTATGATTTCTGCTTTTCATACATTGAAACAAACATGTTACCTATTACACTTCAGATATTGTTACCATCCTTATACCTTGTACCTGCTAGTTCAAACAAAACATCCTCATCCATTATCCTGTCATCCCCACCTTATCTTTAGTAGGGGGTCGGTGTAATCTTGTACCATCCTCTCCAGTCAGGAAGTGCTTACTTGGTTAGTTGATACCTAGATGTTACTATTCTGACAAGGCCTACTTTGGTTCACCCTCTTAGCCATGCCTAGGGTTCCAACAAGGCCTACAGTCTACACTGAAAAGTTTTAATCAGCATAGCTACATCAGCCAGGGGTATGAAAATACCATGCAGCAATTAACACACCTATGCTGACATAACTATATCTACCCTGAAAAGTTATTTTGACAGAAGAGGGTTTTCATCAACATAGCTATCTTTAAAGAGGTGGTGTTCTTATACCAACAGAAAAACCCTGTCAGTACAGCCTCCATCTATACTACGGGGCTGTGCTGGCACAGCTATAGACAAAGTGTAGACATGCCCCCAAAATAGTCAGGTACATACTTTTGCTCAGTGCCCTGAAGATGCCCCAGGCTCTGTAAGAGACTTACTTTGCCATTGCAGGATTGAATTTTTTGATCATGTGGTTTCCATAGTCTGTTTCACATATGACTGCTCAGTCTAACAGCCAACAGGCTACTGGGGGGTCTGGCAAAGTCCCTGTGTTAGAAGAGATCTGCCCAAGATGAAAGTCAAAAAGTGATATGTGGCAAGATTCAAAAGCTCTGAATAGAGGAATATTTTCAACCAACTGGGACTAGATCTAGTTTGAGAAGTTTATGAGTGGGTGAAAGTTGCAACTTTAACTTTTGCAACTAGGAAAGCATATATAAACACAGAACAGTGGGCGAGTTTCTTTGCAGGTTGTATTTTAAATTTCCATAAAGAAAGGGGGGGGGGGGGGAAAGCATCTTGAATGATCCTAGAATATTCTAAAAATTCTCCTGAAAAAAGAGAAAGACGTTTCTTGTAGCTTTTGAGAAAGGGTGAGCAACACTTTTTCTTCATGTTAAGTCCAACTTAGGCTTTACCTCAAAATTATGATGTTACTAAAAGAAGTAGATGAGCAAAGGCTTATTAGAAATATTCAAGGCTTACATGTGCTCAGATTTTAATTCTCAACACCAATCAATAGCATCCTGCAATTTATCATTAGCTTCTATCACAACTATTGGATATTTGTGAAAAAGCTTTGTTTCTACTTCCAGCAAGAGAAACTTGCTATCTACTAATGGAAATCACTCATCTAAGCACGATTTTAAAGTATGAAACTTTAATTAGAGTAACCAAAATTACTTTAAAAGGGACTTTAATACTGAAATGCTTTTTTCAGTAAAAGAAACTTCTCATGCAATTTTCCTAATTGTTTGATCATTAATAAGAATTAAGGAGGTTTTACTATAATGATGGACAGTCCAACAGGCCAATTATGGATTAAAAAAATTAGTAAGAAAACAAAAAGTTTTTAAAAAGCAATGATGTTTCAAAAATACTTCATGGTATTCAAGATCTACTGTAGTTAATTTTGTAAAGTAATGGAGCCTTAGTACTACAAGACCTCATGATACTCAAGACTCTTATTAAAACTTCACTAGAAAAACAGAAAAGACTGAATTTTTTAAGAATCAAGTTTGTAAGTTAGAGGAATAAGATAGTGAGAATCCAATGTATCAAACCCCTTCCCCCATTTGACACTTTGGTTAACTAATTTTAACTTTATGTCATCACAATCACATTATTGTCAAAAGATTATTATATTTCTGCAAATAAAAGCAGACACTACACTATTTAAAAAAAAAAAAAAAAAAGGCTGAAGTCCAACCCAGGAATACACAATACCAAATTTCAAGTTTCCACTCTAAACTACTGAAGTGTTTAAAATATGCTTTATTTTACTTTTGATTAATAATTGTAAATGTATTTTACTCTACTTTTGTCATCTTAAAATCTGTTTTGAAATTACACCCTTACACACACGCCCCACTTTGTAAGAGGACACAAATGGAAAATTTCTGGCTGAAAAAAAGAATGACAAATGTACAAAACTGAAAAGGACCAATTAGAATGAAAATGCTTAGGCAACCTTACAAAGGGGGATGCTCAACTTAATATCTAGTCAATTTAAAAAATAGGAGAGACTTAGGCTACATCTACACTACGGACCTTACAGCGGCACAGCTGCTCTCCTACCAGCATAATTAAAAAAAAAACAATGAGCATCATTAGCTATGTCAGCAGGAGAACCTCTCCTGACGTAGTGCTATCTACACCAGCATTTTTGTCGGGGAAACTTATGTCAGTCACAGTGTGGTTTTTTTTCCACACCCCTGACCTACATAAGTTTTACCAACAAAAGTGCTAGTGTAGACAAAGCCTTAGAAGTTTTATCAGGTACTATAATAAAAATTGTAAACCCACGGTAATTAAGTGTTTTTCTTTCACCCTTTTTGATATACAAAACAGGCTTACAAGCTGTGAAACGATGAAAGACCAAGATGCTAAAAGGTGCACTGAAGGAAGACAAGGCCATTGCAGAAAAGCTAAACAAATTATTTGCACTGGTCTTCACTGCAGAGGATCTGAAGGAGATTCCCACATGAATAATTCTTTTTAGGTGACAAATCTAAGGAACTGTCCCACATTAAGGTGTCAGTTGAGGAGGTTTTTGGAACAAACTGACTAAACAAACAGTAATAAGTAACCAGTACAAGATGGTATTCACCCAAGAGTTCTGAAGGAACTCAAATATGAAACCACAGAACTACCAGCTGTGGTATGGGACCTATCCTCAAATCAGCCTTAGTACCTGGAGGATAGCTAAAATAACACCAATTTTTTTTAAAAAGGATCCAGAGGCAATCCTGGCAATTACAGTCCAATAAGCCTAACTTCAGTATCAAAAAATTGGTTGAAACTAAGAACAGAATTATCAGATACATAAATGAACACAATATGTTGGGGAAGAGTCAACAAAGCTTTAGTACACAGAAAACACACCTCACGCTATTAGAATTCTTTGAGGATGTCAACAAACATGTGAAGAAGGGTGATCCAGTGTACTTGGACTTTCAGAAAGTCTTTGAAAAAGTCCCTCACCAATGGCTCTTAAGAAAAGTAAGCTGTAATGGGATAAGAGGGAAGGTCCTCTCATGGACCAGTATTTGGTTAAAAGACAGGAAACAAAGGGGTAAGAATAAATTGTCAGTTTTCACTATGGAGAGAAATAACAGGTTCCCCCGAGGTTCTGTACTGGGACTAGTACTGTTCAACATATTCATAAATGAACTGGAAAAAAGGTAAACAGTAAGGTGGCAAAGTTTGCAGACAAAACTATCTTGAGTAATTTAGTAAAGTCCAAAGCTGACTGCGCAGAGTTTCAAAGGGATTTTATAAAACTAGGTGCCTGGGCAACCAGATGGCAGATGAAATTCCATGTTGATAAATGTAAAGTAAAGCACATTGGAAAACATAATTCAGATTATACATACAAAATGATGTGGTCTAAATTAACTGTTACCACTCAAGAAAGATCTTGAAATCATTGTGGATAATTCTCTGAAAACATCTGCTCAATGTGCAGCAGCAGTCAAAAATGCTAACAAAATGTTATGAACCATTAGGAAAGGGATAGCTATTAAGATGAAATATCAATGCCACTATATAAGTTGATGGTACATCCACACCTATTGCTTGAAGTTCTGGTTGCCCCATCTCAAAAAAAAAAGATACATTAAAACAGGAAAACATTTAGAAAAGGGCAACAAAAATGATTAGGCATATGGAACAGCTTCTATAGGAGGAGAGATTTAAAAGACTGGGATTGTCTTAGAAAAGAGGTGACTTAGGAGGGATTTGATAGAGGTCTATAAAAATCATGAATGGTATGGAGAAAGTCAATAGGGAACTATTATTTACTCCTTAACATTAAACAAAACCCAGAGGGTCACCTGAAATTAATTTAAAACAAACATACGGAAGTACTTCTTCACACAACACACAGTCAATCTGTGGAACTCATTGCCAGAAGACGTTGTGAACGCCAAAACTATAACCGTGTTTGAAAAAGAATTAGAGCGTTTCATAGAGGATAGGTCCATCAATGGCTATTAGCCAAGATGATCAGGGATGCAACCCCATATTCTAGGAGGACCTAAACCTCTGACTGCCAGAAGCAGAGACTGGCAACAGGGGATAGATCACTCAATACATTGCTCTGCCCTGTTAATTCCCTCTGAGGCATCTGGCACTAGCTAGATATCCACTGGTCTGACCCAATATGGCCATTCTTATGTTCTTACTGCTAATGGAATTGACTGGACTCAAAGTGCTGCCAAGTGTACACAACTAATCAAACTGGTGAGAGAAAACTGAAAGAGGTTAGATAACTTATAATAATCTTATGTATACCATCATCAATAATAGTTACTTATTTCTGAAAATGTTGGACCTAAGTTGATGGTGTCCCCTTCTGAGGATGGCTATAACTGCATAAACCCTATTTGTGACACCCTCCAGGCAGATGAACAAGTTATAATATTTGCAATGTCAGTTCCAGAAAACTTTTTAGACGTGTCACCTACGCCATTTAAAAAAAAAAAAAAAAAAAAACACACACACACCCTGGCTACCTTACACCTCCCCCCACCAACACACACACACAAAGCTTGAATCAAGAGGTTTTGCAACATATTTTGAAGGCCAGTAACTCAGTCTCTGTAGAACAAAAAAAGTGAAGTCTAGATTTAAAATGCCCCATCTTGAATGCTCTGCACCCAGCTCCATTCACACACAAATCTGGGGCTATCAGTAAATTGCTTCCTAGCTGATCTCAACTCTCATGATAGTGTAACAGGACAGATATAGATACAAAGTAATCAGGACCAAACCATAAAGGGCTCAAAAAATTAGTATTTTGAGTTGTATACAGGAAGATATTTAAAGTCTCTAGCGCGTACTGACACAATTGTACTAATATGGCCAATCCATAAAACACCGCTAACTAAAATGGCAACACATCTGGAACTAGCAGAAGTTTCTAGAAGTCTTCAGGTGTGGCCTAAAACTAAAGCACATTGCAGTCCAGACTGGAGAGGACAAAATCCTAGAACACTGTGGAAAGCTCCACATAAAGAAAAAGTTGCAAGGAGATGATGAAAAATCCCACACTTAGCTACGGCTGAGCCCTGATAATCCAGAAGCAGCCATGAATTGAATAGGACCACTAAACTGCAAAGCTTGTTGGCAAATGGCAAGCCTACCCTCACAGTCCAGGAAGCAGACCTCACTCTCACCATCTCTGCTGATTATTTCACCCCTTCAACCCAACATTTCCTCTGCTCTACCTCTGTTCAGCTTCAACCAAGACTCAACTTCAGCTAAATGCTGGGAAAGCAGACACCACACCACTTGGGTCTGAGGAAAGAGATATGATACAGAACTGAGTGTTATATTGATAACACTGCACTCTCACCATCTCCTCTATCAACTTCACATACACACTAAATAGAAGGTGTGACAGAATAAGGTACTGGACTGGGACTCCCAAGATCTGCATTCAATCCTTAGCTCTGGCACAAACTTCCTTAATCTGTGTGTCTCAGTTCCCCCATCTGAAAGAGAGTGGATAATATTACTTGCCTATATCACTAAGGTGTCATGAGGATAAATTCACTAATATGGGAAAGGCGATCAGACACTATAATGATAGGGGCCATAAGAAGAAAATCCTGGGGAGTTCCACAGATTCTACAGGCGGTATATCACATGGGGGGGGGGAAAAGTCAGCTCCTGGTCCCTAGTGATGCGTTAACAATATTTTTATTGTAAAGACTGATATGTGGCATTTTTTCTTTTGTAAGACAGTATGATAGACTCACAAAACTAGCTCTGCTCTAGTCTATATCCAGGCCTAACACCTAAATCAAAGGGTAACTCTTAAAACTCCAGATAAGGCAAGAACCTTTCCATTAAGTTTCTCCAAGAAGATGTTATAGACAGGACTATCGTTAGCAGGACTGTCAGTATCAAGAGGTGGCTTCTTGAACATGCACATAACTGTTCTGATACGTTGCCCTCCTGAGTGGAAGAGT
Organism: Chrysemys picta bellii; assembly: GCF_011386835.1. Taxonomy (NCBI): domain Eukaryota; kingdom Metazoa; phylum Chordata; order Testudines; family Emydidae; genus Chrysemys; species Chrysemys picta. The sequence continues at coordinate 66,342,673 of NC_088798.1, read as the reverse complement.
TAGCACTCAGATAACAGTGAACATAAAACTTATCCACCTCATGACTTCACTAGCCAGCAGGGACATAAATCCAAGCTGTAGGTCACAGCCCAAAGCTCCCCACTATCTTTAGGTGTCACATTTGTCCAACTACATTTGCAGAAACAGGAAATCCAGAAGGATCTGCCATTATACAGGCAGCCAGTCACTGTAAACCTAATAAATCTTCTCAAACATTTGACTGCTTCCAAACAAAAGCAGACCACATTCACCATGCTGTCTACTACCCAGAAGATTTCAGGTTGTTTGGGCTTCCATAGATGCTATGGTAAAGCTTTTCTTCTTCACTTCTATTATATTCAAGGCACATGATTTCTAACAGTTCTTTAAGGATGATCAGTCAAACTCAGTGTTTAATGTCTGCTCCTGATGCTCTGGCATCTTTAGAGTAGCAGCCGTGTTAGTCTGTATCCGCAAAAAGAATAGGAGTACTTGTGGCACCTTAGAGACTAACAGATTTATTAGAGCATAAGCTTTCGTGGACTATAGCCGAAGACGTGGGCTGTAGTCCACGAAAGCTTATGCTCTAATAAATCTGTTAGTCTCTAAGGTGCCACAAGTACTCCTGTTCTTTTGGCATCTTTACTTTACATTTCATCTGCTGCAGGTCATCTATACACCCTGGTGACTGCGAGAATGGTTTTAAGGAAGATGATATTTAGAAACTACTGTGTCAACATTAGAGGGTAAAAGATAGCTAAAGTGTCCTACAAAGACAGAGAGGTCCACTAGGTGCATTGTAGTCTATATTAGAAAATGCTGTTAGTTTCCCAGGACAGAAATAAAATAGGTTCCACACATCTACTGCAGCAAAGGTGAGCCCTGACAACAGTTTGCACAAGTTTATGACAAGACCATAATAAAGAAATCTTCACTATGACTTCTGCCAATCCCAACACCAAAATAAGTTTAGAAAGTATTGCTACCTATGTCTATTGAGACAAAAACTATCTAGTACACACCCATTATGATTATGGCAGCCACTGGATCTTGAGTCAATATACCAGGGTCATCATTCCCTACACATGGGGGAATTCTGCACCAAAAAATTAAAAATTCTGTACAAATATTTCAAAATTCTGCATATTTTGTCAAAATAATATAATCATGCAAGTTTCAATTATTTTGGTAATTTATTTCAAAATACCTGTCAGCAACTATGTCTGTAACAATACAGACAACAAAAAAGATTCAGGAAATGTTTTTTGACAAACAGATTCCTTACTAGGCATATTAATACACAACTCAGAGTAATAATTCATTTAAACTACAATACAGAAATTTATTTACTGCACCCTTCAGAAGCAGCGCAAAGGCTAGGCTGAGTCAGGGGTAATGGAGGAGCTGAGGGAGAGGGAAGTCATTACTGGGAAGGAGCCTGGGTGTGAACTTGGGAGGGTGTTGGGTATGGGTTGGAGAAGTATGGAACAGGGTTTTTTTGGGAGGTGAGTAGGAATTGTTAGGGAGCCTCCACCATGCAGACCCTGGCTGACCCCTAGCCTCTCATTCAGTCAGGTACACTTGTCCCATGTGTCCCTGCACTCGCTCTCCCCCATCTGTCCTTGCACCCGCACTCAGCCACCCTCCTCCACCCATGTACTCCCCTCCTCCTATCCCCATGTGGCCCTGCACCCCCACTCAGCCTGCACCCATCTATTCCCCCCCGCATCTGTGATCCCCCCCAGAAGCCCCATGTGCCCCACACTGTACATCCGTCCACCCCATATCCCGTTCCTGCTGACCTGGCCCCATGGGCTAGGCACTGTGAGAAAGGTAGCCTCTTTCGCTTCCCTATCTGAGCTGGGGCTGCTCCCACCCAAGAGTGGCCACTCTGTTCTGGTGCCACAGCAATTCGGTGAGTGAAAGACGCAACTGCAGCACCTTTCCGGCAGAATGTATTTTCTGCAGGGGAAAAAATTCTGTGCGGCACATGAATTCTGCATGCACACAGTGGCGCAGAATTCCCCCGGGAGTAATTCCGATGGATGCGAAAGTAACTCCTGACAATACGCCTGGATGACCAAAAACAAGTATTCATCAGGGAACCAGAAACGTATTGAAGATGGCCCTTTCGAGATGTGCACACATAACCAATTTTGAAATGGGAGGTTCTCTCCTTTCACGGTGATACAACCAACACAACTTCTTTCATTAGCTCAGACTGAACTAATGTCTTCTAATAGTAATAGTCACCTAGAGACTGCTGGATCATCTATATAGGGCTTGTAATGTGTGTCAAGTCAAGGCCACATCCATATATAAAATAATGGAGAGTGGTAACTTTGTCTAATAGCCTTTCCCTAAACAATATGACCCACAGAACAGGGTTCCTGGCATTCAATGCTCCAGAGATGAGATTCCAGCAAGACCTGTGAGACTGAATTAAATGCCAAATGGTCAATCCCTGTGAAATAATCAGTTTTACAAATCACAACAGGAACCAAGAGACACAAACCCCTACAATTTAGCTCCTTCAGAATCCTGCCCTCAATAAACCCAATCCATAGCAGTTATGCTCAGCATTCTCTGAAGCCAAAGAGGCAAAGTTAGGACAGATGGGAGCCACATCATATCTCCTCACCAAGCCAAATACAATCAGAGGCGTGGGTAGATGTGACAAAGTAAGAGGCACCTAATGAGGAGACAAAAGCAAGGGAATATAAAAAGCTAGGCCAGGGGTAGGCAACCGAAGGCGGCATGCGAGCGGATTTTCAGTGGCACTCACACTGCCCAGGTCCTAGCCACTGGTCCGGGGGGCTCTGCATTTTAATTTAATTTTAAATGAAACTTCTAAAACATTTTAAAAACCTTATTTTCTTTACATACAACAATAGTTTAGTTATATATTACAGACTTATAGAAAGAGACCTTCTAAATAGGTTAAAATGTATTACTGGCATGTGGAACCTTAAATTAGAGTGAATAAATGAAGACTTAGCACCCCAATTCTGAAAGGTTGCCGACCCCTGAGCTAGGCCAAGGTGAGTGGAGAGTGATTAGCAAAAAGGACAATAGTTGGAAGCCAGGACTAGGACTTGGTCTCGGTCTCCTGCCACTCTCTGCTTTGCCTGTCATTCCTGCCATATCTTCTTCATTAATACATTTTTCCTGGAATTGATAGCACCATAATGGTCTCTGGATGCCAAAGGAAATGGGGCATTCTTAGATGCAGGGGGCTGATTCAGAACAGAACCCCCTTGCACTATTCCTCCCCACCTCACTCCCAGGAATAAGAAAGCTCCACAGCACAGCTGTCATCTAGGAAACCATCCACACCAGGTAGGGTGACCAGATGTCCCGATTTTATAGGGACAGTCCCGATTTTTGGGTCTTTTTCTTATATAGGCTCCTATTACCCCCCCACCCCCTGTCCCGATTTTTCACATTTGCTGTCTGGTCACCCTAACACCAGGCCACCCTTTCAAAGTTTAAATTCCCTATAATTCAACCCCATACTCCTGTATCCTCTTCTTTCTCCTCACATGAGTTAAACATGGGACAGTCAGACAGAAGTGTGGGACTCTGAGCAGGATGCCTAGAAGGGAAGAGGTAGGAGTCAAGCAAAAGCCACCATACAACAATGGTGGGGAGAGAGAAGACAGAAACCAGCAGAACTATTTCCACAAACATCCATACTCCATGCACCCACAGCACCCCACCCACACTGTACGAACTACTGAGAAAGCCTCTCCTGGTCCTCCACCTCAGCCCACGCAAAGCCACACAAGCACCTCTTCACTCCTACATCCCCCAACTCTGCACCCCCCACATACCTATCAACCCACAACCCTACTCTGAAAGCCCATCCCTAACTCTCAGCCCACAACTCTGCTCCACACTCCCCCACCCCCAACTCTGCCCCCATACATCTCCCTAGTTCCACAACCCCCAGCACTGCACCACATCCAACTCCACCCGCTCCCAAGCCCTCACCCCACACACACCCCATCAACCTTCCCCTTTCAACTCCCCAGGCCTAATACCCTCTCAGCCCCATGACACTCATCCTCTACCAGCACCAGAGCCCCAAACCCAGCCACACACCCCTCTCCCCCAATTCCACACACACTAACCCTCCCCACCTCATCCCTACAACCCCCTTCCCACCCCAGAGCGCCCATCCCATGCCAGCTTCCATCCTACAATCACCAAACATACCCAGCCCCAAATTCTACCCCCACCCCTACAATCCCTGGCCCCAGAGCACCCATCCTCTGCCAGCCCCCCAACTCCACCCCCCCACTTCTAGCCCCAACTCTGCCCCCACCACAGCCCCACCGCACATTCTACTCCCACCCCTACAATCCCCCCGGCCCCACAGCACCCATCCCCTGCCAGCCCCAAACTCTGCCCCCAGCCCTACAACCCCCAAACCCACCCAGCCCCACATCCACCCCTTATTCTACTCCCACTCCTACAGCCTCCTGGCTCCACCGCACCCGTCTCCTGCCAGACCCCAACTCTGCCCCCCTGCCCGGGCTGCTCCTGCTCCCGGCGGGGTGGGGGGGCCGTGACGCGCCGCTAGCCCACGGGGAGGAGCGGCCGGCGGGGGGGGGGGGGGGGGAAGACTCGGGCCCCCGGGGAGGCGAGGGGGGCTTACCTCCGACCCGGTACATGTTGGCAGCCATGCCCAGGCTGGGGTGTCTGGGCCGCTCCCGCCGCCACTGCCTCCAGGTGCCGGATCCGCTGGAAAATGGAGGCTGGAGCGGCCGGGAGGGGGAGGGGAGCGAGGGAATTAAAGGGGCCGCGCCGGCCGGGGAGCGGGCGGCTGGACTGAGGCGGTGCGGGGAAGGGGCAGATCAGAGCCGGGGGGACTGTGCGGGCAGGGGGGCCGATTAGAGCTGTGGGGAGGGGGGCAATGTGAGGAGTGGGGGGAAGATTAGAGCTGCGGGAGATAGTGGGCAGAATTGGGAGGGCGTGGGCAGAAGGTAGGAGCAAAGTGGGAATATGTGGGAGCCAGAGGCGGGAGAGGGGGTGGAGGGGAAGGGGCAGCAAGGGGGCTGTGAGCGGGTGGGGGGCAGAGTGGGATATCAGAGGGAATTGGGGGATGGGAAAGAAGGGGGATGGAGTAGGAAGGGCTGGGAAAGGGAGGCAGGAGAATGGGGCAAAGGAGGAGAGGCCATAGTGGCAGCCTTAGGTCTACTCATCCACTCAAAGGGCACCAGCAACCATCCACTGCTGTCTGTCAAATCACACCTCCACACCCTGCAGCAGATAGTGAGTAGGGTTCAGAGTTAAAGCAAGAACAAGTCCCTGCCGCTGTGTGGGGACTTTCCTCCTGAGGGAGGCAGCAATTCTGAGCAGCTGGGGAAAGGGAACCCCTGAGTGAGGAAACACAGAGTTGGCAATGAGGAGAGACACCCAGAAGATCCCTGAAGAGGGCAAGGGTTGCAGCACCAACAGTATGGTGGTGATACTAAGCACTAAGGCTTTTGTCTATGTAGTTGTACTATACAACATCATTATTTTCCCAAGCCCTGATAGAGCTCTGGCTGAAGGAGAGCTGACTACATCACAATCCTGATGAGATGGAAGAAAAAGGAAAGCATTAAGATGTATGCATGGAAGCTTGGGCTGAACCATCAAGTGAAGGAGTATGACTGACCTTTGCCAAAATATATTGCTGCTTTAGGGGCCTACTGGGTCCACAGCTGATCCTAGCCTATTATTAGATTATAGATAACCCAGCTGGTGGCAAGATGAGGACTAGATGTTTGAAATGGAGTAAAACTCCAATGGACCAATTAAAGATTATTATGCCCATGTAAGTAGAGTTCCTTCCTAAACCCAAGCAGTTAGCATCATGCCCCAACAGAAAAAGTTACTTTCTTCTAACACAGAATTGTATTAAACTAAAGAAAACAGAATTATTCCTAAAGTCATTCTCTCTCTGTTCCCCTATAGGCATCTCCTACAAACGTCCTCAGCCTCCAACTGCCTGGCTTTCTGCTACAGATTTAAGGAAACATATCCTCACATTTTCCCTCAGTGTAAACAAGGTAATAAAAATTAAAAAAAAAATTAAATTAAAGATCCCAGCTCCACCTACAGTTAGGTCTTGTCTTCTGACCTCAAGGAGGGTTTTGTCCAGTTGAGTCACTTGAATTTTCAAATATGAGAGAGGGAAAGTGCTGTTCAGTAGGATTCAACAGGATTACCTCCCTTCTCTAAGGCAGTGGTGATAGTACCATTGCAGTTAGGGTCACGTCAGTCCTGCTGGGCTTGGAACCAGCTGAAGATACTTCCTCTTCCTCTGTACTGAGTTCCTTAATTAGTTTTGACCATATAGAATCTCTGTGTGCAGCTTGTTTTACTGTTAGGAGCTAGTGGTGTTCAGTACTTCTCATCCAGTTTTTTCAGGTCTGAGTTTCCTAGTTTACCTTTGAGTAAGCTCCAGGCAGCATTCTGACAGTTAATGAAGAAAGCCAAAACACCTTTTAGATTTGGCACCTCTCAGCTTCACATCCTTTGACCAGGGCCACTCAGACCTAAAATTTACCTCTGAGAACAGCAGCGTTGTTCTTAGCTGTCAACCCACGAACAGCTGCCCTGAGTTAACTCTGATGACTATCGTGGAGGTTTGCCCTACAGCTCAGCAGAGCTAGTACGGGGTCTTTTTGTTGTAGAATTCTCTAATATCTACTGTTTTCTCTGCCACTGCATTCCTTTGTGGGTGGTGAAGACTAGAGTTAATGTCCTTGATGTACTATATCCCCCAAAGTTGGAATTCAGAACTGGCAACTTATGGCCCATTGTCAGAAAATATTTCCAGATGTCAAATTGAGAAAAAATCCTTTTAACTTTGCTAAGCCCTGTTTACCGGTGGGTCTAGCACAGGGGTGGTAAAACTATGGCCCACGGGCCAGATCCGTCCCATGGCACCGCGCGGCTAAGACAGGCTCCGTGCCTGCCCTGGCTCCACGCCATTCCCTGAAGCAGCCAGCACTACAGCCCTGAGGGAGAAGAGGGGGTAGAGGGCTCCATGCACTGCCCTCATCTGCAGGCACCGCCCCCCGCAGCTCCCATTGGCTGGGAATGGGGAACTGAGGCCAATGAGAGCTTTGGGGGAGATATACGCAGGCGAGGGCAGTGCACGGAGCCCTCTGCCCCCCCTCCACCAGGGGCCACAAGGACATGGTACCAGCTGCTTCCAGGAGCAGCATGGAGCCAGGGCAGGCAGGGAGCCTGCCTTAGCCCCGCTGCGTGCCGCTGCCACTCTGGAGCCTATCAAGTTAAACAGCGCCGGGCTGAAGCCCGCACCCCAAACCCTCCTGCACCCCAACCCCTTGCCCTGAGCCCCTTTCTGCACACTGCATCCCCTCCCCACATCCTGCACTGCCTCCTGCACCCCCCCCCCACTGGCCCTGTATGCAATTTCCCCATCCAGATGTGGCCCTCGGACCAAAAAGTTTGCCCACCCCTGGTCTAGCAAGAAGTAGACTTCTTACAAATCTAGAAAAATAGTGGTTACCAAACAGCCATGTCTCCTCCTCCTCTCTCTCTCTCTCTCTCTCTCTCTCTCTCTCTCACACACACACACACACACACACACACACACACACTCTCTCTCTCTCTCTCTCTCTCTCTCTGTTCTTTTCCAAAGCCTATTGGGTAGCCCTGTGGCAATGGGAAATTCTTTGAGTTGTGTTTGTCAGGTCATTCTGCAAAATCCATGTTTTCACCCTACAAGTGGGCCATCACACAGACATTAGGGCTCCTTCCAGCATTTCTGAGGGCTTAATATTCCTCATGTATCCTTTACAAGGACTTAAGAACACAGTACAAATGCTATACGTAATCAGACCTTCATCTTCAGAAAGTTCACCTTTCATTACGTAAAAATCATAGACTGGATGCTAAACCTCTGATAAGTAACTAAGCTAGCCATAACCTTGGTTTCCGGTGGTGTATCAGCCCAAGAAGCTATTTGAAGCAGTTCTGTAGTGAGAGTGAGTGGATACACTAAGTAGCACATCTGTGGGCTTCTACATATCCCACGCCTCTGGAGAAGCTGGGTGTTCACTAGGGCTCCTCGGTGCAGTGTCAGTCACCTCTATGGTCTTTCTAACAAGGTGGACAGTCACCTATGTGCCTATTCTGCAATACATTTATATCTCAAACACATGAGCAATCTCTGGTATTTAATATGTATCTTGTTTAGGTCTATACTGTTTATTAAAAATACAAGCACTTTGTTGTCTGTCACCAACATGACATTATCAAGTTCATGCAAGTGGCCTGTGACTCTCTTACATGGCCACATGCTTGCTAGACATTCTCTCCCTTTGAGCACATCTGCTCTTGGAATCTGAATGCATAATAGGTCAAGATTTGCAAAGCCCTCTAGGGTATTTAGCCCTACAAATGTTCTGGGGCTAAGTCTTCTAGTTGACTTTGAAAATTTCAAACCAATATTTTTCTAAATCATATTCCAATTGCTCAATTTCTACTGATTCTGTAACTAGAGTAACAACCCATCAATACCATAGCTACCAGCATCTGTAAAAAGAACTGTAGATCATAAAATACCAATATTGGGAATGTGGTCAGCAGATATTTTAAAACCCCACAAGTGTGCCTCTGTGCTTTATTCCAAATTCACATGCAGTTTTAAGCAATTCATAAAGGACTTGGCCTTTTGAGAATGATGAAGTATGAAGATTCTCCAGCATTCAGCCATACAGAGGAACAGCCCCAGTTCTGATACATTGTAGGAGGCGACCTTTCAGCTATGGCTTTGTTTCTATTGCTAACCTCACCCCTTCTTTATCAATCCTATGTCCTAAGAACCATAGCCAGTTTGTTGTCACATATATTTTTATCTTTTTAATTTTAGTCCCGCATCCTCTGTAGCCTTCAGAACTTGCTTTAGCCTTAGGTTAAGTTGTTCCACAGGCTTCCCTTACCTATGATGTCATCCACATAAACCTTCATTCCCTGCTGGCCGCATCGAATCTCATTTCTCTTTGGATGATTTCTGAGACATTTGAAATGCTGAACAGGAGGCAGTGAAAGCCATATCTGCCAAGTAGCGATACAATTGTCAGCTTGTCACTGCCAGGATAGAGTCGTACTTGCCAGACTCCACCAGCTCTATCTAGTGAGAAGAATACTATTGCATCTGCTCAATTAGAGCGGAAGCCCCTAATTCTCCCCTTCAGTACAGCTATTTTGTGTTGCTCTGGTGGCACAACACAGCCAGAAAGTAGGCTTAACCATCTACCTGGGAATGCCCAGGTGGCACAGCACTGGGGCAATGACTCTACACTGACTCCCCCATTCCCTCCCACCCAAGGTTCCAATGTAGGGGCATTCAGGCAATCCCCAGATGTTGGAACAACTTCTTGGGATTATAAGCAGCAGGGTGTCATTGACACCAACTTAGACTGCTGTATGTAGCACCAGGAACTAAAGTGGCCCTGAGCCAACTCCACAAGAAAGAGGCTGCAAAGGTGATGAAAACTTAAGCCACCTCTCTCCCCGACTTCCCACCATCCCTGGTCCTGCATCAAATGAGAAGAATATACCTCTCCCCCCACCTCCAGTTTTATTTAGCCACTTCTGTACAAATAACAGTATGCCCCTATCTTTTCATAATAGGCACTATAGTTGCACAGCATTCTGTTGGCTCAGTAATGCACGATCACACTATTCTCTCTCATTGCTCATTCTGAGAAACAGTGAGATTTCTTCTGTGCATTTGTGTGGGGCCTTTCTGAACAGACGTGGCTTAGTCTAGGTGGGTACGGATAATGGGCCCTATAACAAACGTGATTCCCCCCCACACACCTAGACTGCTTGCTGTTGTGGCTAGTATTGGCTTTAAATTGCCCAGACAACTTATGTCTCCCTGCACTAATGAACAGGACCCTGAGTTTCTCTAATTTAACTGGAATGATCTTACAAATTGTTACAAGTCATCTCCACTCCTGAATTAGTTTTAAATTTAACACTAGTGCAGCTCTTGACTTTAACAGCACTACTCTGTTTATAAGTGCTTTATTTGGATACAGATCCCAGGAAATCAGCATCACCAATCATAGTGCTTGGGCTATCTCCCCAATAATTGCATGTCTATCACAAACTGATACTTCACTTTCCCCAATCATTAAACTATTTAACACCACCAGTCCTCCTAGTACAGATGCTTGTGGGCACCCATTAACCTCTTTTCAAGTTGCAAATGACATTTGTTACTACTGTTCGATTCCTACCTCCTCGCTGATTTCTAATCCTTGACAAACACCATCTGTGGACCATATTCCTTTTTACTATCTGCCTCTGTCCAGAGACCTACATCCATTCCTCTCTAGTGAAGATCCAACAACTCTCATCTACATCATGTCAGCTCCATCTTGGATTGCTGCAGTGTGCTCTACCTGTGACTACTTCTAAAGTCCACTTGGGAGTTCCTTCTAATGGAGAACACAGCTGCCCATCTCCAGAGAGTCACAGACAACATGGATACATAACACCTGCACTCAAGTCTCTGCCCTGGCTTTCTTGCTTTCAGCTGCAGCTCAGGGGGGGATCTTGTTATCTGAGAGGCGCCTCTCACTCCATACTCCACCATGGCAGTTAAAATCAGTGGGGATGTTGTCACCATAAGTTCCCAGAGCTGAACTTGCTTATCTGAAAGAACCTGAGCTTCCACTAAAATGCAAGATAAGGTTATTTGGTTTAGCTTTTATATGAGTTTTGTTACCATACGTTGGACATTTGCTCCTGGAAAAGTGATAGTATTATTGCTAACATCCACTTAACCTACTGCTGGTGCTATACACCTAGTACAATTCGTGTAAGCAGTAGCAGTGGGTGAGAGTGGTATTCATTTTGGGCTGTTTTATGTCAGCTATTTGTTAAAATTCTGTAATAAAACTCCTAGCTGGCATGACAAGACGTGTTTAATACTTTTTAGCAAGCACATGATCACTCTTGTCATACCAAGGAGGAGGAGCCAACACCATGTTACCTGCCACCTCTTCATTTACTGCTAGCAAGTGCCCAGTGACCACTGTTTTGAGAATCTTTGGGAGTATTTTTGTGCAGTTACCACAGATATGTTATACAATTGCAAATGAGAGGAGCTGGTCCTTGCGCTCATCAATGGAAGGGAAGGCTGTTCTTGGGCTAGGGGAATCCCCTGCTGGCCTGTTGGACAGGGCAAAAGGGCATGGCCCAGTATTTGTCATTAAAGCTCTGTTGACAGAAAACATTCTGTTGAGACTTTGTATGTGGAGTCTCAGACCTGTGAATCTTTTGAAAGGAAAAAACCCGTGTGGCCTTTTTCATAGAGAAAATGAACGTGTGCACCTCCTGGGGAAGGACTATTTTGTGGATAAGTGTTAGACAAAAAATACCTTCTCTCTGAGAGCCCCTTCCAGAGTGAACTCTAGACCTGAAACCTTTCCAGTGAAAACCGTGCATGCACACCAAGGTGTTTGTGTGGAGAAAGCTTTCAGGTAAATTGACTCTTGCCAATTAACGGCAGCACCTTTGTTATGCATTGACCTCCATATCCCTCGTTCCATCCCACCCCTCAGGCAGAACCAAGCTTATGGTCCCTGCAGTACATGCCCCCCCTCCTGACCCCATCCATGTTTCTTCTGACAACCCCAAGGACAGTTGTCCATTCATTGTTCCTAAGGCACATATCATTTCATGCTGAATGCCTGGACTACAGCAGCAGAGAGGGAGTGTGTACTGACTTTTGGATGGAAAATGGAGGTCAACGAAAATGATTAGGGGCTGGGGCACATGACTTATGAGGAGAGGCTGAGGGAACTGGGCTTGTTTAGTCTGCAGAAGAGAAGAGTGAGGGGGGATTTGATAGCAGCCTTCAACTACCTGGAGGAGGGTTCCAAAGAGGATGGAGCTCAGCTGTTCTCAGTGGTGGCAGATGACAGAACAAGGAGCAATGGTCTCAAGTTGCAGTGCGGGAGGTCGATATTGGATATTAGGAAACACTGTTTCTCTAGGAGCATGGTGAAGCACTGGAATGGGTTACCTAGGGAGGTGGTGGAATCTCCATCCATAGAGTTTTTTAAGGCCCGGCTTGACAAAGCCCTGGCTGGGATGTTTTTATTGGTGTTGGTCCTGCTTTGGGCGGGGGGTTGGACTGGATGACTTCCTGGGGTCTCTTCCAACCCTAATCTTCTGTGATTCTATGAAGGGCCTGGCCACCAGACGGGAGAGGACCAGGCACACTTCGGTTCAGGATATTTTTAAATGCCTAGGTCAGTATGCACTGAACTCTCTTCATCACTTACACTATATCCAAAGCAAGACAGAGCACTGGACAAAAAAGCCAGAACTCTGATTTGGACTCCATGTACGGTGTACATCCAGGGAAGAACCATGGCTGACACTTTCAAGAAGCCCAACTCCCATTGAATTTAAATGTGTTTTGGTGCCTAAATCCCTTATGCTCCTTTGAAAATCTCTGCTCAGATGACTTAGGCTTGAGCCAGTCATCAAATTTAAAGGAACTACAGCTTTCACACTCTTACAGGGAATGTCCAGAATTTGAACCCCAGACCTGAATTTAAGGTCTTGTCTACTTGAAGAAGATGCTCCAGTTAAATTCCAGCAAGGTGTGAATTTAACCTGATTTAGTTAAATTGGTGCAATCCCTGTGTGTATGGATACTTATTTTGGTTTTAGAGAGGCTTAGTGCAGTTAAGCTGAAATTTCATAGAACCATAGGGTTAGAAGGGACCACAAAGGTCAGCTAGTCTAAACCCCTGCCAAGATGCAGGATTTGTTGTGTCTAAACCATCCAAGACAGATGGCTATCTAGCCTTCTTTTGAAAACCTCTCATGAAGGAGCTTTCACAACCTCCCTAGGTAGTCTGTTCCATTGTCCTACTGTTCTTACAGTTGGGAAATTTTTCCTGAGATTTAATCTAAATCTGACAGGTTTCAGAGTAGCAGCCATGTTAGTCTGTATCCGCAAAAAGAACAGGAGTACTTGTGGCACCTTAGAGACTAACAAATTTATTAGCGCATAAGCTTTCGTGGGCTACAGCCCACTTCTTCGGATGCATATAGAGTGGAACATATATTGAGGATATATATACACACACACATGCAGAGAGCATGAACAGGTGGGAGTTGTCTTACCAACTCTGAGAGGCCAATTAAGTAAGAGAAAAAAAACTTTTGAAGTGTTAATCAAGATAGCCCAGTACAGACAGTTTGATAAGAAGTGTGAGAATACTTACAAGGGGAGATAGATTCAATGTTTGTAATGGCTCAGCCATTCCCAGTCCTTATTCAATCCTGAGTTGATTGTATCTAGTTTGCATATCAATTCCAGCTCAGCAGTCTCTCATTGGAGTCTGTTTTTGAAGTTTTTCTGTTGTAAGATAGCCACCCGCAGGTCTGTCATTGAATGGCCAGACAGGTTAAAGTGTTCTCCCACTGGTTTTTGAGTATTATGATTCCTGATGTCAGATTTGTGTCCATTAATTCTTTTGCATAGAGACTGTCCGGTTTGGCCAGTGTACATGGCAGAGGGGCATTGCTGGCACATATCACATTGGTAGATGTGCAGGTGAATGAGCCCCTGATAGTATGGCTGATGTGATTAGGTCCTATGATGATGTCACTTGAATAGATATGTGGACACAGTTGGCATCGGGCTTTGTTACAAGGATAGGTTCCTGGGTCAGTGATTTTGTTCAGTGATGTGTGGTTGCTGGTGAGTATTTGCCTTAGGTTGGGGGGTTGTCTGTAAGCGAGGACAGGTCTGTCTCCCAAGATCTGTGAGAGTAAAGGATCATCTTTCAGGATAGGTTGTAGATCTCTGATGATGCGCTGGAGAGATTTTAGTTGGGGGCTGAAAGTGACAGCTAGTGATGTTCTGTTATTTTCTTTGTTGGGCCTGTCTTGTAGGAGGTGACTTCTGGGTACTCGTCTGGCTCTGTCAATCTGTTTTTTCACTTCAGCAGGTGGGTATTGTAGTTTTAAGAATGCTTGATAGAGATCTTGTAGGTGCTTGTCTCTATCTGAGGGATTGGAGCAAATGCAGTTATATCTTAGAGCTTGGCTGTAGACAATGGATCGTGTGGTGTGTCCTGGATGGAAGCTTGAGGCATGTAGGTAAGTGTAGCGGTCAGTAGGTTTCCGGTATAGGGTGGTATTTATGTGTCCATCGCTTATTAGCACAGTAGTGTCCAGGAAATGGACCGCTTGTGTGGATTGATCTAGGCCGAGGTTGATGGTGGGATGGAAATTATTTAAATCATGATGGAATTCCTCAAGGGCTTCTTTTCCATGGGTCCAGATGATGAAGATGTTATCAATGTAGTGTAAGTAGAGTAGGGGCGTTAGGGGACGAAAGCTAAGGAAGCGTTGTTCTAAATCAGCCATAAAAATGTTGGCATACTGTGGGGCCATGCGGGTACCCATAGCAGTGCTGCTGACCTGAAGGTATATATTGTCCCCAAATGTGAAATAGTTGTGGGTGAGGACAAAGTCACAAAGTTCAGCCACCAGGTTAGCTGTGACATTATCGGGGATACTGTTCCTGATAGCTTGTAGTCCATCTTTGTGTGAAATATTGGTGTAGAGGGCTTCTACGTCCATAGTGGCCAGGATGGTGTTTTCTGGAAGATCACCGATGGATTGTAGTTTCCTCAGGAAGTCAGTGGTGTCTTGAAGATAGCTGGGAGTGCTGGTAGCGTAGGGTCTGAGGAGAGAGTCCACATAACCAGACAAGCCTGATGTTAGGGTGCCAATGCCTGAGATGATGGGACGTCCAGGATTTCCAGGTTTATGGATCTTGAGTAGCAAATAGAATACCCCTGGTCGGGGTTCTAGGCATGTGTCTGTACAGATTTGTTCCTGTGCTTTGTCAGGGAGTTTTTTTAGCAGATGGTGTAGTTTCTTTAGGTAATCCTCAGTGGGATCAGAGGATAATGGCCTGTAGAATGTGGTGTTAGAGAGCTGTCTAGCAGCCTCTTGGTCATATTCCAACTTATTCATGATGATGACAGCACCTCCTTTGTCAGCCTTTTTGATTATGATGTCAGGGTTGTTTCTGAGGCTGTAGATGGCGTTGTGTTCAGCATGGCTGAGGTTATGGGGCAAGTGATGTTGCTTTTCCACAATTTCAGCCTTTGCACGTTGACGGAAGCAATCTATGTAGAAATCCAGTCTGTTGTTTCGACCGTCCAGAGGAGTCCACGCAGAATCCTTTTTTTTTTTTGTAGTGCTGGTAGGGGGGATTCTGTGGGTTAGTATGCTGTTCAGAGGTATGTTGGAAATATTCTTTGAGTCGGAGACGTCGAAAGTAGGATTCTAGGTCACTGCAGAACTGTATCATGTTCGTGGGTCTGGAGGGACAAAAGGAGAGGCCCCGAGATAGGACAGACTCTTCTGCTGGGCTAAGAGTATAGCTAGAAAGATTAACAATATTGCTGGGTGGGTTAAGGGAACTACTGTTGTGGCTCCTTGTGGCATGTAGCAGTTTAGATGATAGTTTAGTGTCCTTTTTCCTTTGTAGAGAGGCAAAGTTTGTCCTGTAAATGGCTTGTCTAGTTTTTGTAAAGTCTATCCATGAGGAAGTTTGTGTGGAAGGTTGGTTTTTTATGAGAGTATCCAGTTTTGAGAGCTCATTCTTAATCTTTCCCTGTTTGCTGTATAGGATGCTGATCAGGTGGTTTCGCAGTTTCTTTGAGAGTGTGTGACACAGTCTCTCAGCATAGTCTGTGTGATATGTACATTGTAATGGATTTTTTACCTTTAGTCCTTTTGGTATGATGTCCATCTGCTTGCATTTGGAAAGGAAGATGACGTCTGTCTGTATCTGTACGAGTTTTTTCATGAAGTTGATGGATTTCTAAATCTGCTGTGCCATAGTTTGTTCCCAATGGACTTAAGCTAAACTGGAAAAAAAAACATTCTTATACTGAAAAAATAGTAGTCTAGATAGCTGTTGTCTAGCATTTTTGATCAGTAGGTCTCAACACACTTTACAAAGATCAATATCATCATCCTCATTTTACAGAAGGGGAAACTGAGGCACAGAGCAGTTAAGTGGCTTGCCCAAGATCACCCAACAGGCCAGTGAGAGAACAGGGAATAGAATCAAGTCTCTTGAGTCCCAGTCCAGTGCTCTATTTGCTAGGCCACACAGGGTTTATACAAATTTAACTAAATCCATTTTAAAACTCATTTAAGTTAAAACAGTGCAACTTTCCTGTGTAGACAAGGCCTAAGACAGACTGCTTTATCAACAAGACACTGTGTTGGAGCCTGTGTCCCCCATGTGAAGGATTTTATAAATTAGTCTGGAGAAATATTTTATAAGATTTAAAGGTACCACCTTCCCCATCTCAGTTGGTTTGCCCAAGATTTAATCTCAGGACCCCTGGCAACCAAGGTCCCCTGACACAAGTTGCTCCCTCTCAAAAGAATGAGACCAGTTTTTCAACTGGCTATGTGTGCTCCTCAGTTAGCTTCAGCAGCAGCAACCTTTGGCCTCATGTAGCTTCAGTGAATTACGCACTGCCTATAATCTTTTAAGTAACCTGGAGGTGATAATTAAAGAAAACTAACATCACTCTCACCTGTGAGTAGCTAAGGTTGTGGTTGCTTTGTTATAAGTCCTATTTTGATTCCATTTGAACAGTACCAGAACTAACTCCATCCACCTGAAATATTGGTCATACACCTCTGCTGGAGAAGTTTTAAAATTTGCTTTTGCAAGTGTGAGGCTTGTTGGACAACAACATATTCTTGATTTGTACATCTGAGAAAGCCAAGTTATTTCAACGTTTTGAAAACAGTTTGATTTTTTGTTGTCATGGGAATATTGTACCTTGGAAACGGTTGTCCTCCATGAGGACTGGTGCCTTTTACAATGTTTTGCAGTGTTTGGGAAATTACTCTTAGAATGGGTCTATATGTTTTCCCAAATTCTCAGTAATCCATGAGCATCCTGCAGACTTTAGAAGCTATCCAGGTGAAACCCTAAAAAACAAAGCAAGCAATCTAGACCATTTCCTTGTGAAGAATCTTCAATCCAGACTGCCAAGAGCACTTCAGTTCATTTTTCATTAAGAAAATCCAGGAATTCCCCCATCACACACACACACCTAGCTGTACTTTTGCTCCCTTCCACATCAGTCAATTCTTGACAGACCTCAGACTGCATTTCCTATACCTTAACTAGCAATTTCTCCTTCTTCTCACCCGATGATGCCAGGAAGCAAAGGTCAGTGAGTTTTCTACAGCCGATATCATTGGCTCTGTCAGCAGCACCATTCAGAGAACTGACATGACCCCTTCTGTGACTGAATACACCTCTGTATTCACACCTTGCATAGTAGTGTAATAATCTTTGTACAAGGTAGGCTTTGTAAGGTATTATCTGAAACCTCAATTTGCTGGTTCATATTGTCTTCATAAAATATGTGTGGCAACACTGTATGTGAAATTACAAGATTCCCCTGTATAGAGCGGGCAGGCAGAGATAGCTCAGTGGTTTGAGTATTGGCCTGCTAAACCCAGGGTTGTGAGTTCAGCCCTTGAAGTGGCCATTTAGGGAACCTGGCAGAAAAATGTGTCAGGGACAGTACTTGGTCCTGCTGTGAAGGCAGAAGTCTTTCAAGGTCCCTTCCAGCTCTATGGGATAGGTATATCTCCATATAATAAAAAAATATTAACCCATCTTCCACAGCCCTGCCCAGGCAGAAGTCAGGTCTGTTCTAAACAAAGGAAGGGTTGTGTGCTTGCCTTAATTTGCATTTAGGTAGTAAACAGAGTCATCAAGCAGGAAGCTCTAACAGGTAAAAAAATCAGCATGGAACATCCTTCCACAGAGACTCTTTGTCCTCTGGTACACCAATGGAAATGTTTTACAAGAAGGGAACTGAAACTATAAAAATGAAGAACAGCACCCCCCTCTCTCTCCCTGTCTGCCTTTGGCACTGCACCTAAGATGACAAAGGAGAACCACCATTGGATTCTGGGGCAGAGGGGTCCTGACCTGAAGAGTTTGGTCAGTAACCTTGCTGGAAGCATACGGTGAGAAATTTGTCTTGAATCTAATATAGTTTGCTAAATTAGCACTAGAAAGCATTTTAATCTATTTTTCTTGTAACCATTTCTGACTTCTATGCCTCTTCTACTTGTACTCTCCCTCTTTGTACTTAATAACTTTGTTTTACTGTTTTATCTAATTCAGTGTGCTTAAGTTGAAGTGTCTGGGTAACTCCATTTAAAGTAATAAGCAGATATATTATTCCCTTAAAGGAATAATGGACTTAAAATATTTGTACTGTCCAAGAGATGGCTGGGCAGTACAGGACATACATTTCTGACAGAAGATCCAGGACTGGGGCTGTGTTGGGGTCACCCTGCAGTATAACCAAGATTGGGGAGAGACAGGGTGTAGCTGGCAGGCTGCAGATACACACAGACACTCAGAGTGTGGCTTGCATATGGGAAGGCTGTTTGTGAGTGGCCCACGTGGGAGCTACTTCAGCAAGCCATTGTAAGGCACCCAAGATTGCAGGGCAGGGATGACGCAGCCACCCCAGTTGTCTGAATATCCTCCCTTTGACACCTGAGTCAATATAACATACCCAACTCCTCCTGGAGGAGACAAAGTACTAACAGAAGGGAAGGGAAAAATCCTTGCAGGTACTCCTGGGTGCCGAAGAATCTGGTCTAAAATGTGATCCCTGCTCTGCCTAGAGAGGGAGGGTGAAGCATCCTCCCCCATCCCCAATAAATGTCAACCTTTGTCAGACGTGGCTCTCTAGTCCGGTACAGTGAGAACAGCAGGTGCAGTGCCCTAAGCATCCGGACTAGTTAGGCTCTATTGCAACACAAATACTCCATGATATTTAATGTATTTTATTCCATCACAAAAACACCCCATTACAGAGGAGCATTAAGGCTGCAGAGTAAAGCACTCATAATCAAATCGCCACTGTTAAGGTGGCCCATGCAGCTCTTGTCCCTGACTCACTCAATATGCAAATTGGATGGTACAGAGTAACTTACTAAACAGTGAGGATCAAAAAATCAATTAACACATGGTTAGAAAGGGTTAAACATCCTGAAAAATAAATAACTCACAAAAGATATGTGGGGAGAGAATGTTTGTGTTTTTGTGTGTTTACATATTGTGACAAAGTTCCTCCTCTGCCTTTTGGTGGGTCCTACACTTTTTGGCAGATTTGCTCACCTCAGAGGTTCATGGCAGCCCTCAGTTTGGCCGCTTCTGCTAGGGGCTCAAACCTGCCGTTCACTCGGTTAACCTCATCACTGGCCAGCATGGGGGGAATGGAGAACAATCCCCGCAGTCTCTGTGTCCCACCTAGTCGGTCGCGGACAGGCCAGATCCCTTTCCAAATTAGACCTTCTCTTCTGGTGTTTCTCATAGACCAGGTCAACTCCTCCTGTGTCTGATCAGGAGTTGGGGGGAACCCGGGCCCACCCTCTATATCGGGTTCCAGTCCAGGGCCCTGTGGATAGCAGCTGTCTACAATGTCCCCTGTATCAGCTGCGTGATAGCAACAACTCCTTAGACTACTTTCCCATGGCCTCCCCCCAGCACCTTCTTTATCCTCACTGCAGGATCTTCCTCCTGGAGCCTGATCATGCTTGTACCCTTCAGTCCTCCAGCAGCACGCCCCCACCCCCCCTTGCTGGGAGGTCCTTTTTAAACCAGGTGTCCTGATTAGCCTGCCTGCCATAATTGATTCTAGTAAGTTCTTAATTGGCTCCAGGTGTCTTAATTAGCTTGCCTGTCTTAATTGGTTCTAGCAGGTTCCCGATTGCTCTAGGGCAGCCCCTGCTCTGGTCACTCAGGTAACAGAAAACTATTCATCCAGGGGCCAGTATATTTGCCTTCTACCAGACTCCTGTACCCCACTGGTCTGGGTCTGTCACAATACGAAAGAGTAGGGTCAACAATGTAATCAACAGTCCTGGTCTATGATGTATTCTGATAATTCAGAGGTCAAAAGAAGATCCTATCATTTAAATGAATTGTAAACATGGGATATCTCTGTATTCATCTCTCTTTGATAGGTATAGCAAATAATCTGTGAATGGTGGAGGAACACGCAAATTGCTTTATGTTAATTCTATGAGCTAAGTACCGGTCATGGACCTCCTTCAAAGTCATCCTAATTACCTTTTGAACTCCCAATTTGTCAAAAGACATGAAATTGTATAAAAGATCCTTGGGTCCTGATTCTGTCATCTCAGATCTGCTTCGGCTTCATCAGGGGAAGTCTGAGTCGCAAAACTGAGGTCCCAGTTATGTTGGTATGACCTGAATATGATATTTGGACATTGGACCTGTGAACTATTTCTGAAAGAACTCATTGCAACTACAAAGCTCACCATCTCTGCTATGAATCTAAATCTCAATGAATTGAACTCATGTCTGTATGTATATTGATCTTTTTACCAAACCCTCTCTTTTGTGTTTTAATAAAGTTTAGTTTAGTTAATAAGAATTGGCTGTAGTGTGACTTTGGGTAATATCTGAGGGCTTTATAAAGCAGCGCACAAGCGACCAGGGGCTGCTAACAGGGAGTTTCACAAGGGAGTTCTCCAGGTGAAGGAGGAGCAATACAGCACCCTTTTGGGGTAAGTGACTGTCTGTAGTGTGTGTTTGTTTGTGTTTGAGGGTTACTTGCTGTGTGCTGAGCTTGTGTTTGTCAGTCTGTTTGTTTGTTTTGGTTGTTTGAAGGACCGTGTGCTGTGGCTGGCAGTTGAAAGGTTTGAAAGCTAGAAGCCTCTGGTAAGTGGCTGAGCCTTCATCAGTGGGCGGGGCATTCATACAGGCCAGGGCTTTATAAAGCAGCGCACAAGCGACCAGGGAGCTTTGTGAACAGGGGCTGCTAACAGGGAGTTTCACAAGGGAGTTTGGAAGGGGAGCAGGAAGGGGGCGAGGGTCCCTTGCTGGTTCCATCTGTTTTCTCTTGATTCCCCTTAATACCTATAAAGCAACTACATTCATAACTTTTTGCTTAAACAACCCTTTCAGCTGACAGGGGGCTGCAGACCGGAGTTTGACAGAGGGAGGCTTACGATGGTTAGGAAGACCCGCAACACCTGTGCCAGCACTGCTACTGTCTCCTCCACCTGTGCCTGTAGCCAGACAGAGTGCCTAAGCATGGATGCCTCTACCCAGATCCTGGTGTGGTTTTGCAAAGACTGTAACTTGCAATTTCCACTTACTGATATCCAGGCTGGGGGGACCATCCAATGTGAGAGGTGCCTGCTGGTGGAATCTCTCAGGCAGCAGGTGGGAGAGCTACAGGAGGAGGTGGCTAGGTTGAGGAGCATCCAAATCCATGAGCAAGTCCTCGACAGTGTCCATGTGGAGACAGCTCAGGTAGCTGTCCCAGTACACAGGACTGCTGATACACCACTGGTGGAGGAGGAGATGGCTCAGGGTGGACACTGGCAGCTGGTTACTTCTGGCAGCAGGCAGCGCTCCACCCTTGCTCCGAACCCTCCTGCCGTGGTTATAGGTAACCGTTATGCTCTTCTTGATACAGGAAAGAAGGAATCACTCCCTACAGTAAAGGAGGAGAAGCCTCGTACCCCTAAGGCTGGAAAGTCTGCTGCCACCACTGCGAATAGGAAACGTAGAGTAGTGGTGGTCGGAGACTCTCTGCTGAGGGGGACGGAGGCGCCCATCTGTCGCCCTGACATTTCATCTCGGGAGGTATGCTGCCTGCCGGGGGCCCGTATCAGAGACGTTACGGAGGCATTGTCGAGGATTATCCAGCCCTCTGACTACTACCCCATGCTACTCATCCATGTGGGCACAAATGATACTGCGCGGTGTGACACTGAGCAGATCAAGAGTGACTACAGGGCTCTGGGAGTATGGGTGAAGGAGTTTGGAGCGCAGGTGGTATTCTCTTCAATTCTTCCTGTCAAAGGTAGGGGCCCGGGCAGAGACAGATGCATCATGGAGGT
Organism: Chrysemys picta bellii; assembly: GCF_011386835.1. Classification (NCBI taxonomy): domain Eukaryota; kingdom Metazoa; phylum Chordata; order Testudines; family Emydidae; genus Chrysemys; species Chrysemys picta. Next base: position 66,320,674 of record NC_088798.1, on the reverse strand, counting down.
GAATGCCTGGCTGCGAAGATGGTGTCGCCAGGAGGGCTTTGGCTTCCTAGACCACGGGATGCTATTTGAGGAAGGACTGCTAGGCAGAGATGGCGTTCACCTTTCGAGGAGAGGAAAGACCCTATTCGGCCACAGACTGGCTAACCTAGTGAGGAGGGCTTTAAACTAGGTTTGACGGGGACAGGTGAGCAAAGCCCACAGGTAAGTGGGGAATATGGAGACCGGGGAGATGGGTCGGAAACAAGAGGGAGTGTGGGCTATATTGGCAGAGAGAAAGGAGAGTCAGGACAAAACTGGGAGGAAAGATCAAACCAGTATCTTAGATGCCTATATACAAATGCGAGAAGTATGGGGAATAAGCAGGAAGAACTGGAAGTGCTAATAAATAAATACAACTATGACATTGTTGGCATCACTGAAACTTGGTGGGATAATACACATGATTGGAATGTTGGTGTGGATGGGTACAGCTTGCTCAGGAAGGATAGACAGGGGAAAAAGGGAGGAGGTGTTGCCTTATATATTAAAAATGTACACACTTGGACTGAGGTAGAGATGGACATAGGAGACGGAAGTGTTGAGAGTCTCTGGGTTAGGCTTAAAGGGGCAAAAAACAAGGGAGATGTCATGCTAGGAGTCTACTACAGGCCACCTAACCAGGGGGAAGAGGTGGATGAGGCTTTTTTCAAGCAACTAACAAAATCATCCAAAGCCCAAGATTTGGTGGTGATGGGGGACTTCAACTATCCGGATATATGTTGGGAAAATAACACAGCGGGGCACAGACTATCCAACAAATTCTTGGACTGCATTGGAGACAACTTTTTTTTTCAGAAGGTTGAAAAAGCTACTAGGGGGGAAGCTGTTCTAGACTTGATTTTAACAAATAGGGAGGAACTCGTTGAGAATGTGAAAGTAGAAGGCAGCCTGGGTGAAAGTGATCATGAAATCATAGAGTTTGCAATTCTAACGAAGGGTAGAAGGGAGAACAACAAAATAGAGACAATGGATTTCAGGAAGACAGATTTTGGGAAGCTCAGAGAGCTGATAGGTAAGGTCCCATGGGAATCAAGACCGAGGGGAAAAACAACTGAGGAGAGTTGGCAGTTTTTCAAAGGGACACTATTAAGGGCCCAAAAGCAAGCTATTCCGCTGGTTAGGAAAGATAGAAAATGTGGCAAAAGACCACCTTGGCTTAACCATGAGATCTTGCACGATCTAAAAAATAAAAAGGAGTCATATAAAAAATGGAAACTAGGACAGATTACAAAGGAGGAATCTAGGCAAACAACACAGGAATGCAGGGGCAAGATTAGAAAGGCAAAGGCCCAAAATGAGCTCAAACTAGCTACAGGAATAAAAGGAAACAAGAAGACTTTTTATCAATACATTAGAAGCAAGAGGAAGACCAAAGACAGGGTAGGCCCACTGCTTAGTGAAGAGGGAGAAACAGTAACAGGAAACTTGGAAATGGCAGAGATGCTTAATGACTTCTTTGTTTCGGTCTTCACCGAGAAGTCTGAAGCAATGCCTAACATAGTGAATGCTAATGGGAAGGGGGTAGGTTTAGCGGATAAAATAAAAAAAGAACAAGTTAAAAATCACTTAGAAAAGTTAGATGCCTGCAAGTCACCCGGGCCTGATGAAATGCATCCTAGAATACTCAAGGAGCTAATAGAGGAGGTATCTGAGCCTCTAGCTATTATCTTTGGAAAGTCATGGGAGACGGGAGAGATTCCAGAAGACTGGAAAAGGGCAAATATAGTGCCCATCTATAAAAAGGGAAATAAAAACAACCCAGGTAACTACAGACCAGTTAGTTTAACTTCTGTGCCAGGGAAGATAATGGAGCAAGTAATTAAGGAAATCATCTGCAAACACTTGGAAGGTGGTAAGGTGATAGGGAACAGCCAGCATGGATTTGTGAAGAACAAATCATGTCAAACCAATCTGATAGCTTTCTTTGATAGAATAACGAGCCTTGTGGATAAGGGTGAAGCGGTGGATGTGGTATACCTAGACTTTAGTAAGGCATTTGATACGGTCTCGCATGATATTCTTATCGATAAACTAGGCAAATACAAATTAGATGGGGCTACTATAAGGTGGGTGCATAACTGGCTGGATAACCGTACTCAGAGAGTTGTTATTAATGGTTCCCAATCCTGCTGGAAAGGCGTAACGAGTGGGGTTCCGCAGGGGTCTGTTTTGGGACCGGCTCTGTTCAATATCTTCATCAACGACTTAGATATTGGCATAGAAAGTACGCTTATTAAGTTTGCGGATGATACCAAACTGGGAGGGATTGCAACTACTTTGGAGGACAGGGTCATAATTCAAAATGATCTGGACAAATTGGAGAAATGGTCTGAGTTAAACAGGATGAAGTTTAACAAAGACAAATGCAAAGTGCTCCACTTAGGAAGGAAAAATCAATTTCACACATACAGAATGGGAAAAGACTGTCTAGGAAGGAGTACGGCAGAAAGGGATCTAGGGGTTATAGTGGACCACAAGCTAAATATGAGTCAACAGTGTGATGCTGTTGCAAAAAAAGCAAACATGATTCTGGGATGCATTAACAGGTGTGTTGTGAGCAAGACACGAGAAGTCATTCTTCCGCTCTACTCTGCTCTGGTTAGGCCTCAGCTGGAGTATTGTGTCCAGTTCTGGGCGCCGCATTTTAAAAAAGATGTGGAGAAATTGGAAAGGGTCCAAAGAAGAGCAACAAGAATGATTAAAGGTCTTGAGAACATGACCTATGAAGGAAGGCTAAAAGAACTGGGTTTGTTTAGTTTGGAGAAGAGAAGACTGAGAGGGGACATGATAGCAGTTTACAGGTATCTAAAAGGGTGTCATGAGGAGGAGGGAGAGAACTTGTTCACCTTAGCCTCTAAGGATAGAACCAGAAACAATGGGTTTAAACTGCAGCAAGGGAGGTCTAGGTTGGACATTAGGAAAAAGTTCCTAACTGTCAGGGTGGTTAAACACTGGAATAAATTGCCTAGGGAGGTTGTGGAATCTCCGTCTCTGGAGATATTTAAGAGTAGGTTAGATAAATGTCTATCAGGGATGGTCTAGACAGTATTTGGTCCTGCCATGCGGGCAGGGGACTGGACTCGATGACCTCTCGAGGTCCCTTCCAGTCCTATAATCTATGATTCTATGATTCTATGAGTTAATAACCTCGGAGGTAATGTGTCCGATCCTTTGGGATTGGTAGAACCTTTACTTTTATATGATGAAATAAGATTTACAGAAATTTTCATCATAGCCTGAGGCTGGATCACTTAAAGGGAACTGTGTTGTTTGGACTTCTGAGTAACCAGTAAGGTAATAAAAGCTGTTTTATGCTGGCTTGGTGAATCTAAGTATTGGAATATCCACCAGCTTTATGGGGATTGTCTGCCCCATTCTTTGCAGTTCACCCTAACTGAATGACCATAGCTGGCCGCCACTAGGACCCCGATCACATCAATATTGACCAGCTGCCTCATTCAATGCGCACTGTCCAATGTACGTGTGGCATGAGCCACCGCCTCTCCCTGAGCAACATCACACTGTCTGAGCTTTGTTCAGTCACCATTCCCATCCAGGAACTCTAGTTCTTCCAATCAGGCAACAGAAACAATACCATGTGACTTAGAAGCCTAATCACTGCCAGAATTGTGAAGGGCAAACACCAGCAGACAGTGCCGGAGGAATCTATAGGCACATGTCAAAACAATTACAGACACATTTTGTGGGTACCTTGCGCACAGAGAAATGGACCAAACCTGTCTGATTGGCTATTCATTACACAGTTGAAACTAGCTCCCGCTGAACACCATTCAGCCCTGTGTTTTAAATGCTGGGGCCAGAACCTCCGCTGGTACAAATCAGAATAGTCCATTGCCTTACACAGAACTATGCCGATAAACAGCAGCTGAGGATCAGGCCCTGTATTTATTCCATTATTCCAGACATCTCAGTCTGACACCTGAAAACAGGAGCTCTAGGGCATCTCCCCAACATCCTCTGTAGCAAAGGTTGATGCAGAGAAGTCCATTAGCTTCTGAGGGCTTGGCTACACTTGCGAGTTAGTGTGCATTAAAGGAGCCCTGTGTGCACTAGTTCACTCCCCATCCACACCGGCAAGGCACGTAGAGCGTTCTGACTCCACGGCTAGAGCGCTCCTGGTACTCCACCTCGGCGAGTGGAATAATGTTTGCTGCACCCCTGCTGGAGCGCTGTGGTGCTAGTGTGGATGATCTGTCCTGTTAATGTGCTCTGATCGGCCTCCAGAAGTGTCCCTCAATGCCTGTTTGAGCCACTCTGGTCATCACTTTGAACGCTACTGCCCTGCCCTCAGGTGACCAACCGTCAGACCTGCCCTTTAAATTCTCTGGGAATTTTGAAAATCCCCTTCCTGTTTGCTCAGCCAGGCGTGGAGTGCTCTCAGCTAATCTTTCCAGGTGACCACGCCGCCATGCACCAGGCGATCCCCAGTATGGAGCAATGGCGAGGTGCTGGATCTCATCAGTGTTTGTGGGGGAGGAAGCTGTCCAGTCCCAGCTGCCATAGGAATTACGATACCTTCGGGCAGATATCAAGGGACACGATGGAAAGGGGCCATGACTGGGATGCACTGTAGTGCAGGGTTGAAGTGAAGGAGCTGCGGAATGCCTACTGCAAAGCCCGCAAGGCAAACAATCGCTCTGGTGCTGCCCCCGCGACCGGCCGTTTCTACAAAGAGCTGGACGTGATACTTGGGGGCGACCCCACCTCCACTCTGAATACCACCATGGACACTTCAGAGCCCAGTTCAACAAGGCAGGAGGAGGAGGAGGAGGAAAGCGGGAGCGAGGGTGCTGAGGAGGAGGAAGGCACCTCAGAATCCCTAGATGCATGCAGCCAGGAGCTGTTCTCAAGCCAGGAGGAAGGTAGCCAGTTGCGGCGGCCGGTGCTTGGGGAAGGACAAACACCAGAGGAGGTTACCGGTAAGCAGCTTTTATTTTGGGAAGGAAGTTATTCGGTGCGGGTTCTTGGGGCGAGGAGGATTACGGCTGCATGCATGCCTGGATGTGGAATAGGGCGTTGATGTGCTCTCTCATATTGCGGTAATGGGCCTCAGTGATCTCTTCAAAGGTCTATCCAGAACTCGGACAATGCATTTGTGCAGGTTTCTCGGAAGAGCCACTGTGGTCCTTGTCCCAGTAAGGCTAACTTGTCCGTGCCACTGTGCTGTGAGGGGCAGGGGGACTATTGCTGCACACAGGCAAGCTGCATATGGGCCAGGGCGGAAGCCGCATTGCAGTAGAAGACCCTCCCTTACTTCCCAGGTCACCCTCAGCAGGGAGATATCTTCCAGGATGAACTCCTGTGGCAAATGTGGGGACAGTGTTCAGTATAGGGGCCCCCTGCAGCTGTAGGCTCTCCCCAAGGAACAGAAACCCAGGAGACAGTACAGCTGTGAAACAATCAGTCACGCTTGACCCTGTACTTACTCACCATTTTGGGGCTCCTGTGGGTTATGTGCACTTGCTTTGGGATGGGCAAATTATGCTATTGTGTAGATTGTGCTTGCCCTTAAGTACGGGGGAATCATTGCTCTGTCTGGTGTGAACAATGCTGCCTCTGTTAAGTGTTGCATTTTGCCTTTACAGATGCAACCTTGAGATCTCAGCCGCCCGTGCTATCACCAAAAGACTCCAAAGAATCAGAAAGAGGCCACGTAGAAGCAAGGAAGATGTTGCATGAAGTAATGCAGCATTCATGTAATGAAAATCAAAAAGTGCAGGAGTGGCGGGAGAGTGAAAGGAGGATCCACCAGCAGAACGAGGCGCGCCGGCACAAAAGTGCGGTGCTCTGGCAGCAAAGCACGGATTGGCTGATAAGCATAATGGAGCGCCAAGCAGACTCTATTCAGGCGCTTGTAGCCATGCAGGTAGAGCACTACCGTGACCGCCCCCCCCGCAGCCCTTGTCCCAAAACTCTTTCCCTTGTGCCCCCAATTTAATCTCCAATCCACTTTGTCCAACATCCAGGTTCTTACTGCAACCAGCTGCCTCCAGCACCTGTAGCTTTATCACCCAGCCCTGAAAACTACGACCCTTACCCACTGCACTCAACCCCCATCACCATACACTATAGCCATCCTGAAGTGCAGCACTCATTGCACAGCACTCCAGACAGGACATATGCAAATCTGTGATTGTACCGTTCCCCACCCCACCCCCTCGCCCTTTCTGTTTCCCAAGCAGTTGTGTTTCTTTTCAATAAATGGAATTTTTGGCTTTGAAAACATTCTTTATTATTGCATAAAGTAAAAGATACCTTAGCTCAGGAAAGAAACAGGCACTGCAAGTCAGCATAGCAAACACAGATTCCTACTAACATTGGAACCACTGCACTTCACTCCCATGCAGGGCACTAGACATTACTGGTGGCTTTCAGCCTCAAATTGCTCCCTCAAGACATCCCTAATCCTTGCAGCCCTGCGATGGGCCCCTCTAATAGCCCTGCTTTCTGGCTGTTCAAATTCAGCCTCCAGGTGTTGAACCTCCAAGTTCCATGCCTGAGTGAATCGTTCAGTCTTCCCTTCACAAATGTTATGCAGGGTACAGCACGCGGGGATGCTGTTATCGACCAGGTCCAGCTTCCCAAACAGAGAGCACCAGTGGCCCTTTAAACGGCCAAAAGCACAATCCACAGTCATTCTGCACTGGCTCAGCCTGTTGTTGAACCGCTCCTTGCTGCTGTCAAGGCTCCCTGTGTAGGGTTTCATGAGCCATGGCATTAAAGGGTAAGCAGGGTCTCCAAGGATCACAATGGGCATTTCGACTTCCCCTACGGTGATCTTCTGGTCTGGAAAAAAAGTCCCTGCTTGCAGCTTCCTGAACAGGCCAGTGTTCTGAAAGATGCATGTGTCATGCACCTTTCTGGGCCAGAATGCGTTAATGTCAATGAAATGCCCACGGTGATCCACAAGTACTTGGAGAAACATAGAGAAATACCCCTTCCGATTAACATACTCGGAGGCTAGGTGGGCTGGTGCCAGAATAGGAATATGCGTGCCATCTATCGCCCCTCCACAGTTAGGGAAACCCATTTGTGCAAAGCCATCCACAATGTCCTGCACGTTACCCAGAGTCACGGTTCTTCTGAACAGAATGCGATTAATGGCCCAGCAAACTTGCATCAACACGATTCCAATGGTCGACTTTCCCACTCCAAACTTACAACCTACTCAGCGTACCCTGTGGTCAATGGGAGCTCTGGAGCCAATGTTTCCGAGATAGGCGTCTGACTGTGGGTTCTGCATTTTGTGTATGCCCAATCCCCCACACTGTCCATTTCACAAGGGGGTGCAATTCTCAGCTGCACTCAAACACAGCTAAGCGGGGGAAGCTGCCAGTTCTGTGTTGCCCTTCCCCTGGTGTAGGTTACAGCTGCTACTCTTCCCCCCGCCCCCAACAAAAGTGATTACAGGTTCCCAGTGCACAGGAGTGGGACCAGAACAGACAGGCTGTAGCCTCCAGACCCAGTACCATGAGCCAAGGGAGCACTCTGGTGTTCTCATGACAGTGAGCATTGTCATTGTCCTTTTTATACCATCAATGGCATACCTGGAGCATTGGAGATGATCATCTAGCCTGGCTGAAGCAACTCCAGGGACTAGGTACATCCGTGAACATTTAATGACTGACAACCCTCCTCCCCCGGCACAATATGATGCTCTTTAGGAGCACACATGGCAAGCTTATAAAGCACTCTGGCTCGGGCAGGGGACACAGTTTCAAATGCTCAGAGCTCAGTTAAACAAATTCAGTTTCTGCTGAATGAAGCCAGACACTGTCCTCCTGAGGACTATCTCCATGCTCATCTCTCCTCAAGTATAAGGTTACAGGTTGAGGCAGCCATATTTGTTGTGGGTTTGGGGTTAAGCAGTTGTGAGGGCTGGTTTGCCTTAGGCAGGGGACAGGGATTTGCATACTTGCTGACTACATGTAAAGGAACACTCAGCCATTCTCTAGTGCCTTCCGTCTCAAGATTTCAACACACTAAACTGCAGCTGCCACCCGCTGAGCTGGGCCAGTATTATCCCAATTTTACTGATGGGTAAACCGAGGCACAGAAGTTAAAGTGTTCTGCCCAAGATCACCCTCCAAGTCTGTAGAAGAGTCAGGTTCAGAATGCAGGTCTCTTGAATCTCAGTCCTGTTTGAGACACAAGAGCAGGTGTGCATTCCACAATTTATCCATCCACTGAAGTTCAAGGAATTGTACAGCTAAGAAATAAGCATATATTCACAGATAACAAGTGCCCGGCATCCCTGCGGACAGGCAGAGATTCCCATTTTAGTACAGGAGAAAATTTAATTAGCAGTTGCAATCCTGAAAGGAAAAAAAGTTTGAATTTTTGAAAGGTTTCTTTCTACAAAAGAAACTTATTTTAAAATACAACCCAACTTCCCCTCTCCCCACACAAACTCCCTGTTAAAGGCATTGTAATAATAGCACTGCAACCTCTGATAACAGGGCAAGACATAATTATGCCATGGGTGTGTAAGCTGACAGACCAAAGTTAGCTTTTCTTCCTACTTCTACAAAAAGAGGGTTCTCAGACATACGTCACATCTGCCCCCTAGTGGATGTACTGTAGCTAAAGTACAAAAAACCTATCTTCCTACAGCATGAAAGCTGCACAATTCATGTTAAAATTAAAAAATCACCAGGTCATGTAGATGCTCAGGTTCTTAGTGCCACATTCACTTGGCCATGCTCTCTCGTAGTCTGCATATTAGTATGTGCAGGGAGAAGCATTGCCATTTTCAATCTGGGAGCCTATTCTTAGTTCCAGCTTTCCTTATTTCAATGAGAGGTTTCAGAGTAGCAGCCGTGTTAGTCTGTATCCGCAAAAAGACAAATTTGTTAGTCTCTAAGGTGCCACAAGTACTCCTGTTCTTATTTCAATGAGACACACAAGGTGGGGGAGGGAATATCTTTTATGGGACCAACTGTGACAGTGTACCCCATAAGGCTTTATGGGGGGGTGCTTATAAATGTATGTATGATATAACTGGAATAGGGTTTTGCTACACCTGCCATGTAACATATCTATGTAAAGGTTATGATCTACTGGTTATGTTCATCCTAGTTGTATATAGGCACCATTTGTGTGTTCCAAGTTATGTACACTTGCTTGATTTCTAAGTAAGCTTTGTGAGGCATTTAGTCAGCTTCTTTAGGAAAGAATTCGCAAGGTTAAGTACCCGATCAGGAAGTATTTGGGGAACAATGCCTCCTGGAATGCTCCAATCCACATAAGAAGTCTTCCTGGAGACATACAAGATACCATGTGGACAATGGCTTCTGCTGGACTTCGCATAGAAGTGAGGAGGGGGGTCTCCACCCACAAGAGAAAGTCTATTTAAACTCATGGGAGACCCCTCCATTTGGTCTTCAGCTGGCTAAAGAAGGAGCCTCTCCACCCCCAGAATACTGGAAGGAAACTGGAACAAAGGACAGTAACTACAGGGGGTGTGAGTGATTGCTGGACCCAGGCTAAAAGGAGATTAGCCTGTAAAAGGGAGCACTCTGGAACTGGTGAGGATCTTATTTGTATTTAGTTTGATTAGACATAGATTTGCGCATTTTATTTTATTTTGCTTGGTGACTTATTTTGTTCTGTCTGTTACTACTTGGAACCACTTAAATCCTACTTTCTGTATTTAATAAAATCACTTTCTACTTAGTAATTAACTCAGAGTATGTATTAATACCTGGGGGAGTAAACAACTGTGCATATCTCTCTATCAGTGTTATAGAGGGAGAACAATTTATGAGTTTACCCTGTATACGCTTTATACAGGGTAAAACAGATTTATTTGGGTTTAGACCCCATTGGGAGTTGGGCATCTGAGAGCTAAAGACAAGCACACTTCTGTGAGCTGTTTTCAGGTAAACCTGCAGCTTTGGGGCAAGTAATTCAGACCCTGGGTCTGTGTTGGAGCAGATGGGAGTGTCTGGCTCAGCAAGACAGGGTGCTGGAGTCCTGAGCTGGTAGGGAAAACAGGAATAGAAGTAGTCTTGGTACATTAGGTGGCAGCTCCCAAGGGGGTTTCTGTGATCCAACCCGTCACACCAACTTCTGGTGGTGAATGAGACAAGCTTTGGAGCTACACAGAGCTCTTCTTCAGGTCGGGGAATGGTGCCTGAAGAAGAGCTCTGTGTAGCTCAAAAGTTCTCTCTCACCAACAGAAGTTGGTCCAATAAAAAATGTTGCCTCCCCCACTGTGTCTCTCCAAAATCCCGGGGCCGAGACAGCTACAAACAACACTGCAAATGGCCTATTTTATCCGTACTGATGTTAACCTTGTCAGAAGTTCTGCCATAGACCAGACTGGATGTGCGATGTGGCCAAGTTAGCGTTGCTGAAGAAACTTAACTCTCACATTCCTAACTCTTCTCCTTGGGTCGCAGTAAGGTCCTATTATTCCATCTGATACTTGGGTTAATAAAGAGAAAAAACTGGGCAATCCTGTGTTTTAATAAGGTGAGCATTTAAAAGGGTCAAACTATGCTTTGAGGTCCATGCCTTACCAAGGTGAATTGGGAGGCAGGGACTAGAGTTCACCCTTCATTCGAGATGAGCTCCCACCTTTGCTACCACAATGTTTGGCTGAGACAGATTTATGCAAAGGTGCAGCAGTTGCCCTGGTCAAGGTGGTCAGAGATCTGCTCCTTACTCTGACAAAGGAGGTGCCCCCTAGCTCTCCCCCACTCACCTGGCTGGGTGTCTCTGCTGTCTGACACAGTTGATCAAAGTATCTCTTCTTCTACTACCCCTCTTTCCCATGAGTCCGTATGTGTGTTGCTCTCTCCCCATGCCCCAACTTTGCAAGCCATCCCTAGTCAGCAATGCTCATAAGCAAGTGCTGAAAGCATAGCCCAAAAACCCCACTCATCTTGGTGGGATTTGTGCATGTGCTTGAAATGAAGGTTGTGTGTAAGCATTGGGGCCTTGCTGGCCACACCATCAATCTTGCCTCTCGCCCAGTTGGTGGTGGTTCATGGTTCCGTTCTCCTTCCTCCCGCTCCTGATAATCTTACCTTCTTCCAGGGCTTCAGTTGCTCTTTCCACCCTTGCCAAATTCACCTCTCCACCACCAATCTGTCCCTCTCCCCCCAGTCTCATGTGTCTAGCTGCCTCCAACATCTTTTCTTGGATGTCCACACCCCACCTACAGATAGTCACTCCTCACCTGAACTATTCTCTGCCCCTGTCAAGGCTCCTTCCCCACTCTGAACTTTAGGGTACAGATGTGGGGGCCTGCATGAAAACTTCTAAGCTTAACTACCAGCTTAGATCTGGTCCGCTGCCACCACTCCCAATGTGCTAATTCCCTTCCCTGGGTAGCCTTGAGAGACTCTTCACCAATGCCCTGGTGAATACAGATCCAAACCCCTTGGATCTAAAAACAAGGAGAAATTAACCATCCCCCCTCCTTCCTCCCACCAACTCCTGGTGGATCAAGATCCAACCCCCTTGGATCTAAAAACAAGGAAAAATCAATCCGGTTCTTAAAAAGAAGGCTTTTAATTAAAGAAAAAGGTAAAAATCATCTCTGTAAAATCAGGATGGAAAATAACTTTACAGGGCAATCAAACTTAGAGCCCAGAGGAAACCCCTCTAGTCTTAGGTTCAAAGTTACAGCAAACAGAGGTAAACACCCTAGTAAAAGGTACATTTACAAGTTGAGAAAACAAAGATAAAACTAACATGCCTTGTCTGGCTGTTTACTTACAAGTTTGAAATATGAGAGACTTATTCAGAAAGATTTGGAGAGCATGGATTGATGTCTGGTCCCTCTCAGTCCCAAGAGCGAACCACCACCAAAACAAAGAGCACAAACAAAAACCTTCCCCTAACCAAGATTTGAAAGTATCTTGTCCCCTTATTGGTCCTTTGGGTCAGGTGTCAACCAGGTTACCTGAGCTTCTTAACCCTTTACAGGTAAAAGGATTTTGGAGTCTCTGGCCAGGAGGGATTTTATAGTATTGTACACAGGAGGGCTGTTACCCTTCCCTTTATAGTTATGACAGTCCCCTAGCCTCTTCCTCCAACAACCACCTCACAGCTGTTCTTCCTATCTTAGGCTCAGTTGTTGGGCCACCTTTCCCTTCCTCATGTATCTAGTCTCTCCCTAGGGCCTTTGACTTCTTCCTTCTGAATTTCTCCAAAATCCAACTTTCATCCCTCACCCCACTATTAAAATGTCTCCATGCCCCAGTCATCTCTCTACTCGATTACTGCCCCCTTCTGTCTGGCAGCACCATTCTCAATGGACAGGAGTGATAAGAGGCCAGTCATCTCCCTGCATCACATTGTCTTTCAATCCCTCTGTTAGCTTCCTACTATGTCAGATCAGAGCTCCTCAGCCTCCCAAGGCCGTGCATAATCTCGGTGCCCTTCCCAGTCATTGCCCTCCTATGCTCAATTCTCATTTCCCCTATCCGTATGCTGGCCCGGTCACCTTGCTCTCTTTGCCCACCCTGGTTGATACTTTCCACCATGCATGGAACTCTGTCCACATTCGTCTCCTCTGGTTTAGTGCATGAAACGCAAGAAAGAGCCCATCACCTAGGCCCCCAGCTCCAGAGAGAATACTGATTTTTTCCATGGTCTCCTTATTTCAACATATGTTTAGGGTCAGAACCCTGTATCTGGTGTTACCAGCTGAAGTCAAGCCAGGCACGGACTAGAACGTAGTTCCAGGTTATGCAGACTGCAGTTCAGCACAGACACTATTTAAAAACTGCCCTGTATCATAAACATGCCCAAATGATTTGTTGTATTGACTCTCACACCAGCATCTCCCACCAGCCTGGGTGCTCCCACAGCTTGCAGTAAGGAATCCACATTGTAGAAGGAATGCTCTTCCTCAGGTGAGTCCAGCCATGTTGGGGTGATGATGTCAGCTCAGTTAGCTAGGAGTACTCATGAGAACGGAGAAAGAGGAGAGCTACTTGTCGAACGAACATTCTGCTTTTATTGTATTTGTTGCATTGGGATTCTCAGTGAGCTCATGCATCCTGTTTCTATAGGTACATGCCACAGGGAAAGCTTCACACATGAAGTGTGGTTGGCTGGCTTTGTGAAGACCACAACTTCCCTTGAGAGTCCATTCCAAAGACCGATACTCCTCACCATGAGGAACTTCCCCTTGTCAACCAGCTATATTAAACTTTCCTTTCTTCCCATTAACGTTTGTACTTCCATACATAGTCCTCCTCCCTCCATGGTATTCAGACCCTGCAAATATTTGTAGACTGCAGACCCATAATTAGCTCTTCTTCTCTCAAATTAACCGCCCCACACACGCACTTTTTTTTTTTATTCTATGCTCTTGGCTGCATGCTGGGACAGACTCAGGCTGTTCTGGGCCAGAGAGCAGAGATAGGGCCAGGAGCTCTGATCCAGTCACAGACTACACAGCAGCTAGATAAGTCACTGATAGAGCTGGATGCTGCACTAGTGGCAGAGGTTGGGCGGTGCTGCTTTCAACAGACAGTTTATCTTGTGTGGTATATTGAAAACTCTTTAAAGTGTAGCTATCACTTTAAATTCTATGGAGACTTCCTGGTCCTGCCTGCAGGTTAGGGGGCTCTGTAGGAAGCCTGTGTTTTGGGTCTTTAGCAGTCAGTCTGCAAAGAACCAGCTTAGAGCAAGGTGGGTGGGTTGTTCCCCTCTGCCTTAGGGAGCAGCCTGCTTTGTCTCTCTCTCTGCTTTGGGTTCTTGTGTGTTAGGGTGCTGCATTTTAAGATATACAGTCATTCTTTCTGGAATGTTGCAATATAACATTTTCCTCCCTCTAATTTCTCTGTTTCTATGCTGTGAACCTAACAGCTTGTATAACAGATGTAGAGCTATTTCTCCCCTTCTGTGCTGCTGTCCTGTTAGGCCCTGAGCCCCACACATCTTTGCACTCATCACTTCCTTTAACTGTAGCCGTGGATCAACGTGGCCACTCAGCTGACCTGGTCTTCACCATGCACTGCTCCCTCATCTTTATCGCCAAGGTCTCCCTGTCCAACTGTCTCAGCATCACTCACCTGCCCCTTCCACCTCACGCTGGTTCCATCTCTCTCCATGTCTACCAGGCCTCATTCTCATGCCTGTCAGCTCAGTCACTGGCTCCTTACTCTGTGTTCTCCCCTAGCGGTGGTCCATCCCACCAATGCCCTACCTTTGGCTGAACCCCAACACCCACCATTCCTGTTCTCACAGTCGTCTCTTGCAGGACTCCCATGGCTATATCGACTTCCCCAACAATGAGTTCACTCTCCTCCTCCAGCGCTGCCATTTTCGTGGCCCAGCACCTGTACTTCTCCATCCTCAGAGGCCTCCAGATAGATCTCTACACAGCTCCAATTCCCAGCTTAAACCTAGAGCTGGACAGGAAACTTCTGACAAAACACTTGTCAGGAAATGCCTGTTCACTGAAACCAAAATATTGTATGAAAATACTTCGGTTTCACCAAACTCTGGCCAAACCACAGGCTGAGTCCCAGCAGATTTCTGCCTGGTTTATGGCCACCTCACCTGGTGGGGAGGCTGGGGAGGTCTGCTGCTCCAGAGCCAGGATGCCCCAGCTTGAACCGGGGCTCTCAGGGCCTAGGGTCTCTGCTCTGTGGCAGGGGCAGCTCAAGGAGTTTTCCACAAGGCAGGGGCAGCTGGCTGCTGTTCCATAGGGAGGATTTCCTTTGCATGGGAAATTCTGACATTTCTAGTTTTTGTTCTGAATCTGAACAAAATAGTTTTTGAAATGTCAGTTGTTTCCACTCAATGGAAATTCCGAGTTGACAAGATCTACCTAACGCTGCCCCCTCCCCTCCCCACCACCACACACCTCCAATTTTTCAAGTATAAAATGACCAAATTCCAACAAGTCCCTCCTACCTACAATCTTCTCTCCCACCTCTCCTGTCACAGGTAGATTTCCTCTCTTTAAACCCACAAACCCAGGATTCAACATTACCCATCGACAACTAAAACTTGTCCATCAGCAGCATGGGTTTAGAGTAGACTACTACTATCTCATCCTCTGCAGTCATGAACACTACAGTTTTGCTCCCATCCAGTCCATTAAAAATGCTGCTACTAAGAATTTTTCTGGCTTGTCACCTCTTCCTTCTTTCCCCTTTCTTCATGGCATCACACCCAAACAGATAGTCTTCAGCTTTAGGGCCTTCCTGGCCAATCCCCTCCCTCCCAAGAACTCACGTCATTGAGCCACTGACTCCTACCTTTGCTCTGCCAATGCCACCAGACTGTTGTGCCCTAATTCCAATTTCTCCTTCTGTGCTTTTGCTCTCACAGCCCCTATGATTGGGAAGCTGCCCATAAAAATCTGCAAAAAGAAGAACAGGAGTACTTGTGGCACCTTAGAGACTAACAAATTTATTAGAGCATAAGCTTTCGTGGACTACAGCCCACTTCTTCGGATGCTAAGGTGCCACAAGTACTCCTGTTCTTCTTTTTGCGGATACAGACTAACACGGCTGTTACTCTGAAACTTGTCATAAAAATCTGCAAAGCCAATATATGCTTCTTTCAAATTCCACCATATTGCCTACAGAGCCCTCTACAATGGCTCAGTAGCTGGCTTGCCAACACTTCTGTTTATGATGTTAATCAAAGTGGTTTACCTTGTCCCTCCCAATCCCATTGGTTATAGGCACCTGTTCCTTTGTCCAATGTATTGAGAGAGCTCATGTGCTCTCCATCAAAGCCTCTAGGTGCTACTGTAGCAAAGGTTTGGTTAGTAATTTGGCATGCACTTGAGTTGAGTGGGACAAAACCCTCAGTCTCATTGTTGAGCAGCAAGAAAAGAATGTCTTAGTGCAGGGGGATGGACTGGATGACCTCTTGAGGGTCCTTCCAGCCCTACATTTCTATGCTGTCCTGTGATCAGACAGAGCAAGGCCTGTCTTCCTTCCCACTTACCATCCTAGAAACGAACACACACTCGGCAACTCACTTCCTGGCCAATCTGGCATCTTGGGAGCATGCTCTGAGAGGCTTAGCTCCTCTGACTGTGTGCAGCTCAGAAACAAACTGGAGGAAATACTCTGGGATTTTGGCTTTTGCAAGATGGTGGAGCTCAGGTCCATCATGGAGGGCTGGGGATGTGCTTTGGCTGTAGGGGCTGAATGTGGCCATTGAGATGGAAGGGGTGACAAACAACTAACCAATTAAGCATCTTCTGGATGATCTCCAAGAAACATTGTTTTCTGATTGTGAGGGTGGTGATGATGCGAAAGCTGTGTTGTCAAGAGACAGGGTCACACACATTGCTCTCCACACTCCTTGCAGGAAAAGAGCTCAAGGATCACAACTGTTTCAACACAGGGGAAAGGGGATGGGATTGTGGTAATCCTGCTCTATCCTGGGGTGTGAAATATTGTTGAATAACATCATGTGGGCCCAAAAAAGGCCACTGGTGTAAAGAAGCCAGCTCAAGTGCAGTTTGACCATCAAAAGAAATACTTTGGTTTTGTCAACACAACTGGTAGCAGCAATGGCTTCCCTGAGCCAGTGCTGAGAATGCTGCTAGCATAGGCAGTACCAGAAAGTCTCCAGCTGTGTCAAAGCATCCCTGAGACTTGCTTCCACCCTGTCTCACTCTTACGTACTGTACTGGTGAAAAAGAATTTTTTCCCCATCTACTCTAGCAGCTAAATCATTCCAAAGCATCTGTTCAAAGGATTGTCTGCTAGTAACAGATTTCCAAAGCAGGTTAATTTCCTGGTATAGACAGATCCATCCCAGGCATACAGAACTACAAAATGCAGCCATTTCAATTCAGGCCAGGTCACTGGCACAGAAATGGACGGCCGCTCCCACGCAAAGGAGACGTCTGGGACGTGAGTGTGCTTTCATGTCCAGTTTTATTAGTGTTGCATTAGTACCATAAAATAGTTGATGAGGTTGCGCACATTGCAGTTCGTTCCAAAAAAGGCTATTTATATTTAATTTGTCTTCATATAAAACCTAAAACCCAAACAATACAACAATGAAACAGATGGACAACTTAGAAATCTACAGTGGTAACATCCCTTCATTTGACATCGTCTGAACAGTGCTTGCTGCACATGTGACAATCTCACACACTAATGTACCCACACTTAGCAAGGTGCTTCCTAAAGAGTGCTCTGAGTAAAGACGCGCTGCATGCGAGTCAGACACACTAAGTTCTGGGATTCCTTCTGTCAGGCTGTATGGAAGGGGAAGCCGACCTGACAGGGATTTTGATGTGCTTCCTTTTAAAGGAATTAATGTCCTGCTACTTGCAAAACTATGGCTCCTCCTCCTCTCTAGCATCAAGTCCTAATGCCTTCATGGAAACCCAGGAGAGCTCATCACTCCAGTTCTCCCGTGACTTTGCAAGGAACTTGCCAAAGGAGCCTCATGAAGGTTTGCGGGAGATGCTATGCTCAGATGGTCACCTCTCATACTGGGTATCCCAGTGGGAAGATCATGCTAGAGTTTTAGCGAGTCCCCACAGTTCTAATGGCCAGGATACAGAAGTGCACTGAATGGAGGGTTTGTAATCTCAGCATCTCTAAGCAAACAAGATGAAGAAAGAAAACACCCCAAGATGTTCCTATTGCAAAGGTCTTTCAGACTTTACATTCCTGGGATCCGAGCTGAAACAAAGCTCCCATCTGACAGTGAGAAGCCCCCGTCTTTTCAGTACTTCAAACTACAGGGAAAGAATAAAAGGCTCTCTATTCTCACCAAGATGTTTTGCTTACAAGGGTTCAAGGCATCTGGTACTATTTCTTGAACCCTCAAAATGAACAATTCTTAGAATGTTTTCTTGGTACTAAACACCTGGCCAGACTGATCCAAGATGGTAACGATAGCTAGCCAAAGACTAACAGGACATACCATGCCAATAAGAGTGTTTTAGTGACATTAATGGAACAATGCTGGTCAGTTTGGTTTTTAGCTGGGTCAACGGCCTACAGGTGGGTATGGCGATTCTATATGAAACCACAAAAACTTCCCATTCTACTACTCCACCCTCAGATATCCTCTCTAGGACATGACAACAAGGCTTGCTAATTAAAGCAGCAAATGAAGCCAAGGGGAGGTTGATAAGTATCCTCAAACTAAGGTAACAGAGGAATTTTATACTTAAATTTGAGATATAAACAGCTCAATGGGGTTATTGTTGGGTTGTTCAGAAAAATTTGATTGATTATATGCAATTGATAACTGCAGGTGAAATTAATGGAAAGCCAGAGGTTAAGTTAATACTGCTGCTCCAGCTGCTGTTTTCTTTAGGGCAAAGAAAAACAAATGAAAGCCCAGCAAGCATTCAATACAGGTAAGGATATTCCCTGGCTTGCCATGGTGGACTTCTGCATTTCATTTAGCCATGGAAGTGTAGAACTAGAGCTCCAGTTCTTGGCCAGCATACTAAGGATGCCTCCTTAGATCCCTTCTCCAAGGAAGGGCTGGGGCCAGTTTC
Organism: Chrysemys picta bellii; assembly: GCF_011386835.1. NCBI lineage: Eukaryota > Metazoa > Chordata > Testudines > Emydidae > Chrysemys > Chrysemys picta. The sequence continues at coordinate 66,302,151 of NC_088798.1, read as the reverse complement.
CCAAGAGAACACCAGGGGAACAGCAGCTTTGCCAATAGGAAAGTGCTGGAGTCGCAGTTTGGGGCTCCAAGGAGCAGTCAGTCAGTATCGGGGCCTGGATCAGTGTGTAATGGGAATCAAACGGATCTGCTACTACAGGACATTCCCACCTGCGTTGGGATTGCTGCAGTCTCCTGGCCTCCTGCAGGGAAGGGGGGGGGGTGTTACAGGTGACGAGGTGGCATGCAACCAGCCAAAAACTAGGCAGTCAGCTCTGTCCCCCCGCCCGCCTGTTCACTGCTAGAAATCCAGGGGCCGAAGTAAAAGCAACATCTAGATTTCCAGTTAAAGCAGGGTGATTCAGGTGAATGAGATAAAGCAAATGAGTTTCCTTCTTTGAGTCACACTCTGGTGGAGGCCCGTGGAGGTCTCTTTTCATTATTCCATAAAGAGTTTTAAAACTGGGGCTGTGCTGGGTTTCTTGCTCCGTTAGGGTCAGTCTTCTGCACTCATCACAGCAAAGGCAATTAAGCAGCCCCCCAATATCCTGATGGCCCCTTTTCAGGCACAAGAACTGGCACCTCTCCCCACTGGTCAGCTCTGCCCCAGAGTGTACAATGGTATAGTCATAGCAAGCTGGCACACAGACCAGTTCTTCAGAGTGACTTCCTGTGAACCCTGGAATTGGTGGTTGGTTGGAGAGCACCAAGTGGGAGACCCGAACTCAGCTCAGCTCGCCCTGGGAGGAGGCTCCTGCCACTGCTTTATCAAAACCATTTCCTATGAAGCAGCCCATTGTCTGCACAGCTCAATTGCTGTAATACTCAGTTATGGCAGAGCTTCGGCTCTCAGACTTCCAGAATGTTTTCCCAGTGGTCAGAGACAAAGTTAGTTGTGTGAAGAAGCTCAGAGAAAGTAACCACTGTATAAAACATTAACAAACATTCCCAGGAAAAGCTCAGGGAATCTAACTCCAACTGTTGGCTAGGAGTCAGGGCAGCCCCATGATGAACCACCAAAAATTAAGCTTTCCTAAGATCAGTGCAGTCCTGCCACCTGGCAAACTCCAGCCTGAAGATTCAAGGAGAGTTTCCTTGGAAGCATTGCTACCGCAGAGAGCCCACTGCAGATGGCTGTGCTGCCAAATAGCAGCTTGCCAGAGGAAACAAACTCTGCTGTCTGCAAGTGCTTGGGTACCAAGCAGGCAGAAAGTTTCCTGGTGAATTAGATTTCATAAAATGTAATTAAAATAAAGAACTAACCCACATGAAACGTTGCACATGGTAAGAAGAAAGGGGGCAACATACATTTGATAAGCAGGAGCCATGAAGTCCCATACTGGCTACAGTTTGTCTCTCTACAGTAGGTTGAAATACAAAGAGGAGCAAAGCGTCAAATCCTTCATTGCCCCTGGTAAACAAAGTTATTGCGGATAGCCAGTCCAAGCCTTCTCCAGCGCTGCAGGGGCCATGAACGTCAGTCAGGCAAGGATCTCTGTCAGTGCTGGTGTAGAATAGGCTGTGGGACTGAAAACAGACTGGATTTCAGTCACTCTACTTGCACAGGGAAGAGGGATTTAAGGAAGAACCTGAACTGCTGACTTCATTAAAAGGCTTGTCTTGAGGCAACAGCTTCAATAAAGAGCACTGATGTGCTCGTGTGCTCATTCCTAAGCTGTGGCTGCCAGGCAATGCTGCGCTACCCCAGAGCAAGGTGCAAGCCTCCTTGCAAGATCCTAAGCGCCAGCCGCCACTATGCTGAAGCTAGAGATTCTTTCTGCCCCTGTTACAAAGCGTTAAAGGGAAACCTACTCTCTCCTCAGGGCTGCCATAAAAAAGTGAATAGTTTACAGTAACCCCCCACCAGCTGCATCAGCATTCATGTGTGGATCTGTGCGCTGACCTGCCCGACTCCTCACAGGAGTGCATTGCTGGGCTGCTGAGGACCCTGCGAGTCTGATGAGAGTTGATGAGAATTGATTCCTGGACATGGCTGAAATCACACTAGAAAGTTCCTTTCTTATTAAACATGCATCTAAACCAGTAGCCTGAGCAGTGAGGGGAAGGTGCATGTACTGTTTGCTCTGCAGATACTCCTCTTTACTGTGAAGGGGAAGAGAGAGGCACTGTTCTCTTTAGGGCCACAATCACCCTCATTCCTTCAGCACGGCCATTAGCTGAACACACACCCAGTGCCCACTGAAGTCCTGCCCAAGTCAATGAAACCCCTCCTGCAGGACACGCCTTCCCAGGGCATGACCCACACACAAGGTGGAACAGGCTCCACAGCCATTTGCAAATCTTCATTCAGTCAGTCACTATCCCAGAACATTTGGACTCTGAAAAATGCTTAACATATTGCTGTCTCTTTGAGAGGGCGGGAGAAGGAGCCACTCTGGGGGTCTCTGAAAATGGGCCTGAGCAGTGCAAACGCCTGCCCATGAGACTGGAACCCCCAGGAGGCTCCCCTTATGCAGCTGCACCCTGCTCATTCCAAGGTGGGGTGTTGGCTCCTCTGCACAGCAAACAAGCTCTAGCTCCTCAGCCACTGGGTTTGGAACATCTGCATGGAGGCTCCTCCCTGGAGCTGTATCGCCAGGAGAGCCCCACAGATCCAGCCCTGGGACCCCCTGGAGGAGTAGAGCAGGGTTACAGATAACTAAAGCTGTTAGGCTTTGCTGTAGTGTGATTCCTTGCAGGGTTGATGGGGGAGGATTTCTGGGCAAAGGCTCCACCCCTGGGAATTTCAGTCCACATGCAGCTGCCAGAAGTGTAGTGTGCAGCATGCCTGGTACAAGAGGGCTTCATTCAACTCCAGGGAGTTGTGCCTGTGGTGAGAAGGATCAGAGCCTTGTTTCTCCAGTTAGAGCACCTCGATGCCCCTTCAGCAGAGCAAAGCTCCGTCCTAAAGCCAGGGCAGGATTCCCAGCAAGGAGAGTTGCTGCAGTAGCTCCTAGGCCACCCACAGACCCAGCTACTAATGAGTGGGAGCCAGGGGGAAAGCTGTAGCTAAGCCTCCTTTGGCTCCAGAGATCCCTAGGTGCTGACGCAGCCCTGTAGGGCTATTGACATTGTAAATCAGAGCAACCTTCAGGCTGCTTTAGTCAGGACCGGCTCCAGGGTTTTTGCCACCCCAAGCGGCAGAAAGAAAAAAAAAAAAAGCTGCAATCGCAATTGCGATCGGCGGCACTCCAGCGGCAGTTCCACCGCGCTGCTTTCTTCTTCGGCAGGAATTCGGCGGCAGGTGCTTCCCTCCGAGAGGGACCCACCACCGAACAGCCCAACATGCCGCCCCTTCCCCATGGCCGCCCCAAGCACCTGCTTGCTGGGCTAGTGCCTAGAGCCAGCCCTGGCTTTAGTATACCCTGGGAATGGGCTGGCACTGTGATATTTTAGGGGAGGGGGAAGAGAGAACATTCATAGCTTACAGTTTCCCACTCATGAGCTGCAGTAGTGCTCAGGGTCAGGGCTATAGTGGCCAGTGCATTTCACACAGGCACTGGTTGGTTTTGCACAGTAAATCCTTAATCCCTGAATGGTGGGTTCTGCTAGCTGCAAGCTTGTATCCTGCTGGAGTAGCTTCTTTCCCATGGAGAGAAGCCCACAGGAAGTACAGGGGCACTGAGTGACTCCTCTACCCTCATTTTCCATGGCAGGCCCCTTGGAGGATGGATCCTAAGCCGGCACGTGGCCCAGCTGGCTAACGGTGCACTGTGCAACACAGGTTCACTGCTGGAGTCAAAGAAATACAATAGCTGAGAGAACCCTCAGATGACACAATCCGTGCATGAGGCATTCCAACGCAGTCCAGACAAGCTGAAGTTCTCTGCCTCTGCTCTCAGAGCTGGCTTTGCTACATGGCCTCCTGCCTCAGAAACAGCAGCAGCAGCTCACATGGCTGGAGGGGGCCCCCAAACAAGGGATTCCCATTTGGCATGTGAGGGGGGAACCCTGTACACACTGCCTAGAAGAGAGAGCACATTCAGGATGATGTATGCAGGTAGCGCGTTTGCTGCGAGCTGGTATTGTATGTGCTTTCACATGCACATGTGCTTTTGCTGTGTGGGTGTGAACGTAGCTGGTGTAAAATGCAGCTGCTCATGTGTATAGGCCCAAGGGGCACAGGAACTAGCCAGTACATTAATGCCTGACTCATTAGACAGCAGCTCATCTTTCCTGTTATCTTTTTTAGAACTTAATCTTTTTTAAAAGCATTAAAAAAAATCTGCACCTGTAAAAATCCATTCTCTTGAGAGGCCGGGCAAGGTTTTATTGATGTCCATAATCTGTGTGAAAATCTAAATAGCAACAACCCCACTGAACTGGTGTCCTTCAAATCCAGCTCCGGGCTGCAGGGGGTGTTGTGACTGACTTGGTTGGGTTATTGGGATGGACTTGGAGCAATGGGATTCCTCAAACAGACATTTCATACTTTGTATTTCAGTCTCTGCCCAACCTGAATCAGGCACGAGAGTGAACATGCCTGCCCATTTCAGTAGCTGGCCTTAAAACAGTGACCCTCTGGCGTTTCTTCACCTGTGGAGAATCCTGGGGTTTCCCTCAGTTATTAGCTTGGTTTTTGGCAGACAGCGCAATGTACTTCACATTCTTGGTACCTGAACTATCTGGTGATGAACCAGGCTCTACTTTCTTCATGTGAAGTCGGGGAGGGGGGCGGCACAGAGTTAAACATTTTAAAACAATTCATTCTCTCAGTACCTCCCACTCTCCCCTCAAAAACCATTCAAGCCCAATCCAGAACACCCAGCCACAAACACACCCAGGAGGTTTCAGGTTAATAAGCAGTGCAGTTATCCAGCTATCTGCTCTTAAGTTCTCCGGCAGGTCACCCCACTTCTGGAGGTTCTCCCGGTAATTTCCATGTTATTGGTACATTTCTGCTTAAGACTGTTTTTTGTTTTGTTCAATGGATTTCCTTCCCTTGTAGTAAACTTAAGAATTAATAGAAAAAAGTTATTCAGAAGTAATCCAGACGCATCTGTAAGTAATCTGCAGGAGAGAGCAAGCAGACTTGAGTCAGAGTTGGCACTCAGATTCCTGGTTCCTGCGTGTGCAGTCTCCATACAGGCAGAAAGCCGCACCGCTGAAAGTGGTTAGAAGTTAGGTTTGGAGTGTCCGAATATGCAGATGGGAAAGTGCTTGACATGGGAGGACCACTGTGCTGCCAGCTGAAAGAACTTCACATCGTTCCACTCTACGCCATCAATTAGGACTGCAGGGGAAGAATAGAACAAGGAAGCATGTCAAAAAGCACCCAGCAAGACAGTCACCCTCGAGAATCCCTATGCCTGAATTCTATGCCATCACATCATCCTTCCTCAGTCAGTACAGGAAACAGATGCTGCACTGACAGCTAGATAGTAGAAAAATTAGGAAGAAGGCCCAGTCAATTCTTCTGCTGCCCTAAAGATCAAATGAAAATGGCTCAGCAGCTGGGATGGGAAAGATGCCAGTCATCTCCCTGCCCACTCTCAACAGTGGGAAATTATTGTCCACTGGCTGCATGCATTATGGAGAAATCCTCCTCTTCCTCTCAAGCATCAGGTAGAGGCCACAACCAGAGCAAACAAGATGGACCACTGGTTTGTTCCATAATCAACACCTATAACCCAGAAGAGTTTAGAACAGTGTTTCTCAACCTTTTCCCAACAGTGAACCCATGTTACAACATAAAACTTCTGGGACTCCACTCCCACCTAGCTACAAAGGAAAAAGAGGGTTGTTGTGCCCCCGAGACCTGTTTGTAACTCCCAGATTGAGAACCTAAGGTTTAGTGGCTGGCTGGCTCTATGCCATCTGTAGCTTTCCCCATGATGGCAGAATCCTCCTGCAGCCAAATCCATGAAGTTCAAGTCTGCTTTGTGTCACAGACTAGCACGTCCTGATCAAGCACTGAGATGGCTGTCTTACAGGCACTGGAGCCATAATTAGCAATAAAATGCTCCCCATTACTATCAGAAATGATGCGATAATTCAGCACTTACCCCGCAGCATATTCTGCTGATGTTTTGCTGTGCAAATCAATCTACTAATTCCTTCAATGCATTGACTCTTAGACTCAATCTCCTTGTCTTTTGTTTTCTTGGGCAAAAACATCACTAGAAGAAAACCAAACCAAGCATGCTTAATTTCTACCAGCCACAAGAAGTTATCCTGAAACAATTAGGGAAAAATACACTGAAGCCTAAATTTCCTCTTTGCCAGGAGTTTGGCTGGCCAGGTACTCCCCCTGCCCATGCTTATTAACATTTCCAGTTCACAGAATTACTTACCAAGCATCGCCACCTTACTGGGCCCTATTAATTGGGCATTATTAGAGCCCCAAAGCAATTCATATTGCCTCTGAAAGTCTTCATTGCTATAAACCTCCCCTTCATCCCCCTGGGGCAATTCCCCTGCTGGGAAAATATCCAGTCTATTAAGATAAAGCTCCACCCTTGTGCACTGCGAGCTTCAGTGGTTGGCTCAAATGATATAAAATCTACTATGCTCCCATGGAGATTCTTGCTTATTGCAAAAAGTTTCTAGAGCAGAAAGCCCCAGATGTTATCCTCACTTCCAGTTGAATGTGGCAACTAGTGCATATTCACTACATAAACACCAGGTCAACAGCTGCTCAAAGGGACACCTGAGATAAGGGAGCTCCTGCAAAGCAAGGAACTGGCCGGGGAGGGGAAAGGTTAGGAAGCCCTTCCGAAAAAGGTACCAAGGTCTCAGGATCCATCTGAATTAACAATCTGAAAGGGAGAAGGTGGCTCCAGGAGAATTGCTCCAAACTGGGGATGAACACCCTTGAATCCAGCCTGGGCAAACTCCATATAGGAGCTTATTAGGTGCCATCTTAGCACAGCCTCAGGTCCCCAGACAGAACATACCATGTCACAAGGCACTGAAAACTTGGACAGACCTTGTAGTTCATGTCTGATCTGGAGGATGGCACTTCCTGCACCACTGACACCCCAGTCTGAGTGATGTGGCATCTGCTCAGCATGAACTCTGGCCCAACACTGCAGAGTTCATTGCAAGAGTAGATCCCCTCGAGAGAAAAAGTTACCAGCTATTGAATAGCCAAAGCCATTTGCTGCAACACAGCCCATTTTCAAACCAAGTACTGATAGCACAATTCAACTAAGCGCTGGAGATTTGATGTGATCACAGTCCATTGCAATATGGCAGTTGCTATCTCCCCAGCTCTTGGAGAATTTTTTCAGGTCCATGCATGGGGCCAGTGGGGAGCTGTTGTAGAAGATTCCTGAAGGAAAAGGAATTCTAGAAGTGCCTCTCACTGGTAACAAGTTTCCCAGAAAGTGTAATTTCCTGGCTTTCCAGTATTTGCCCTCCTCCCCCCCCCCCCCCCCAAACACCTAAACTTCAAACATTGTTAGGCTCCCCACCAATCCTTCTCCTTTTTGAAATATTCCTGTGTTTACAGCCTTACAAGGAACGGGGGAAGACGGAGCTCCTAGGTTGGAAAGGTGGTTCTGGTCATACTTGGAGAACGGAGTTTAAACTTTAGGTGGGGCACATGTGAACTGGAGGCTTCCCAAGGATGATGGCAACTCTTTGAAACCTGCAGGTCTGATTAATCTGGGTTAGAGCTCATCTCTGCAGCCTGTACTCGGTCAGGGAGCTGAGATGATCAGAGTGATAAACACTGAGCCCTTCCTCCCCCCTTACACCGGTAGCTGAAGTAGATCCGTATGTATGGGAGCATACTGCCGTGGCTGACTGCATTCTTGAGGCTAACAGCCTTTTAATAGGCACCGATAGCCTTTTGTCAGTATCCCTTGCACATTGATCTTTGCTGTATGGTTTAGCTTGGAAGGATGGAGATGTGTGATCAATCCTCAGCTGAGTCAGTAGTTTCACTGGGCCATGTTCTTGTTCCCATTATTTCCAACATCCACATCCTCCCTGGTGCAATTGGAGTCCCTGATGCCTCTAGACCCCAATCCGCAGTAGCACTCTTGGCAGGGGACCATTGCAGCAGGCTCACATCAGGATTCCTGAAATAGGATCTCCTTGTCTAGTTTTTGCTGAAAGGCGAACATGTTTGAGTGTGACGGGTCCTAGTGATCCATCCTGAATCTAAGTCCCTCACACCTATGGAAGATCTCCAAGCAGCTGACTATCAACCTAACAGTCTGGGGAGACTGTGCACTGCCCAGTCTTTTGCTGTCTGTATGAATGACCAGGTCTCCTCCCACCTTTCTGAATCATGCCTCTACTCATACCTAAATAACTCTCCCAAGTGAGCTGGCAGGATCTTTAGGGAAACAAATGCATGCCCCCTGGCCTGGAGCTGTCCCACAAGGATCTCCATATTTTGTGAAGACTGGAAGCAAAGGAGAGCTTCGCTCCCTCACAAATGCAGCACAGGAATCTCTGGCAGGTGCTTTGGTCAGGTCTCTTGTTGCCCTGAATTTCCTGGGCAGCATTCCTGCTGCTATGGCGTGCTACGTCACCATGTGGAACACTGTGCGCTTTGTATGCTATGAGAGTATTTCTGGCCCAGTACTGCCCACAGACCCTCCGATTGCTTGTGGATGATTAAGATGGAATACTGTCCCTGAGAACTCTTCGGAGAAAGGATCTGCTGTCCCTCTACGTCAGAGACAGAGTGAATCTTGAGGTTACGTTGGTCAGTTCCAAGGGGTGTTGTATAAGGACAGTTTTCAGTACCCACTCATCTCGTAAGGTGTGTTCTCTCCTGGTGTGGAAGATGGTGGGCCTGCCACCAATTGCTTGTCTCTGTTCCTCCTTGGGCAATGTTGGTGTTGCCTGGAAGAGGGCAAGGAGGCGTTGACATCCTGTGATACTTTTTATCCTCTGCTGAAAGTGAGGTTTCCTCCAGTCAATCTGAGCCCCTTCTGGGGGACTGGTGAAGGGGGGATCCATGGTCAACTATGTGCGTTGTCCAAATTATTTTTGGAGCTGGAGAAAAGGTTGTGGGGCATCTTTTCCTCTGCAGTGCATAACTGCATTCCCAATTTTTTTTTTTTTAGGGAGCAGTGGGTCTCCGCTAAACCCAGAAGCTGCTGAGCCAGAGTCTCCAGACCACATACGTAGCCCCAGCTGTGCCTGAAAACAGATGAGCGGCCATTGCCCTCGTTGGGCTGTCTGATGGTGCCTGCTGATATGTCTGTAGTGAAAGACGTGGCAGGGACATTGAGTGATCAGAGACTGTTGATGACATTTGGAGGCCAATCATCTTGGTGCCCGTACCATAACAGATTGTCCTGGAGTGAGAGATAGAGGCCCATGAAGCCTGGGGTGCCAATAAGACAGTCCGAGGGCATCCTCTACTTTCAAGCTCTAGGGGAAAGAGACCCCTCCCTCTACCGCAGTCATGTCAGAAGTGAATCACCATGATGATCTGTGAGGTATGGCGAGTGGTTTACTCAACAGTGCCCCATATGGGGATGCTTCAGCCTGAATGATCTTTTCTGCAGCCACGTTCAGCGGCATGTCATACCCTTTAGGGAGTGGTGGGGGAAATCTCTCTCAGACACAGGTTGTGTCTCTTCCTCTCCGCCTGGAGTCCCAGGGCTGCAACTGCCCTCTGAGGCATAGGGGTAAATGCTCAGAGGGGGGGGCACACATCAGATTCCTCATGTTTTGACTCATCTTCCCCCTCCCCCCAAGGGCAAGTCAACAGCACACAGGGACCCACCTGGGAAGGAAGAAGGGATGTGCGCTTCCTTCTGACTTTTGGCTGGATTTGATTTCTGTCCTGTGTGGCTGTCTCCTGAGTAACCAGTGAAGAGATGGAAGAGGATGAGTCTCTTTGTTGTTTGAAACAGGACCCGCTCTCTGCAGGCTGCTGTGACCTGCTTGCCAACCCCCTCTGGGGTGGGAAGGGCTGCATGCTTTGGCATCTTGGCACCACGTTTCTTCAGGGAAGAGATGGTGCCTACCCAGAGTTCTCCCACTGCTACTCCCCTGAGGTACACCACCCAGCTGAGCACCCCTTAATCTACTCTTCATTTGGGTCGGTCCATCTCTGCTGCTGAGCCAATCTGCCATGGGGCTCTGTACCCACACTTGGGCAGGTTTCCTTCCAGTGGAGGGGTTGGCTGGCCTCCATCAGTACCTGCTTGTCTCCCCTTGCTGTTTAGAGTCTACCAAGGTGGTGATGCCTGATCTGATAGCGTGCCATCCTCAGCATGGGGGGACGTGTCTGGGAAGTCAGTCCTCAGTGCCACGAGTCCAGCCAGCCCATGCTGTCCCTGGCTTCCATTTGTGAATGGACACTCAGAACATAGCACTTGTTCAGGAATGGACCCACTCCTGGTTGTTCCTCTAGGGAAGCAGTGAACCTCTCACATTTGCTAAAAGAAGAACAGGAGTACTTGTGGCACCTTACTCTAAGGTGCCACAAGTACTCCTGTTCTTCTTTTTGCGGATACAGACTAACACGGCTGCTACTCTGAAACCTCACATTTGCTAGTGGATTCTCCAAGTTTTGTGTGAAGGTTGCACTGAGGCTATTCTGACTCACCCTGCTGAGACTGAGCATATTGCTCTCCTCCTCAGACTCATTCTCACAGGCACAGTCATGCTATGGTCCCTCCTTGTCCAAGGGGAAGTGATGGAAGAGCCCATGTCACCAGGGCTTCGGCACTCAGGTGGCCAGCTGCCTGCCAGAGCTCTCTGCTCTAGGAAGGAGGGAGCTGGGAGACCTGGCACCTCCATGGACCTTCCTGGTTGCTTGGTCCTTGTCTGAGTTGGGGATAGGTATGTTCTGCGTTGAACTGGGAAATGGGGGGAGGTAGGCAGAGGCCTTGTAACAGCTGGAAGGAACATGGGCTGGCTGGTAGCATTGTACTGGGAGACAGGGGAGTTGCAAAGGAAAAAAAGAAGAGAGGATCAGAAGACCCAAGAACTGTAGCAAGTTGTCTGTGCTGCTCCTCCCACCCAGAGGCAGCAGATTTTGGTGGTGGGTTTCCAGCAAACAGGTCCTTATGAGAGAAGATTGGACTGAAGCCTGCAGGTGTGAGAACACCCTCAATGGAGGGGGGCGAGGTGCTGTGACATACTCTCACTTGAATACTAGCAGCACAACTGCTGTACCCTCTTATCCAGCCCCACCCTTCTCTTCTCCACATTCTTCTCACACCTTCCCATTCTCACCCTCTCTCCACTAACCATACTGTGCCCTATGACCACCACTTCCCCATCCTCCTTCGCCGCCAACCCTTTCTCCCAACAAACGGATAGTAGAAATCCAAAGGCTTGTCTACATGAGGAAACAGCCCTGAATGACTATTCCGCACTAGCTCCTTGGGTGGATGCTCATATAGTACACCAAGAGTGCCTTTAACTTAATCCACTTCCAATTAATCCATCACTTTAAATTCACACCGTATCTTATTTCACAATAGATTCCCTGTGTAAACCAGCTGTAAGGGTACAGTCTCTGTTCTCACTGCTGTGAAATCGTCTAACAAGGGTACAGAATGATACTGAGTCCAACACAAGGGCTGGATAGTTGTATGACCATTAATACATCTGTACCTGCAATAATGAACAGAGCAATTCAATCTCGTGCTTCAGGCCTTCAACTGATGCCCAGCAATAATCACAATTGTATAGCTGGCTAGGTGCATGAGGGATATCTTCATCTTAAATGTCAAGTATTAGCCATCTTTAGACCACAGACAGATCCATTATGGCAAAATTTGTGCACCCATGCCTAGAAAAAGTTTTCTGCAAGTCTAAAGCTAATGGAGCAACAGTGCATGGAGTTCTTTAAGAAATGGCACTGCAGCAGAAAGGGCAAGATATTGTTTTAATGAATGCTTGGGTTTGAGAAGGAAAAACCAAAATAACCCCACCCCAAAAACCCAGCTAAAGTCCACCGGTGAGATTGCGTGGCTCATGATTTGTTGTGTGTTCAATTATTAGTGGCCTTGGCTTACCTCATGGTACAGCAACCAGCTTTTATTTCACGGGGCAAAGGCAGATCAGGAGACCTACCCAACATGGTGTGATTTGCTGGCACCAAACACAGCAACACGGGGAGTCACTCCCCATAACACAAAAATAAGGTCGCCTCTAGGGCCACAAGCCAGCAGGCCTAACGATGGCATTTCAGGGCTGGGGAGCAAGTTCTACTGTTAAGACATCATACAGTGAACCTGGGCAGACCTGGAAAGCCAGGACAAATACAACCGTCCACCTTTCACGTGTCAGCAATACCCAATAGAGCAGCAAGCCGAATCCCCTCCCACTCTTACCCTTTTTGTTCTTTTCCTTTGTCACAACTGTCATTGACATCGTTGGAGTGCTGGTGGTCTCCCCACTCGTGGGTAACCTGCTGACCTGGAGAGACCGGAAAGTGCATTTGAGTGTGTTTTTGGCAGTGGAAGTGTCCTTCTTCTCCGGGTCTCTCTTCTTCTCCATGGGCTGAGCTGCAATCCAGTAATCCACCTGCAGTCCCATCAGCTCAGCACCAAGGCTCTGGCTAAAAGATGGGAGGAAAGAATCATTTTCACATGCTGATTGACCGGATTTCCATCAAAAAGAATCAAGGGCCCAACATTTTCACAAGTGACTAGGGATGCTGGCTACCCAACCTGAGATTCCTTAAGATGGCCAGATTTTCAGGGGGCGCGTGCTCAGCTTCTTCGGCAAGTCAGACCCCTTGGACGTCTCTCAGAATGGGCACCTGAGAATGGTAAGCACCCAGAAACAACTAGCCACTTATCAAAGGGTAGATCAAGGAGGTTAGGATCTTCTCATGAAGGACAATTGTGAAAGAAGCTCCGTTACGTGGCTCATGAGCCAGGAATCATTGTTACTAATTACATTTAATCAGGCAACTTCTCATGAATTCTTTTTTTCCTTTGTTTTAATTGCAATCCTGAGAATAACTATCAGATTGTTCTTCAGATAGAACAGTCAGTTACTTTTTTGGGTGACTGCACTGTAAATCAGTCTGGCTAGAGTCACACCTGCTGTGTAGCTCACGAAGTCCAACCCATGGAAAAAGAATTGCCTGTCTTGGTAGTTCACTACCCCAACACAATCCTGAGCTTGACAATCGCTTTCCCTTATGGGCTACCAAAGTCAGACCTTGCCTGCCATCAGGACATGGTGCAAAACTCACTCCAGCTTGGTATTTTAGGCATACAGGGGGACTTAGTTAGGAAAGATAAGTCTGTTAATTGGTTGAGAAATAGCCAGTGGGTGGAGCAAATGAATAAAACATGGTCTAATGTGGTGGCCATATCAGGTGATCACAGGAAAGGCTATGCAGAATGCAGTGACCCTGTGGAGAAAACTGTCTCAACTTTTTCACCAGTGGATGGTTGTTCTGTGGCTTGGCTCTCCAGAGCGGACACATGTGCGGGCCCTTTCTGCTGACATCAGGCAGGCAGCGAAGAACATATCAGGAGCAAGAGATTTGGCACCAATCGTGTCTCCTTTCAGACACTTTGCGCCTTTAGGCTTCCCAGCCAATGGCTGCCAAAACCTGTCAGATAAATCTGCTTAGCCTATGCTACACGAGTCACTTCACCCATTTCCTCAGCCCCAGGGGCTATCTGGGAGGAGGTTCTCGCGGGGAGCAAAGCACATATACCCAGTTGGCAGTGGAAGAAAGTTTGTGGCTTGGCTCCCTAGTGCTGAAAATGGCCCAGGGAGGGAGCAGGAAACTTGTAGGCTGAGGTGGCAGGAGCAGTGGGGCTGGTTGGGGAGAGGAAGGAAGGAGTACTCCCCACTGAGGTGACACCTTGGAAAATGGCCTTTAGGCTGGGGCACACTCTGCAAACTCATCAGACCCCAATGCAGACAGATCCAGCCGATAGTGCTTGGTGAAAATGTGGGCCTAGATGGCTGCTCTGCAGACCTAGCTACAGAGGCGTCTCCCCACTCTGCCCATGGACCTCCTGGAATAGGCTCTAAGGTGGGTTGAGCAGGCTGGCTAAGGCAGAGGCCAGCCAGAAGCAGGAACAGATTCAGTGTGAAAAGACGGCCAAAGAGGACCATCATGGAGCAACAGGATTTTCTCAGCCTCCGCACCAAGTAGATGGCAGCCCTTGCTGAGGTATCTGAGGGACAGAAAGGTTAGTCAGGCTGTCTGCAGACACAAGACATGGATGCCAAGTCTGTTCCCAGGATGACCATTGTCACTGGGCGGACTCTCACCACCAACCCAGGAGGCTGGCATCAGCTGTCAGATGATGCTGAGATAGCTCCTTTCAGAGTACAGTACTTCCAACTTCCACCTTGGTGGTGGGAGGGAAGGAGATTCATCATGAAGTCCTTTCTGGTTCCCTCAGGAGAGGAAAGGGCCCAAGAGATATTGGGCTCAGGGATCCAGCCAAGATACCAAGCTCCCTATCAGATGCATGTAGCAGCAGATTAAAAATACGACTTCTCTTTAAACTCCCTGGTGGTCGCTTCTAGTTCAAGATCCTCTATGGAGAGTCAGACTAGCCCTATAGCAGTGCCTGACTTCTCTCACTGTATAGGCCCTCAGCTGGCTTATCCAAAGAAAGCGACTGCACGGCAAGCCAGGGTGAGAGTGTACAGTGCATCAGCCTGTCATGCAGTAACCTCCCATGTGGACATGGCTACAACGTACTGAGTGTCCCAGGGTGCAGGTAGGTTCACACCCTGGCGCAGTAACTCGTTGTGCCGACAAGCACTACTATCTTCCCCTCTCCAAGGAGTATCCTAAAACTAGAAGTCTCAGTCTAATTCAGCATGAGACTCATGGGGACCATAGTACCTTGCCAGGATCTGGCTCCCTAGGCTCAGCCCCCAGCAGTGTTTAGGGCAAGGTGCAGTTATAGCTGGAGTAGCACATTGCAGGTGCAGCATTAAAAGAGTGGACCAGGGTGGTCTTGTCTTAGGGGCCTCACTTACACATGAGTAACCTGCATTCTCCTCCTTCATGGACCCTGAGGTTGGGGCATACCAGAGGTGAGAGAAACACTCCTTGCGTAGCAGACACAAGGCTTCCAAAGAGGAAGGGGAACGAGGGGCAGGGCCTCAGGCACTAGTCACACAGGGAGAATTGTCTTTGGTGGTGAGACAAAGAAGGACTGAGGAAGAGGGGGCCTCTTTGGAAGCTGCTTGGGAGGAGAGAAGGGAGAGGAGCATCTGGGAATACAGGCGATGGCCCCAGCACGAGGAGGCAGGGGTCCTGAGAGAGCTCTCTGCCATCTCTCGTGGGATCAGGCCTAGAGCAGATTCTAGAGAGACAGTGCTAAAGTGAGGTGACTCAGAATTCAGGTCTGGAATGGAGGGAGCCCTGCAGAGGACCTCCTCCACTTCCTTCCCCACAGAGGGGTATGAGAGCTCACTTCATCTGTGCTGACAGCCACAGGAGCTGTGGCTGAGACAAGAGATGGCGCCTCAGCACGAGGCTCTTGCCATCTTCTCCTGGGAGAGGAAGAAGGGGCTGGGGAACACAGAGACAAAGGCCAAAGCTTTCAAGTTTGGAAGCATCAAGGAAGCCAAGTGGAGATTTAGATAGTGAATGACACTGGCCTAACTTTCAGAAATGCTGAGCCCTGAAAAATTCCACTGGAGTCAATGGGAGCCGAGGGGACCAGCTCCTCTGCATGATGGGCCTGAATACAGCTCAAGATGCCTAGCAAGGCCTCCCCCTTATGAAAATATTGGTGCCATCTCCTCCGGTCCTGACTGGTCCTTCACCAACTGCCTGCCACCAGAGGAAACGCCCACTGTCTCCACTGGCGAGCGAAGAAACAGAAAGCAACACAAACATGGCCTTCTAAAGAGACACCTCCATAGTTAATGTGCACCTGGCAAAAATGAAACGGGAGAGACAAGCTTCTGAAGCAGGGAGCCCTGCACTCAAGCCAATATCATTCTACCGGGGGAGGCACAGATAGGCTATTGCACTGAAATGATCCCAGCGCTGGGGAAGACACCTCTTGAATCTGAAGTCATATTCAAACCACACGCCTACACCCCATCCCTACTACCTTCCCATAACTCACACTGAACCCCAAACCTGAGCAAGCCATCAACAGATGCTTCTCCTCCTCCCTGCTTTTCTGCCTGTTCATCTCCTGGCAGCCTCCTCCTTCACTTGCCATGCTACAGCTCAGAGCTTACAAGTCAAACAGCCTGGATGAGGAGGTGGACTTGTCCTACTGCTTGCTTCCCCTCCCAAGCAATGTCAGTGAAGGGAGGTAAATGATAAATCCCATGGACTTTCAATGAGATTTGCGCTCCTGTGTCATTTTGGCACTTTTGAAGATGATGTTTAGTTGGTAACTTTTAATGCACTTAACACCATTGTGCATAAGCAGCAGAACACACACACACACAAAATAAGCTTTTAGGGCTAAATTCTGCCCATAGTCACTGAGACTCCCCATAATCAGTAGCAGAAGCACCACATCTGCCCTTAGCATTTTCATTAGCTGTCAAATCATTTTTGTGGTTCAATTTGTTAATTGTTTTAAAAATATGGACATGCAGTATTCCAGCACTGGTCTCACCATTGCCGTATACAGAGGTAAAATGACCTCACTACTGCTATTCACTATGCCTCTTTATACATCCAAGGATTGGATTAGCCATTTTTGCTACAGCGTCACATGAGGTCATGTGAAGTTGCTCATCCACCATGACCCCCTAGATCTTTTTCAGGGTCACTGCTTTCCAGGATGCCGTCCTCCCTACAGTTATGGCCTCTATTCCTTGTACCTCGATGTAGAACTTTGCATTTGGCTGTTTTAAAATAACTTTTTGTTTGAGGGGCCAGTTTACAGAGCAATCCCAATTGCTCTGTATCACTGCCCCGTTCTCTGCTATTCCGCCAATCTTTGTGCTATCTGCAAGGTTTATCAGCTGTGATTTTATATTTACTTCCAGGTCACTGATTAAAATATACCTCTACCTCGATATAATGCTGTCCTCGGGAGTCAAAAAATCTTACCACGTTATAGGTGAAACCGTGTTATATCGAACTTGCTTTGATCCACTGGAGTGTGCAGGGCCCCCCCGGAGCACTGCTTTACCATGTTATATCCGAATTCGTGTTATATCGGGGTAGAGGTGTACTGAATAGTGTTGGGCCTGCTACCGATCCCAGGGGAACACCACTAGAAACAGCCTCATTTGATGAAGATTCTCATTTACATCTGTCAGCCAGTTCCCAATCCCTTTAACATGTGCTCTATTGATATTGTATAGTGCTATTTCGTTAATTGGAATGTCATGTAGTACTAACTCAAATGCCTTACCAAAGTCCAAGTATATTAAATCTTTGCAGTTATTTGTATCAACCAGCCCTATACTCTCAAAGAACGAAATCAGGTTTGTCTGACAAGACCTTTTTTCCATAAAGCCACATTGACTAGGATTAATTACATTCCTGTCCTCTAATTCTTTATCAATTGATTCGCACATCAACTTTTCTATTATTTTGCCTGGGACTAATGTCAGCCTAATCAACCTATAGTTATCTGGGTCATCTCGTTTGCCCGTTTTGAATATTGACAACATTAGCACTCTTCCAGACTTGTGGAATTTCCCTGGCATCCCAAAATCCTATGGTTCTGAGTTATTGATAACTCAAATTTGTGTTGTTCTTCTCTCAACTTTTTCCATATCTTTAGTACTGAAGTAGGCAGAACTGACTGATGCCACAGCTGCATCACAGCTGTACTGAGTGGGTCTATTACATCCCAGCTCAGGATGAGATCTGTGTATCCAGCCCAAAATTACATTGGCTTTTTGCTGCCCTATTGCACTACAAAGCTCATTTAATTTAGTCTCCATTAACGTGCCCCAGGTCCTTCTGCATTTACTGCCGCCCAATTTCCTCTCTCCCACAGAGTATTCTGGATTATTTGGCTCCTAGTTTTGTTAGCTGCCATTTTTCAAACCAAGTTTAATCTCCTCATGTTTCTAATCTCCCTTTGTCCCTCTTATTTATTTGACTGGTCTTCACAGCTCCTCCCAGATTTAGTGTCATCTGCAAATTTCATTAACATGCTCCTTACTCCTTCCTTCTAGACCATTGTTATTTCTTCGTATTGTGCAGCACCTCAAGGACCCAATCAGAAAGAGGCTTGACTGTGCAAGGTGCTGTACGAATACAGGGAGCGTCTCCATCCAGGACATTAATAAGGCCAGACCCTAACATGGATCCCAGGGGTGTCCTGTTATCCTTTGTGATGGCCCTTGCTCCGGTAGTTACGATCACATGGATTATTCTTGAATTAAGATTGAAGTTATCAAATGCTTTACTAAAATCCAAAGGCAGTAGACCAGGAGGCTTGGAGAAATACCTGCTTTCTACACGTTCTCCAAGACATGAAGTATTAGGTCTCCAGGCCAACTGGAGACCTCCAAGACAAGACTCCCATTTGAGGACACTAACAGAACCTGAGGTAAAGCTGCAGACGAGTATCCTCAGAGAGTGCTGCAGATGAATGTATGCAGGCAAGCACTCTGCCAAACGGCTTGATCCCCTCCCAGCCAAATGCAGCAAACAAAATCCAGCCTTACCCTCATGAAGCCCCAATGACCCTCCCATCAGTTCCTGATCCCTCCCAGTATCCACGAGTTAATTCCTCTGAAGTGAAACAGGGTTAATCTCCACAAGGCCTAGGCTAAAAGAATTTAAAGGGATGACAGAGGACTGGGGAGATGGGAGTTGCATGTGGGGGAAGGAGGGCTGCAGTGTTCCTTACAAAGAGATTTCATTTCTACTGTATTTTGGGTAATACACGGAGAGAAAAGAGGCGGAAGGTGCTTTACCTGGAGGAAGAGAAGCTGCCCGTGACAGACGGCGAGGAAGGTGGGGTGGGGGAAGCTTCCTTCACAGCAGGAGACACAGAAGGCGGGGTAGAGGAAAGGACACTGGAACTAGAGGGAGCTGCGTCATCGGAATCACCTTAAAGAGAATGAGTCAAACTGTTTGTCTGTGTTTGTCATCTGGGTTCTCCTGCTGGCGAACACCGCGCAGTGCAGTGTCTCTCTTGGCAGAGCCCAGTCTTGTGCTTAGGCTATGGTCTCTTCCTCCCTCTGTTTCACGGCACCCCCAGGGCCACTCATCTAACTTGTTTCCCCATCTGTCAAATGAAGTTACTGTTCCATTTACTGATCTCACTGGTGGTTTGGGAAGCAGAGTCATTTAGGGCCAGATTGTTCCCCCAACTCATTACAGGAAACACACTGTATGCAGATCTCAACTCCACTGGAGAAGGGAGATGGCCAGCCACCTCCACAGCCCTCCTAGAGCTCTCTGCAGGAGCTGGGATTCTTGTGTAGTAAGGGGGTCAGGCCAGGACAAGAGGGGAAGGTTGGAGGAACATGCATCGTTCCCTCAACCCTGGCAGGGAATCCACACAAAGGTAACATACTTGTTGGAGCCCCTCTCAGTTGGGAACTTCTCTTAAAAGGGGGCAGGAGGCAGTGAAAACGCACAGGAGGGTTATATGGATGGTCCTTTACCACTAGGACAAGGTGGTGTCCACACGGTTTGGGAGCCAACCCCTTGCTTTAATCTACAGCGTGTGCATGAGTGGGGGGCAAATCACCCTCTCCTAACGGAGGAATTAGGAGGAAACTCCACCAGGGAAGCCCTGTGGAGTCCCCACCCCATCTTCACGTTTGTAAAGAGCTTTGAGACTCTTCGACAGAAGGCTCCACCATGTACAGCAAGAGCAATGTGGTGTTACAACATGTAGCCTGTTCCCAAAGCTCTCTAAGGAATTAGCACAACAGCTGAGGGAGAGAGAAATTAAGAGGCATGGAGATGAGATGCTTTCATATGAGGCCTCAGATGTGAGGCGTCTGGAGGTAGAGATGTGGGAATGCTGTTCCAGATGGGAAGAGATGCAGAGGAGAAGGCTCTTATACCCAGAGAACAATGGATACCAGCACACCTTGGAAGGCTATGTAGTAGACAAAAACATCAGGGACTGTGGAGTATAAGAAGTTGTCGTGCCCCGTATCTGAAGGACAGATTTAGGGCACTTGAGTTTTATTCCCACTTCTGCCTCTGACTTGGTGTGTGATCCTGGGTAAGTCACCTAATTGCTGGGCCTTTGCACCCCATCTTTCAGGCTGCTCTAATACTTACCTACATCCAAAGGCACTGGCAGACTTAAATATGCAAAGTGGTGGCAGAGCCATGGCAACAGGCATTATATATAAAAAAGCAAATCATGATCAGGGATCTAGGCAACACCCAATTGAGTTGGTGGAGCTTGTGAGGCCTTACATTCCATTTAATGTATGCAGCGTTGTCATAGCCATGCTGGTCCCCGGGTATTAGAGAGACAAGGTGGGGGAGGGAATGTCTTTTATTGGATTCAGAGTGGTAGCCGTGTTAATCTGTATCAGCAAAAAGAACGAGGAGTACTTTGCTAGTCTCTAAGGTGCCACAAGTACTCCTTGTTCTTTTATTGGACCAATTTCTGTGGGTGAAAGAGAAGCTTTGGAGCCACACAGAGCTCTTCTTCAGGTCTGGGAAACATATTTCCAGCCTCACAACTAAATGCAAGGTGAAACGGATTGTTTAGAATAGATAGCACATATTCCAAGGGACCATTCAAGGTGGAGTGGCCTGTTAACACCTCTGCAGTCATAGGACAAAAAAAGGGTGGGGGGGATGTTAGTGTCCAGTGTCTCTGTTCAGTCCATGATTTTTAGGTTCTGTCTATACTAGCACTTTTGTCTGTCAGAGGTTTGAAGCCCCTGCTGCCCCCAACTGACATAAGTTGCACCAACAAAAGCGCTGGTGTGGACAGCGCTTCGTTGGCAGGAAACACTGTCCAGGTGATAAAGCTACCGCCCCATGAACCTTACAATGGTGCAGCTGTAGCAGCACAGCTGTGCCATTGTAAGGTGCGCAGTGTAGCCAGCCATAGTGTCTGTGTAGCGGAGTTATGAATTTAAGCTCCCAGGCTCATCTTTTGAAAGTATTGTGCAGGTTTCCTTTGAGGATGAGGACTGAGAGGTCAGACAGAGTGATCACTCTGTGAGACGTGTTCACCCACCGGTGATGATATTTTTGTCTTTTATCATTTTCCTGTGCAAATTCATTTGACAGCGCAGTAATTGTCTGGTTTCACCCACAGTTACTGGGGTATTCAGTGCAGTGGATGAGGAACACCACCAACCCCACCTCTTTTTGTCCTATGACAAGGTCATTCCACCTTGACTGGTCCCTTACAATATACGCTAACTGCCTATGCTAAACAATCTGTTACACCTTGTATTTAGCTGTGACACCTTTCCCAGACCTGAGGGTGTGGCTCAAAAGCTTGCTGTCTCTCACCACCAGAAGTTGGTGCAATACAAGATATTATCACACTCCATTTAATGGCATTTCTCCGGATGCAACGCAGTAACTTTTAAATGCCACATCTGATCAATTCCAAAATTTCAAGGCATGTTCTAAGCATCAGTGGGCAGAAGCCTAGTGATTTTGGTGAAAATCAGAAAGCCAAAAGGGGAGAAATGGCACATGGTGCCCATGGTATCTGGTTAGCAAAGCTAGCAGCTTAAGCACAAAACCCTTTATTTCCAACCAGCCCACCCTCCCAAGAGTTTAAAAATACTTACCTTCTGAAAGAGAAAAGGAGAAAGAATAAGAATGGGGGGAGGTGCAGACAGAGCCTCAGGCATGGGGGAAAGGGAGACACAGAACCCCTGGTGGTGGTGGTGGTGGGAGAGTGGGGGATCCTGGTGTGTGCATAGGGGTCAACCCCTGACATGTGTGCATGTGGGAAATGGAAGACAGAGATGGCCTGGCATGAGGGAAGGCATGGGAGGGCTGCAGGGAGTCTCTGAAACAGAGGGGGATGGGAAGGTGGCACCCAGGGAGTTTGTGGAGGGTGGGAATGGAGGGATACAGGAGCCCTGGGGTGTGCTATAAGCTTGGCCTACAGAACCAACAAAGCATGCAGAGCTCTAATTAAGGTTGCAAGACAGTTCCCATGTTAACATGCGCCGAATTTGCCAGACATACACGTTTCAGGATAAAATCTCTCAGGCTTGGGCCCTGCCTACATAGAAGTTGCATCAGTTTAGCATAAAGCACTTTAGAAAACAGATTTAGTTAAGCCGGTTCAAACCCCTGGCTGGACATGTTATTAGGCCATGTCTACATTAGCGAGCTTACACTGGCACAGCTGTATCAATGCTGCTGCGCCACTGTAAGATTGCTGCTCATGTAGCCGCTCTATGCTGGCAGGAGAGAGCTCTCCCATTGACATCAGAAAACCATCTCAAGGAGCGGGCAGTAGCAGCTCTCCTGCCGACATAGTGTTGTGCACACTACCACGTATGCCAGCAAAACTTATGTTACTCAGGGGTGTGTATTTTCATACCCCGAGTGACATAACTTTTGCTGGCATACGTGGTAGTGTAGATATGGCTTCGTTTAAAACTGGTTCTCTCTGTATATTTGTCAGTATGAGCCAGGTTTAACAATCAGTATAACATATCTACAATGCTGCTGGTTTAAAACCATCCCATTAATAAAACCCACCCTCCCCACAGGTTTAAAGTTTGAATATAATTCTTCAAGCAGTCTGAGTCATGGGTGAGGGGTAAAACAGTCCTTCCCAGCATGACAAACCTTATCCTGCCTTTTTTGAACAGGGTTATTTATATTACAACTGACTATGGTAGGAAAGCTGGCATCAACTTTCACTGCTTTGCATGGTTTGGGCAAAAAATGTTAAGGGAACGAAAAATCGCTCCATGTGCTCTATGGTCAATTACTAAGGCTGTGTCTGTGCTAGGGATGTGCATAAGCACAAGCCCCAATTCAAGGGCTGGCTGCAGACAGCAGAAATCCCTACAGTAAAGATGGCCTAAGATATTCAGCAGAGCCTACTGAAATCCCGGTATAGTCTCTTTGCCAAGCCTAACACTCAAGGGTGAAGGCTCCAGGACACTTCGCAAATGAGAAGCTAATTGTTTCACTGGCAACCCCTCCCAAAACTCACCCAAAAAGCTTTAATGTCAGAGACAAGAAAATTCCGGCTGTGGAAATCACGGCAGATCCTGGCTGCAATGTTGCCTGGTCATTTTGTTAAGAACATTTTAGAGCTGAGTGTGTTTTCCTGCTATGAAGAAACATGCAATGCAAACTGATGTGCTTCTGGAACCACCACTGAAAAGCTGTCTCCAGCTGACCCCTTTCCCAAGTACCTGTCTGGGGCTGGAACTTTGAAGCCCAAGTAAGGGCTGGTCTCTACACAAACATGCACCAAACTCATTTCTATTTCATACCTGCTATTTCAGAAGAAGTCTGTGGGCAAGTCTACACTACAAAATTAAGTTGACCTAAATTACGTTGACATAGAGCCACTGCAGCATTGAATCGGTTTTACATGTCCACACTATACTCCTTGTGTCAGCAGTGTGCACCCTAACCAGGAGATTTAACTGCCAGTGTGAGGCACTGTGGAATGGTTGCTGAAAGGCAGCAACAGGCGATGTAAGTAACGCAGTCTCTGTGCTGACACTGTGTCAACTTCAGTATGGGTACGTCTTCACTACCCGCCGTATCGGCGGGTAGCAATTGATTTATCCGGGATCGATATATCGTGTCTCGTTAAGACGCGATATATCGATCCCCGAACGCGCTCACCGTCGACTCTGGAACTCCACCAGAGCGAGCGGCGGTAGCGCAGTCGACGGGGGAGCCTCGGCCGTCGATCCCGCGCCGTGTGGACCCCAGGTAATTCGATCCAAGATACTTCGACTTGAAGTTGCGTATCTTGGATCGATCCCCCCCCCCCCCCCAGTGTAGACTTAAGTGCTATGTCTCTTGCAGAAGTGGAATTATTCAGTTGGTGAAGTGGGAGAGTTATATTGGTGGAAGCTATGTTTTAGTGTAGATGCTTACAGAGTTAGGTCGATGTAGGCAGCCTTACATTGACCTAACTCTGTCATGTAGACCAGGCCTGTATGGCTGCTCATTTAGGATTAAGAACGTTCTGTTTTAATGGACATTGTTAATTCCAAGTAAACTCACTACATTGGTGTATATTTGTGTGTAGCCCAGCCCCACAACAACGTTAAGGTGAACTCTAAAAGCAGCATCTGTGCTCCCCACTAATACATTTGCCTGGAGCTAATTGGGAACTCTTAACTGATGCAATTTGAAAAATGCATTGCCTCCCAGGGGACTGCTCCATACTGCCACCCCTCTCCCTCCTTCAGAGGCCCAGGACATGGCTGATGCAGCCAAATCAGTGCAGCTTCTCTAGACATTAACATGTCAGTGCTAGAGTCGAGTATCTCATGGCTTTTCAGGGCTACAGACTGGAGTTTGTTTGTGCCCCTCCAACAAGGCCCGACTCACGTCCAGCTCTACAGAGGGCCCAAAGAGTCTAGTAACACTAGAACAGGGGTTCTCAAACTGGGGATCGGGACCACTCAGGGGGTCGCGAGGTTATTACATGGGGGGTTTCGAGCTGTCAACCTCCACCCTAAACCCTGCTTTGCCTCCAGAATTTATAATGGCGTTAAATATATTAAAAAGTGTTTTTAATTTATAAGGGGGGGGTCACCCTCAGAGGCTTGCTATGTGAAAGGGGTCACCAGTAAAAAAGTTTGAGAGCCACTGCACTAGAACTATCATTTTTCATTTGTTCTGACAGATCAGCTTTAGTCTTTCCTGCCCTATGAGCCCTGCGCAGTTAGACTCGGGGGCCAAGATATTTTCCTCCTGAGAAAGTATGATGCAGGCACCCATTGGTGCCAACTGGCAGAGGGTCCGGGGGTGCACAGGGATCCCCAGGGTTAGGTATCTGCATAATAGTTCACTGAAGGGTGGCATGTGAGATCTCTACTGAGAGCCAGCAGCCCACTAGTTGCCATAATCATTGTGAAATGTGTGTATGGATAAGGGTAAAGGAGCTATGTATCTATACTGAAAATTATGCTCTTAAGGTCTTGGAGTTGAGGCAGGTTACCAGGAGGTGCCAGACCTTGGAGATAATTCCTTTCATGCAGGCAAAACAGGCCTCTCCCCCCATCTGGCCATTTGTGTACTGTGTATTTATGCCACACATTGTAGGCCTATTTGAACCAGGCGCCAAGTCAGAGATTGCAAAACCTAGAGGAAGGAACAAACAGCAGGAGGATGTCCTATTGACAAAACACAGACATTGGATTGGTCTGGTATATCTTGAAGCGCAAAAGGGACACACTAAATAGTTCACAGAGGAGGCAAACTGACAAACATGCTTGTCTCGGGAAAGGGGGATCACAGCCATGCCTGGCTATAAAGCGCTGCAAGGATTTGGGGTGAGCAATACTCTGCAAGACACAAGAGTCTCTTGTTCATTAACTCTAGGCTCTAGAAGGTACGTTATGATTTTATTGTATATGTAACCCTTCTACTTGCATCTCCATCCTTTGTTAAATAAACGTATACTTGCTTTCACTATAACCCTGTCTAAGTGCTGTGTGTGAAGCGGGTGTGTGTGTGTATGTGTGAATGGAGGTGGAACTGATAAACAGGGGTGCGCTGTTCCTTTGAGACAGAGAATCTGTGAATGCTGCAAGTGTCCAATGGAGCAGGGGTTGGACACTCCAGGTAGATGCTCAGAGGACGCAGGAGTGTGCCAATTGCTAACCTGAAGAGTGACAGTGGGCCAGAGGGCAGGGCTGGTGCTGCCCAGGGTCAGTGGAGTTGGGGAGCTGATCACTGGCAGGCACAGACACTGCTTCTCACACTAAAGCCACATGGTAGCGAGGTGCCTTACAGCCCTGGGTACCCAAGGAAGCATCACAAAGTCCTGTGGGAATGGCCAGAGGAAGTCTGAGGATCCTCTTGTAGGCCTCCTCCCAAAGTGTCGCAATGGGGATGGTTTGTCCTCTGCAGAAGAAACCAAGCCTGGCAGAGCTAAGGGGATATACGAGAGGACAAAGCCATCCACCTTAAGATTGTGGGCCTCTGTGGAACTCCAGCACCCAGCGCCATGGGCACAGGGAGCTGGAGAGAATAAATATAGGCTGGTGTTGTATTATTTTTGACTAATATTCACATCTTCTCCCCACCTGTTCCCCTCACTCCACCTGCCTTAGCCCTCCTGAACTCACTCCCTTAGGCCTTGCAGAGAAGCCTCCAGAGGGATGGGGTGGGACAGGATAGTGCCAGGTACATGGCAGAGTCCTGTGGTGTAGGAAGGAGACCCACATATGTAGGGTTCCCTCCATGCACAGGTCTAGGGCCAGTCCAGACCATGGTAACAAGGCATGTGGCTTTACTGGTGGAGGGATACAAGAAACAGTCCCAGTAATTTAGCAGGATTGCAACTGCTTTGGAGGACAGGGTCATAATTCAAAATGATCTGGACAAATTGGAGAAATGGTCTGAGGTAAACAGGATGAAGTTTAACAAAGACAAATCCAAAGTGCTCCACTTAGGAAGGAAAAATCAGTTTCACGCATACAGGATGGAAAGAGACTGTCTAGGAAGGAGTACGGCAGAAAGGGATCTAGGGGTTATAGTAGACCACAAGCTATATGAGTCAACAGTGTGATGCTGTTGCAAAAAAGCAAACATGATTCTGGGATGCATTAACAGGTGCGTTGTGAGCAAGACACGAGAAGTCATTCTTCTGCTCTACTTTGCGCTGTTTAGGCCTCAACTGGAGTATTGTGTCCAATTCTGGGTACCGAATTTCAAGAAAGATGTGGAGAAATTGGAGAGGATCCAGAGAAGAGCAACAAGAACGATTAAAGGTCTTGAGAACATGACCTATGAAGGAAGGCTGAAAGAATTGGGTTTGTTTAGTTTGAAAAAGAGAAGACTGAGAGGAGACAGGATAGCAATTTTCAGGTATCTAAAAGGGTGTCATAAGGAGAAGGGAGAAAACTTTTTCACCTTAGCCTCCAAGCATAGAACAAGAAGCAATGGGCTTAAACTGCAGCAAGGGAGGTTTAGGTTGGACATTAGGAAAAAGTTCCTAACTGTCAGGGTGGTTAAACATTGGAATAAACTGCCTAGGGAGGTTGTGGAATCTCCATCTCTGGAGATACTTAAGAGTAGGTTAGATAAATGTCTATCAGGGATGGTCTAGACAGTATTTGGTCCTGCCATGAGGGCAGGGGACTGGACTCTATGACCTCTCGAGGTCCCTTCCAGTCCTAGAATCTATGAATAAGCAGACTAAAACTTTCCTAAGGTAACAGTGTGTGTCAGGGCAGCGATGTACAGATGATATTGGTAGTTGTTGTAATGTGACCATCCCAAGCTCATACATGAAGAGCCCAACATGCCACCATATACCTAGGAAGCTGACGGCACCACCTATATTAAGGTTAGCCAACATTTACCATTATCAGTCTGTTTTCAGTTGCTTGTAACTTTGCCAAACTAATTGCTAGGGCTGAAACTTTCCATGCCAGGTGTCCGTTTTGTTGTTGTTGTTGTTTTTTGTTTTGTTTGGTGTGGGGGGGAGAGGGAGGGAGGGGAGAGGAAATTTTCAGACAAAATGGCTCAACGGTTTCAGAGAATAAGGTTAGGAACAAATGTATGTTTCCTCACGATAGGAAGTTCTGGCAACTTTCTCTGAAGAGCTCTAGTATCCCCATGCTTTGGAAAAGGGACTTAAAAATTAGTAGGGGTTGGCTTTTGTATCAGGGAGGTGTCATTTGCTTTTCCCATGAAAATCTGCCCAAATTTGACCAAGTTAGAACCCTTTGAAAATTTCAGTTTGCTCAAAGAAATCTTTGATTTTTCACAGCTAAATTCCCTGAACATTCCATCTGCACTGAGCATGCTCCAGCTCAAAGGTGAGCAGGACTATCCCTGGAGCTGCAGCTCTGAACTGTGCCAGGTCTGGGCACCTGAACTGAGAGCAGATGACCACTTGCTGAGCCCAGGCAGCATGGAGGAGGAAGCTGCCTGATTTGAGTGCAGAGGGGACCTGGAGTAGATTGGGACAAGGAGCCTGGGGAGGAGGAGATTGCCAAGGTGACAAAGGAGACTGGGAGCCAGAGAGGGAAACTAGATGGGGGTTGGGCATTGGGAGCAAGACCAAGATAACAAGACGACCATGGGGAGACTGGGACTAAGAACCAGTGGGCAGGAGAAAGGAGGAGAAGCAGGAGGAGGAGACAGATCTGACGAGGAGCCAGTGTACTGGGAGAGAAGTGATACAGCGGGGCAAAGACTTGAACAAGAAGCTGGAGTGGAGGGGACTGAGATTGGACAAGTACCCCCAAGGAGGGAGACTGGTACTGAGCAGTGCTCACATACTATTTTTTCCACAAAACCCCGACTTCATTCAGTGCACAGGATGGGCCTGCTCTGGGCATGAATCAGGGCTGTGTAGTGAAGGAGGCTGTTGTCTGTAGCGCCTCTGCTCCATTTGTTACAGAATTTGGAAGGAGTGTACTGAATGAGGAAGGGGGTTGTAGGAAGAGAAAGGACAGTCTCATGATTAAGGCACTCAAATACTGCCCTAGAGAACTGGATTCTATCCCTGCCACAGAGTACTATATAATGCTGCACAAGTCACTTAAACCAGTCTTTCCATAGGTGATCACTAATTGGGTGTTCCTCATTTTCTGGGGCCCAACTTGAAACCATGAGGTCTGATTTGCAGAAGCGCTGAGCACTCACAGCTGCAGATGAAGTCAATGGGAGATGTGCATACAACATATAAAGTGCTATATAATGGCAAGTACTCTGAAAAATCCTGCGCATTTCAAATTGGGCAGCTAAAATTAGTGGATACTTCAGATGTTAATCTCTGTGCCTCGATTCTCCATCTGTAAATGGGGACAATACCCCCTCACCTCACAGGGGTGTCATGAAGATTAATTTATGTTCGTGAAGCACTCAGATACTACTGGTGATGAGCACCATAGAAAAGCCAACTTGAAAATGAGTAATTCTGTCTTCAGTGCAGGGTTTGAATAGTGTGCAATACATAAAGTCTGAGGCCTCATGTTGAACACCCAGGAGTAAAACATTGAATAGCTGTCCATCCTGTGCACTGAATAAGGCAGATCCTGTGGGAAAAAATAGTATGTGATCATGTAATTGAAGACTATCAATGCAGACCCACAAGGGGCTGAATTAAGGTTGCATGGACATCCCTAATTCCGTTGGAGTGCTTGCTTTTGTAACCTTAATAGTGTTCTTTTTATATAGTTCTTGTGTGAGAGACAATTTTAGCCAATATCCTCCACTCCCATTTCTGCTGGAGGACTGCAATGAGATGGTGACAGCAAAACAGGCTGCTAGAATCTGAGCTACAGTCCTCCAAGTGCATAAGTGATGTACAGATTTAATCAGGAAACAAACTCTGAACCTTATTACTATGTATGTCAAATGAACCCATGCACTGAATTCAAGTTTACACCGATGTTGCACTTTTTTTTTTTTTAGTGGTTGTCTACATAGAAATTTTTCCAGTTATACCAGCATAAACACCCCATGTGAACACACTTACTCTGGGATAAGAGTGGATTTTTTCTGCCAAACTTAAACTGCTTCCAAAGTGACAAACTAAACCAGAAAAAATAGTATACCAGAATAGTACATCCACATGGGGAGTTTAGCACTTTAAATTCACACCCTACCTTATACCGGTATAACTTTTTTCCCTGTCAACAAGCCCTAACATGCTTGCTAACTCCGATCTTGCGCCACTAAACCCATGCATTCAGGCATTCTCATATTACAGCTCCAATCTGGAATGCTACCGACAGCAATGAAAAGCAAGCAAAGGTTCTATTACCTGATGTTGCTGAGGACTGTTCCACTATTCCAACCTTTACCACCTGGAATGGAAAACACAATTGAGTTTATATGTATTGGTTGGCTCCATCACTTGAAAAACTGTGAGCGAGAGGCTCAGACTCACAAATTCCTTTCCCATCACTCTGGTGATGCAAAAGGGCCAGAAAGATGGTGCAAATAGGCAGTGGAGTACTCTACTGGGGATAGAAATCCCCGACTGGCATACAACCAGCTATACTAACTTAACAACAGTCCCGTCTCCCTGTAAAGGCGGCATGGAACCTAGGGATACTTATCAGCCAGTGTAACTTGAATCAACCCTGAGACTGCTCAGACTTATACCACAGACCATACCGGTCCCCTGCTGCTCCTAGAAACAGGAATGGGAGCAGAAAGATAACAGATAATCATTTTTGGCTACACCACTTCAACTACCATCGAAATGCAGCCACATCTGGGGTGTAACACAGTTTCTGTTTAACAGTTTACCCCAACACTATGAGATAGCCAGGAAGAAAACAGTATCTAAATGATAATTTTCTAGCACCAGAATTAATGCAACCAACACCAGTTAATTCTACACTAGACCTCTCATTCTGATGGATAAAGATGAATTGATCACTGAACTAAGAATCAGTGGTTACCTAAGTGCAAGTGAACATGATCTGATTCGCAATTCCACAATCATTTAAGATGGCTTCACTGATGAAAGAATCCTAGTTTAGCAGGGAAGTGAAAGCAGCAATACAAAATAAAGACAAAGTATAACAAATGGGGAAAAGGAAAAGTTAACAGCAATAAATATAAATCAGAAGTTATGAAATGCAATACAAGATAAAGAAAGCTAAACATGTCAATGAAAAAAATCTATGACTAGTAGGTTAAGGACAATATGTTTTTTAAATTTATCAGGAATTTATCACTAGGTGAGATGATAAAACTGTCTGATACAGATAAGGCAGAAGAAGCATTCAATAACTATTCCTGCTCTGTATTTGGAAAGAAGCCAGGTGATGTATTCATATACAGTGATGAAACACTTTCCAAACAAACATTAATTAAGGAGGCTGTTAAACAGCATCTTCTAAAGCTAAAAATGTTTAAAAATCAGCAGGACAATATAACTTGCATCCAACAGTTATAAAAGATTTGGCCAAGGAACAAAATGAACACTCAATGCTCATTTTAAATAAACTTGGAACTTTAGGGAAGTTCCAGAGGAAGGAAGGTAGTGTCGTGCCAATATTTATAATGGGTAAATGGGGTCATCTGGGTAACTATAGGCCAATTAGCTTGACATCAATGCTGGGAATCAATAATAGAACGGTTAAATAAGGCAATCAGTAAAGAATTAAAGATGGTAGCAGAATTAAATGCCAGTTAAGTTTTATGAAAAACAGGCCTTTTCAAACAAACTTGGAATTGTTTCTTGATTAAGCTAATTTGATTTGAGAGAGTTGTGTTGACATAACGTTCTTGCACATCTGTATCTTAGTAGCACATAACATTGATTTAAAAAATCATAGAAAAATCAAGACAGCACTGCAACACTGTGGCTAAGGGGGCTAAGATGATGCTTGGATGTATAAGCAGGGGAACATAGGTGATGTGTAATTACCTCTGTATATAACATTGGCAAAACCATTACTAGAATATTATATCCAGTGCTGTTGTCTGACTTCAAAAAGGATATCGACAAACTAAAAAGAGTTCAGAGAAGAGCCACAAGAAGGATGTTGAAGCCTGGAAACCTGCTGTACAGTGAAAAATTAAACCAGTTCAATCTATTTAGCTTAACAAAAAGAAGATTAAGAGATGACTTGAACATGGTCGAAGTACATAAATAGTACAGGACTCAAAGAGCTGGTCTACCCCAGAAAGTTATTTTGACCTAGTTATGTCACTTGGGGGTATGAAAAATTCACACTCCTGAGACACGTAGTTATGCTGATCTATCCCCCAGTGTAGACAGCGCTAGGTCACAGAAGAATTCTTCTATCACCCTAGCAACCCCCTCTCGTAAAATGGATTACCTACACCGACAGGAGAATCTGTCCTGTTGGCGTAGGTGGGGTCTCCACTGAAGCGCTGCAGTTGTGCCACTGCATTTCAAGTGGAGACCAGCCCTCATAGGGGTGGATTTACCACAGGAAGGGAAGCACCCTTTCCGTCACTACGGCTGTGATGCTGTAGTGTTTCTGGCGCAGACATACCCTAAGATAGCAAAGGGATAAAACGACCCACTTGCTGAAAGTGGAAACTTCATAAATTCATACTGGGAAAAAGCCACAAGTTTTTGTAGGTAAGGGTGGCAATCCCTGCAGCCACTTACCAGAGAATGGCATGGATTCTCCATCAATTCAGGGCTTTCAAATCCACATTGGATTTCTTTCTAAAAATATGTTCTCTGGTTCACCTGCAAGTTATTGAGCTTGAGGCAGGAACTGCAAGGGGAAATTCTGTGGCCCATGATCATAATGGTTCCTTGTGGGTTTAATCTATGAAATTGGAGGGGGAAATCAGGACAGCAGGATGTAGTTACCTAAATTTGAGTGTGACCAGGGCCCTGAGGCTAAAGAGTGTGCCAAGGGCTCATAAATAACAAGTTAGTGTGTTTCAACTTGGCAGTTTTATGAATGCAAAATAGAAAGTTTTCATCTTTTTTCAAGAGAGAGAATGTTCTTCACCCATATATAAAATAGAGAAGCAATGCTCATTTAAAATCAGTCAATGTGAGAACTGCTGAACCAGTATTCTTCAAACTTTATTTGGCAGATTGCAATGAGAACTAAACTTAAGTCAAGAGGAGACCTTTATAAAAACCTGAAAGTTGTATTG
Source organism: Chrysemys picta bellii (assembly GCF_011386835.1). NCBI lineage: Eukaryota > Metazoa > Chordata > Testudines > Emydidae > Chrysemys > Chrysemys picta. The sequence goes on along the minus strand of NC_088798.1, from coordinate 66,269,592 downwards.
TGTGCGGGGTTCATACCACTTCAAGCCTAATATCTTAGCTCCTCTCCCTTTCATTAGGAGAGCTGAAACACTTCACATAAGGACACACACCCAGTAGTAAGCCATGACTCAGAAAAATTCATTGATCCCAGAGCTTGCTTGACACTCAAAGTCATGAGAATACTTGTCAGTTTGGAAAAGTCAGTGTAATTCACCTCACAGTCTCAGGGAGATTAGTACCTTAGTTAATAATGGAGTATATCAACAGTAGAGCTGCAAAGGCAGATTTCCTGGGAAGGCTACATCTTAGGACAGAGAAAGTCATGAAGGTGAAAGCAAGGTCAACCTGAACCAGAGGTCAGCCTTAGGATAAGACCTGCTAAGAGCTCTAAGGCGTTTGGGACTTTGACACTTACACCTGGAAGTACTACTGATCTACACAAAACACACAAAAGCTGACTTCAGATGGTCAGGAGGAGGAAGAACTAGTCACTCCCCCCCTCCCCCATAAAAAGCAAGGGAAGATACTAGAATACAACAACAACCAGGAGTCTGGTGGCACCTTAAAGACTAACAGATTTATTGGGAATAAGCTTTTGTGGGTAAAAACATCACTTCTTTGGATGCATAGAGTGAAAGTTACAGATGCAGGCATTATATACTGACACATGGAGAGCAGGGAGTTACTTCGCAAGTGGAGAACCAGTGTTGACAGGGCCAATTCAATCAGGGTGGATGTAGTCCCCTCCCAGTAATGGATGAGGAGGTGTCAATTCCAGGAGAGGAAAAGCTGCTGCTGTAATGAGCCAGCCACTCCCAGTCCCTATTCAAGCCCAGATTAATGGTGTTAAATTTGCAAATGAATTTTAATTCTGCTGTTTCTCTTTGAAGTCTGTTTCTGAAGTTTTTTTGTTCAATGATAGTGACTTTTAAATCTGTAATAGAATGACCAGGGAGATTGAAGTGTTCACTTACTGGCTTATGTATGTTACCATTCCTGATGTCCAATTTTGTCTGTAAGCGAGGACTGGCCTGCCTCCCAAGGTCTGTGAGAGCGAAGGATCATTTTCCAGGATAGGTTGTAGATCGTGGATAATGCGCTGGAGAGGTTTTAGCTGGGGGCTGCATGTGATGGCCAGTGGTGTTCTGTTATTGTCCTTGTTGGGCCTGTCCTGTAGTAGGTGATTTCTGGGTACCCGTCTTGCTCCGTCAATCTGTTTCCTCACTTCCCCAGGTAGGTATTGTAGTTTTACGAATGCTTGATAAAGATCTTATAGGTGTTTGTCTGAGGGGTTGGAGCAAATTCGGTTGTGTCTTAGTGCGTGGCTAGGCTTGGCTAGACAATGGATCGTGTGATGTGTCTTGGATGGAAGCTTCCAAGCCAGTCCTCGCTTACAGACAACCCCCCAACCTGAAGCAAATACTCACCAGCAACTAGACACCACACCACAGAAACACCAACCCAGGAACCAATCCCTGTAGCAAACCTCGTTGCCTACTCTGTCCCCATATCTACTCTGGCGACACCATCAGAGGACCCAAGCACATCAGCCACACCATCAAGGGCTCATTCACCTGCACATCCACTAATGTTATATATGCCACCATGTGCCAGCAATGCCCCTCTACCATGTACATTGGCCAAACCGGACAGTCCCTCCACAAAAGAATAAATGGACACAAATCGGACATCAGGAATGGTAACATATATAAGCCAGTAAGTGAACACTTCAATCTCCCTGGTCATTCTATTACAGATTTAAAAGTCACTATCATTGAACAAAAAAACTCCAGAAACAGACTTCAAAGAGAAACAGCAGAATTAAAATTCATTTGCAAATTTAACACCATTAATCTGGGCTTGAATAGGGACTGGGAGTGGCTGGCTCATTACAGAAGCAGCTTTTCCTCTCCTGGAATTGACACCTCCTCATCCATTACTGGGAGGGGACTACATCCACCCTGATTGAATTGGCCCTGTCAACACTGGTTCTCCACTTGCGAAGTAACTCCCTGCTCTCCATGTGTCAGTATATAATGCCTGCATCTGTAACTTTCACTCTATGCATCCGAAGAAGTGATGTTTTTACCCACAAAAGCTTATGCCCAAATAAATCTGTTAGTCTTTAAGGTGCCACCAGACTCCTGGTTGTTTTTGTAGATACAGACTAACACGGCTATCGCCGATACTAGAATACAACAAAAACCACTAGAGACATCTAGTGGCTGAAGAGAAATCAACAGGTCAACCTTTCAGGCATAAATCCTTTTAATTTTATAACCTTAAACGTTAGAGGATTGAATAACCTAAGCAAGAAAAAAATAACCCTAGAAAGGCAAGTTTGCTCGATTGCTATGAAACACATCAGCAAGAGAATCAGAGCACCAGAAGGTCAGGCAACACAAAAGTTTCTATTTCTCTCAGCATGCCTACAATGGCAGGGTAAGGGGAATAGCGACTTATTCACTAAGAATTTAGCCATAGCACCCAGGAGCCTGGATCATGGACCAGGACCCCATTGTGCTAGGTGCTGTACATACAGAACAAAAAGATGGCACCTCCTACCCAAAGGAGCTGATGATCTAAGTGCAAGATCAGAGATAACATCAGTTTAGGCAGACAGTGTAGTACAAGTAAACAATGAGACAATATTGGTCAGCATAATAAGCAATGGTTTCTGCACACCAACCACTTAGTGGCTGTCAAGTTCTTTGTGGGCCTCAGGACCAAGGAGAGTTCTGACGAGGGAGTCGAAGGTGGAGAAGGAGGTAGGGTTTCGGATGTTCATGAGAGAGCTCTTCCCAGGCGCGAGGGGCAGCATGGGAGACAGTACAAAGGTGCCAGTGGGAACATCTAACAAGTGGGCACTGGAGGTTGGTATCACGGGCCAATAGAAGAGCACTGACAGCTCAATAGCAAACGAGAGCTGATAGGTTGGGGATTGACTGCAGGGCCTAGAAAGTGGAGAAGGAAAGCTTGTGTTTGACATGATAGAGAAGGGGGAGCCAGGGCAAGGATTAAAAAGAGAGGGGGATGACATGATTAGTGATGAACTAGGAAATGATTTTTGCAGCAATATTCTGAATGGGTAACAGCAGGACAAATGCAATCTTGCCAAGGCCAGAGAGAAGGATGTTGCAGTAATCAAAACATGAGATGAGAGCCTGGAGAAGAACTTTAGCTGTGTGGATGGATAGGAGGGGAAAGGCTGGATCTTAGAGATGTTATGCAGAAAGAAATGCAAGATTTAGATATAGGCTGGATGTTGGGCCACAGTCACCCAGCTCTCAGTCACATGTTTTGAACATTAAAACACTAGTACTGAGAAAACTGGAAGGTTAGCAGATTTCATACAAAGAATTCCAAAACCAGCTTGAGTTAAAGGAAAATAGCTCTTTGTCAAACTTGAATTTTTGGATGAAGTTGTAAGTTTGGTTGATAAGGGTACCTGCATTATGATAATATACTTGGGCCTCTTTAAAGTGTTTGGCCTAGTACCACTCAATAACTAGTCCTATTAGTTCAACATATTAATGGATTTTAAAAAGATTCAACAGAGCCTCAAAAGAAATTCTATGTGGGAATTGCCACCCCAATGGGCGTGTTTTCAGTGTGGTCTGTTCTGATAACCAGGCCTACACATTTAACCTAACTGTGAGCTCAACTGTGGAAAGTGAATGAAAATTCATGAAGGGTCACAATAACCTGCAACAAGTGCTGGTGGGAAAAGATGCAAAAGGGGACAGCTAAAAAGGAATGCTGATATAACTCCAGGATTGTACCAGGCATAACTCAAACAAGTGTGGGACTGGAAATCAATGGACCAAAATTGGTGTCTTGGAAATTAGGCCTAATGGGCGAACAAAACAATGAGGGGATGGGCTAATCCACCCTCCACTCCCTTTTAAAGAGCCTTAAAAAATGCAGCTATATAATTTGTAGGTTTCTTTTTCAAAAAGGGCATGTTTTCATTTTGAGATTATTGTGTAAAAAAATTTGAATAAAAGTTAAATTCCTTTATATGCAATATTATGCTGGCAGGGTAACATTTGAGGCTGTTAACTGTGTGTGTCCTGGCTTTAAAAAGTGATTCAATTTTATACTTAAAAGTTTATTTAAATAAAGACTTGCTTTTCTGAGCATTAGATTTGCTTTGCATAACACTTCTCATTTTAGGGCATTTATTTACCTGTCAGGAATGGTCTAAACTCTAGATAATACTTTGTGCTGCCATGAGTGCAGGAGACTGGACTAGATGACCTCTCGAGATCCTTTCCAGTCCTATGATTCTATTTACCACGAACTAGGTACCACACAATTCTGTGCAGCTACAGGTAAAGTGGTACACAAATGTGTAATATGAAATGCCAAGAGTTGGTTGCAGAGAGAAAAGAGTAAAACTTTTCTCAACTTGAACAGTTTTCCAGGTAAATCCTCAGCTCAATTTCAGGAAGGGCTTTACTGGTAAGTTTCACTTTTTAAAGAGGAGATGGGCTGATAGGTGATAGATTCTTCATCTCTTGAAGTCTTCAGTGGGTGCATTTCTGGAAGATTTGCTCTAGTCAAAGACAAGCACTGGATTCAGGACAGGGGTAACTACGTGAAAATCTATGGCCTGTGTTATGCCATAGAATGTCAGACTGGATGATCTAATCATCCCTTTTGGGCTTTAGAATTTATGGATTCAAGTGAGATTGTTAATAATCAACCTTGTTTTATGAAATTCACCAAACTTTAACCTGCACATCAAAGTAAATACTCACCCCAACAAAGGGAATGAACTTCTGGGACGATTCTTCATCAGGGCTAGAAGCAACGAGGAGAGAGTGATTAATAAGGAGTTCTTTCAATGCTGAGACAAAAAATTCACGTTACTGTTTCAATCAAGCATGCAGCAGGAACTGAAAATGTGCAAGCGCCAATTCTATTTCTTCTCTCAGCATCCCTCCGACAATATTCTGAGAGCCCACACTGGCTGGGGAGCATTGTACCTCCTCAGGAATCTTCTTAAAATAAAATGGGAAGCTTCCTCCCCCACCCCCACTCCCTCGCTGTTTTTTGGAGAGAGAGAAACATGCTTTAATGACATGGCAGTAGCTACGCTCATACACATGACCTCCTACTGCAAAGAAATGAACCCGTGCCACAACATACATCACCAGCAATACAGAGACCTGCAGGTTACTTACTAATAACTGAAGCTCTCGGAACACATTGCCTTCACGAGTCCCACTTTGCAGTCGAGTGGCATACCTTGCAAATCCCAGAATCACTAAAGCAGTTAGCCTGCCATGGGTTAACAAGCCATGACACCTTACTTGTGTAGCACCAGACACACACATGCACAAGAACAGGTAACCCCTGCCACAAGGAGCTTACACCCTGAGTGAGACACACAGCGCAAACAAAGCCCAGGCCCAGAGTGGGAACAGAGTGCTCTTGGGAGATCACTGACATTTAGGTAGTGAACTGGAAATAGTGACTTCAGAAGGGCTGGGAGGAGAGGCAGATGGCTCCCCCAGACAGTGTAAAGGGACACAGATGAGATGTCTCACGTACAACCCCAAATGCAGCGATGACATGACTTACACTTTGAAGGAGGTGGCATATCAGCCCTGCCCAGTATTCGAAACATGGAGGAGGGGAGAGAAGAGATCTGTGGAGCTGTGGTGGTACAGAGGAAGGAGTGGGAGCAGGAGGCACACTTGGGAGGCAGGGAGACAAGAGAGAGAAATGATGGGTAGGAGAGGAGGAAGGGAAAGTAACTATGATGCTTGGTGGGGAAAAAAACCTCTAGGGCACCATGGAGGGACACTACGAGAGGTGCAGGGATGGGGACAGAATGGCAGAGGTCAGGAAAGGGCCAGTGGAGAGGCCTGAAATGTGTGCGTGCACATCTGAGGCTGAATTTGAAGTCGAAGAAAGCAGGTGGGAGAGTTTTAAATCTCATGATTTTTGAATGCCGGGAGCTTTGCACTCCGGCAAGAAAGGCGTTTGCTGTAGCCTGGACTACTGCAGAGCGCAGCTCAAACACTCAAGACGTGGAGTCCATCAAAAGAAACAAGCCACCCTGTAGTGCTCTCTGCAGCAGATCCTCTGAAAAGGCGTGGAAACATGAAAAATGCTGACAACTGCACAAGTCGGACTGGCTAGACAGCTTCCTCCCAGCCCTGTGTAAGGGGTGGCATGCAGCTGAGGGATGTGTGACTCAGGCACAACTCCCTCCCTGCTTCAGGGGCAGGGGGTGTTTTACCATAGCCCTTCTTACGGTGCAACTTACCCTTGCACTGGCTCAGCTGGTAGGAGTGTTGGGGTGGAACCAAGGCTCCGCTCACTTCCCAACCCAGCCATTTTCTTCATGCTTCATCCACGTTGAGCAAGAACTAATTATACAGACCCCCGTCTCCTTTATCTAGGCTTTCCATCACACCCTTTTAACTCCAGTGCCAGCCCTTGCCATGTAACCTCTAGAAACGTCCCTGAACAAATCCTCCTAGAGTACACAGCAGAGAAACTGGGAAGTGCTATTGATCCATGTCCCTGAGAAATCTCAAACGGACAATGGAAGTTGTAGAGCTGTTGGGATAAAACAGCAATGGAATCTCAGTCCTTTCCTTCCTCAGCTACAGTAGATAAGAGCTGTCCTCATCTGGCAGCCTCACACTGCTGGCCACTCAGTGGAATGATGAAAGTACCAGAGTATCATGCTTCTTAATCTTGCTGCTATTCAAGTTCTCTTTAAGCACTAAAAAACCCAAACCAAACGCTGTTGCAGCAGAACACTTGTTCAGGTCTGCTGAGGACAAACGCTGAGTACCAGAGTAGAATCCTTCCAGGGAAAGCTGAGACATTGGTGATTCTAAAATAGTAGTTTGCCCATTTTAAATGGCAAGTAATGGTTCTTTTCTTAACTACTGCTCGACAGTTGGTTAATGGTTCTTAAAATGACAACTGAACAGATTTCAGCTAGAAGCATTAACCCAAAATCACTTAGTTTGGAAGAAGGCGCTCTTCTTTAAATATTGTTCTTTTGGGGAGTATAGAAGTTTACTTATTTTTATGTCTATTAATTATTTTAATAGAGAAACACCAGCAGGATGGATGGACTGACATACGTATAAGTGGCGCTCAGAAACAATGAGTGCCACAGAAAGCCTTAGCAGTTAGCTAAGAGATGACTGAATGCCCAACCTTGTAATGTACCAGTAATCAGGACTGCTAGGAAGTACTGAAGTACTCGCCACAATGCATATCGGATTCGATATCGGAACAAGCAATTCTATGGTGTGGGTTTTTTTTTTTTTTTTTTTTTTTTTAAAGTGGCTTTGAAAACCACAGTCCCAGGCTCCTTCGTCTGACACTTCTCTTGTATTTAACTTCTGGTTCTTGAGGTTGGATCAGACTGGCAGGAGCTGGAATTGGGGGCTGCTGGTCTCCCTCCCTTCTCCAAACAATCAGTGGGGAATAAGCCTTACAAGCCAGCCTCTGTCCAAAAGAAAATGAAAGAACAGGGGATCAGGGCTGCTTCGCCTGACTAAACAAGACCAACGAAGGCCTAGTTTGCATTAGAAAAGGTTTTGATGAAATAGTAACAGTCAAGAAGGGTAACCTAGAACTACAGGGGTTTTAAATATGAGAGTGAAAAAATTGAACAGCTGCCCTGATCTTGCAAAACGTGGTCACTTTATATTAAGTTTCCATTTATAAAGGGTGGATAAACAATTAACAGGTGTTCTCAGACTGTTACAGACATGAGGAATATGCTACAGAGGGCAATCAGATCAGCAGAAGGTGTTTAAGTAACCGGTTGACCTGCAAAGGGGGATAACAGCACTTTTCTAGTCACAGGGATGGGAAGGTTAAAGGCACTAAGATTGTGAGGCACTAACCTATTACAGTGATAGATGCCAGAAAAGTACTTAAGGTTGGTTAGTCAATTGTTAGCCTTATATTAAAACACTTATTAACTCTTTATACACTATAAATGTAACTTTAATACAGAGTGTGACACTGAATGTATCGGAGCGGGCTTGACTTTACAGTTGGAGGTCCAAAACCAGGCTCTCAGTTCCAGCCATGCCCCCATATAGGCAGCTGGAGAAAGGCAATTCTGTCCCTGCAGGTGATGTTCTTGTGGCCCATTACACTGGTTGTAGGCCAAGTGCCAGCATCATCATCATGCAGGGCAGTCACTCCACACCCCAGAATTCTCATCCTTAGGGATGAGGACATCAGTGCTTGCTGCTAAGTCACTGCAGCTGATGGTCACAAAAATACTGGTTTTGATGTCATCAATTTGCATTGTGAATAAATGGATGAAATGGCCAAAAGTCATTTTGATGCTTTGGAAGATTCACTTCCAAATTCGATTTCTCCCTGTGGGTGGGAAGCATTTCAGTCTCTCTCCGCAACTTCAGACCATGCTATAGGCTGCATCTGTGCCACAGTAGCACGCTGCATTTGAGTGTTCTTGGTCTCCCGAAAGACGTAAAATTCTTATTAGAGTGACCATAAGCCCTTGCAAAACCAGCATCTTTTCCTGGAATGCAGCTATCGGCGATCATGAGAATACAATAGAATGTAGTAAAACATCACATTTCAGCCCCATTTACCCCCTGCTACATAGTTCGGAGAGGTCAAATTATTCTAAGATATACTAAGATGATCCGAGGAATGGAAAATCTGTCTTATGAAAGGAGACTCAAAGAGCTTGGCTTGTTTAGCCTAACCCAAAGAAGGCTGAGCGGAGATACGATTGCTCTCTATAAATATATCAGAGGGATAAGTACCAGGGAGGGAGAGGAATTATTTAAGCTCAGTACCAATTTGGACACAAGAAGAAATAGATATAAACTAGCCATCAGGAAGTTTAGACTTGAAATTAGACGAAGGTTTCCAACCATCAGAGGAGTGAAGTTCTGGAATAGCATTCCAAGGAGAGCAGTGGAGGCAAAAGACATATCTGGCTTCAAGACTAAGCTTGATACGTTTATGGAGGGGATGGTATGATGGGATAGCCTAATTTTGGCAATTAATTGGTCTTTGGCTATTAGCGGTAAATATGCCCAATGGCCTGTGATGGGACACTACATAGGGTGGGATCTGAGTTACTACAGAGAATTCTTTCCTGGATGTTTGGCTGGTGAGTCTTGCCCACATGCTCAGGGTTTAGCTGATCACCATATTTGGGGTTGGGAAGGAATTTTCCTCCAGGGCAGATTTGCAGAGGCCCTGGGGGTTTTTCACCTTCCTCTGCAGCGTGGCACACGGGTCACTTGCTGGAGGAGTCTCTGCACCTTGAAGTCTTTAAACCATGGTTTGAGGACTTCAATAGCTCAGACATAGGTCAGGAGTTTGTTACAGGAGTGGGTGGGTGAGATTCTGTGGCCTGCGTTTTTCAGGAGGTCAGACTAGAAGATCATAACGGTCCCTTCTGACCTTAAAGTCTATGAGTCTATTCCCTCAGAGTGCCCCAGAGAGGAAATGCTGTCATGTTTCCATCAAGTGCAGGTTTCCATCAAGTTCTCACCAATGCCAACCGTAACAGGCGGGCATGGCTGAGCCAAAAAGAGGCATGGTTCGGGGAGGGAGGGGGGAAGGAGGAAAAAGCTGGCACTGTAGGCTCCCCCCCAGTTGCACCTAGATTCCAGCATACAATTTGGCAGCTTCAGAGCCTGCGCTTTGAAAGAGACCATGCTGGGTGCCAGGCCCTGGGGAAGTGTCCCCCCAGCGAGGGGAAATGTCTTTCAGATATCCTGTGCTGCTCAGTGCTCACTGGCACGTGAGGTGCTCACTGGCACGTGAGGTGCTCTGGCAGCATTAACTACCATGGTACAGCGAGGGCATGGGGTCTTGCCTTGCAGCAGCCAGGTCAGTAGTGCCACCTCCAGTGGATAGGCCTGGCACTGGTACAAGGCTGCTGGTGTAGCTAACACCTACTGAACAGGGGGCAGCTTTCTATGCCACAGCGGTCCTATATGCCACAACCTTCTCTGACCAGGGTCAGCAATACCCTGCATTGACCTACTGGCCTGTAGCCAATCAGCTCTCTGGTGACCAGTAAGGGGGACCTCATCAAAAGCAGCAGGCCCGTACTAGTGTCACTTCCACTTCTTCCTGTCCAGGGAGCTGACTTCACAGTATTTCAAAACACCTCCCTTTCTCAGACATGGGGAAGGACTGCTACCACACCCCACGCAACTACCAACATGCCAGGAAGAGCATGGCTTGGGAGTGGGAGAGGAGGGTGCAGGTTGTGCTACTCTTCTGGCACATTCTCTGCTCACCCTTCTACTCAGTCTGCTTTTTTTAATACATGGGATGACAACTGGGGCCATTCAGTTTGAAATATGGGAGCAGGAGAGAATTTATTTACAGATCACAAACATACTCTACATTTTTAAAGAGGCGTAAATGACAGACTCCCCAATACAAGTGAGCAGTGCTTTCATTTCCAAAGCCAAGCTGCAGCCTAGATTCATGCAAATGAGATCCAGAAGCCCCAAGAGGCAAACTGTAGTGGACTTGGAATTACCATGGGTAATACTGACTTCGTTGTCTACTGCCAGTGAATGCTCAATGACCTGGCTAGACAACTATTGAGAGTTACCACTGGCAGACAAATTATTCCAACTATGAGGATTAAAGCCTACAAAAATTCGTAAGTACTGTACAACAGAGTGTTTCCTTCTAGAGAACAGAATATGAAGGTGCTACAGCAACACAGCTATGCACCAGTAGTGCTGGTCGTATAGACACTTACTACAGCCCTAGAATGGTTTTTCCGTCACTGATGTAAATCCACCTCCTCACGAGACAGTAGCTAGGCTGATGGAATAGTTCTTCTAGTGGGGTTTGGGTGACTTAGCTACATTATAGAAAGTGAAATTTTTCACAGCCCTGAGCAGTGTAGCTCCTTCGACCCACATTTTGGGTGTAGTCAGTCTGTATGAGGCCTGGTCATCAGCATTAGGTTAAAGATCACTAGCTACATGGTAAGTAAATGACCCATCCCATTGATACCATTTAATCTCATCTGGACTGCAGCAGTCTTCAGCTATTCCATAACTAAATCATTTCTCCTCCTCCCCCCAACACCACCACCACCACCACCCACCCACCCAGAGTACGTCACCCAGAAGAGACAAAATACAGCAAATCATTTTCTCCCTAAACCCCTTCCTCTCCCCTAGTCTCTGTATTTTGGGAAGGTCAGCGGATGCTCCAAAGAAACAGGGCAAAGCTTTCAGACAATATGCAGTCTATCACAGGCAGTACATGCTTCAGTCTTGCCATGACAAACAAAACAAGTGGGAGGGGGGGTTGGGTGGGAAGGAGAGCAGAAGTCAATTAAGTTAGGATCAACTGGCAGAAAACAAGTTATAAAGCAGCTCATTACATATAGCTAAATTCTGGAGACTGGTTTCTCTCTCTGGTTTTGGTGTTCTCAAATCACTAGAGCTTGTTTAACAGAGCAAGTGCCAGGATGCTGGGAAGATTTTTAAAGTGTTTCTAAAAAGCAATTTTCTGTGAGCTTATAGAATAGAGCTGCTGCCTTCAGCACAGACCCTCACAAAGGACGAGTAGCTTTGAAGAAGTTGTTTCCCTCGGCTCAATAGGGAGATGGAGAGCTCTACAAGGCCTTGTGACTGGAACGCTGAACAGAGGTCACTGGACAACTCAGAACTGGGGCAGAATGCAGAGTCTGTCAGACCACAAACACCAACTAGGGTTAGAGAACCAAATACCTCCTGCTACTCTTGCTACATTCTCATTTGCCCTCCCCACCACCTTGTCTTAGATTGAGGAATATGCAAAAGCTAGTCTGAATTTATGGAGTCTGCCATTCCAGGAGCTACATTTCTCTTCTTTCAACTTGTTATGGGGAAGGGAACCACTGGCCTGTAATCTTGAAAGACCCACACAGTTGTACTCCAGCTGAAGAGGTTCCAAAACCTGCAGTCTAAGGGAATGTCTACCCAGGGATAAAAAAAACCTGTGGCTGGCCCAGATCAGCAGACTTGGGCTGGCGGGCTAAAAAATTGCTTGGCAGACATCCAGGCTCAGGCTGGAATCTGAGCCCTAGGACGCTGCAATAGTGGATGGTCCCGGAGCTCAGGCTCAGCAACTTTTAGCTCTGCAGCCCGTCAGCTGGCCTGGGTCAGTCACGGCTGTGTCACAGAGCTTTTATCCTAGTATAGACGTACACTTAGCAGTACACTTGTTGCCATTGTTGGGAGCAAAGAACATTCTTTAAAATTACACTAACGGTGACACTTAAAACCTTGGTTTAGTGTGGATCCTTCATACACTACCGTAAACCCCATAATAGCTGTGACTGAAGTGTTACCTAGAAGATAAAAGGCACATGATCAACATAAAAGCCACATTTATAATAACCTTACCTGTACTGACATATTAAAACCAAAATACTTCATAATTCCAAATCACTTTTACATACGTTACCTATTAACACCATTTGATTAACTCAGTTTTGAGAGTAGGAACCAGACTGGCTAGCTTCACTTTCACATTCTCATGCCCTCAAGTGACATTGGCCAAACTCTTTATTTTCTGGATAACATTTCTATTCTTAAATCTATTTCCTGTGAAACCTGCATTTTGGCTCCCCAAACAATTGGCTCTGTGGTCCTTGGAACAGTGCATTCTGCCACCAGAGGCAGGAGTTTGAAAAGGAACAAACATAATTTAATTTGAAGCACAAGTTAAGCATCCCAGACCCGCAGGAGCTGTTAAACAAGGCATAAAAGACCAGCCCAGGAAAAGTATAGAAGGTACAGAATGGGGAAGGGAACCTAAAGAAGGATACCTTATGGTAAAATCAAAATGAAAGCTCTTTTTCCTTTTCAGAAAGCAACCAAAAGAAAAAATGAACACGTTATTATACTTATGATAGAAAGCAACACATTCCTTTAGATAGTGCTAACAGAGTCCTACTTGTATGTTACTTTAAGAAATAATTCCCTCAAGTCACTGCCATCAGTGAGCACCATTTCTGAAGGAAACCAGAGCTAGGAGATAATTTCCCATCACTCCATGTGATAAATTGCATCTCTAACCTCTCTAATTTCCTATGTGGTACTTGTCTGAAAGCAGAAGTTGTTTGAACAGACCCATAAATAGATTTTAGAAACTCTAACAACCTCACATTTTAGCCAGGAAGTAAAGATACCAGGGAGTGAGGGCCTGTGGCAATGGTTGAGGAGCCAAATAAAGTTCTTCATTATTTCACTTCAAAGTAGCCCCAGACAGACCAAGCAATCTCTGCATGGCTTCAGGCACAGTGCAACAAGAGGACCTGAAAGGTGTGATGCCAAGCCTATCTTTAAAAAGGGAAAAGATGGAGTCAGGTAACTATGATCTATTACTGGCTCGGGTGAACTGCTGGAATCTATCGTAAAAGATAGCTTGATGGAATGGGGTGGACAGACATGGGTGTAAATAGAAACCAGCACGCTTTAAAGAAATCTGAATAGCTTATCTCAGATGGAATTATCCTCCGAGTAAGGAGGTTACACAGGCTGTTGACAAGGGAAACACATGTGATGTCTAGCTAGATGTCAGAATGTTTTCAACGAAGTACCACTTGCAAACTTGATTCTTAGATCAACCGATCTGGGCATGGCAGAAAGTCAAAGTGGGTAAACTGGTTAAATGGACATGCTCGTTATAAACAGGAACTAGAAATGGAGAAGTCAAGGGGGAACCGAACAAGAATACAACAGTTAAAGCATGCAGGAAAGACAAAGGCAGCAATATTAGAACAAGTTAATGCTGTAGTAAAAAGATTTAGAATTTCTCCCTGCTATTTGTGGAGAGAATGCAGTTTCATTCATAAATCAGGAGTGAGACAATCAATCATGATACTACAATAATTAAGCAACCAAATGGCTAAAGTGTTGTTATTAGGTTAATATTACAGAAGAAAGTTTGGGCAGGAAGTAAGGGGGACATTAAAATATAGCTAATGAGAAAAGCAAATTAGAGTATTCAAATATTTACTAATCGGCAGGTCCAGAGATATCTAATTGTGCGGGCTATGGGAGTGAACTAAGGATTTCAATGAACCAGTTCAGTTACTTTCAGAAAGAAATGGGGAGCAACTAGAGGATTGCAAACAAATATGCTGCCAAAGAGAAAAGAAAAGTAACGAATAATTACTCCTTGTAAATTTAGCTTCTACTCCTATAAAAATTGAATGCAAAGGAACTACAGCACTGTACCATTAAAGTCACAAGTTCTGCACCAATTTAGGAAGTATCATTAAACTCAGCTTTACTTCACCCATGTGGCATATACACTATATTTCCGATTTTTGTCACTAATCGGAAAACTCCTATGCCACCACATTGCGCCTTACTCCCATAGGTCCCCCATCATCACTGCCATACGTGGGCACAGCCGCTTCTGCCCCGCTCCCCCTTTGCCCCTATCCTGTTTGCTGACTCCTGTACTCTCCTCTCAACCCACATCTCACAAGCCGCATATCCATGTCAAGGCTGAAGTAAACCCTGGTGAGCTCCAACCATCCTGAGTGGGACCCCTATAATGCTGTAGCTGCCAAGGAGAGGAGCAGCTCCTTCCCCCAGTTGTTAGACAGGAGCTGAGGCAGTATTCTCTACCCAGGCTTTTGCACCAATTCTGAGGGAGGCAGAGGCCAGGACCCCTTGGAGACACCTTGGCGGAGGGCTAGGCAGAGTTCATGCTCTGAGGTCTGAGAGCGCCCCCTCACAAAACATGCAGACACTGACATTGTAAGCAAAGCCAGATATCTGAATTCCTTTGCATCCAGAGACCAAACAGGTGTATAGGTTCCTCCAGGCTTCTTTACTCTTCAGATATATGAACTGTGCTGAAGAAAGTAAGGCACATTTCTGGTTGTTCTAGATTTGTCATCTGCTATCTAGCTGATGACACTCACAGTGCCAGGTACTGTTCCTTGAAAGAGTTCTTGATGTGAATGTGCAACTCTTACAGGTTGTTTCTCAGAAGGTTTTGAGGTGGCCAGCTATATCTGTGTGTAACAAGAGAATGAAATGGTGTTTCCCCCATCCTCTGTGGATTTCCTGATATTTTGGAAACCATTACTGAAACAACGTACCTTTTCTGTTTGTATGTCAACATTGCTTCTGCAATAGGCAACTGGTGTGCACAGTTTGCCCCGGCTATATACTGGGTTATTCTGGAGACAATATCTGGTATTTCCTGAACTGTAACAGAATGAAAAGAAGAGACAGGAGCAGAGTGAGGACTATTCTTCACTAATGGAAACTGCAAAATGTCACCAGCAATTTAAATGATGCAAGATCAACCAGAGCAAGAAAGAAAAATAGGGGACACTGTCAGTCACTTGGTCAAGAATTGGGTAATGAAAAGAGGGACTCAAATTTAGAAAAAGACATATTTCAAAACAAGGTGCCAACCAGAGCAGACAGCAAGAAAGACTAACAAGATCAATGCCATGTGCTCCTCCCCAAGAGTTCAGTGTGTGGTTCAACAGCACCCCTTGCTGGGAGAAGAGAGGAGAGGCACCACTGCTTAGCAACATGAGAGTTTCTCTAGTCCTCAGAGCTGAGTGCATGACTTCTGCTAAGGCGATGAACTCGGGAGAAGGAGAATAAGGGGTCACCCGCAGTGTGGTGTAAGGTTCTACCCCCAAGGGGACACAGCATCTGCCTTCTGAAAAGACCCAAAATGCTGATTCCCCTCACACAGAAGAACAGAAGGCAAAACCAGTGTTTTGACAGAGGTGGTTGTGGTTCCATGGTGAAGACTGAATTGAATTTTGCATTTAAAATAGGAATTCAGCCTCTTATATATGAAGAGTACTAAGTATTCTCCTAAAAACGTACGGCACCACTTTTTGAGCACAGAATGGGTTTTCTGAGAATTCACAAGCAAACCTATTAGTTTAGGTGTTAAAAAATAATTTAAGATGGGTCTTAAAGGATGCTAAATTTTTTCAGACCATTTTTTTGTTCTGAATGTTATTAATGGAAATAATGCAAATTCAGACTTCCCATGTTAAAACTCACTGAAGTTGTGTGCATTGGCTACATTTGAAGAAGTCTTAACGATTCATGTTTATTTTCTGTCATTCTTCATAAACTTTCTTCAGAGAAGTTCACAAAACTGCCGTCTTTCAAAATGGTTGTCATCTCCTTATGTTCTCAATGGGATTGTGAACCATGAACTAGGATGCCCTCTTCTGGCTTGTCCATCACCAATCATGGTTTCCAATGAGGATGATCTTCCCTGAAGGCTTCACTCCCATTTGGTGACCAATTCAAAAGACAGCCTATTTATCAACAGAGGCACCTGCAGCCCAAATCCCATTGCAGGAAATGGCAGCCATTTTGAAAAAAGGTGGTAGTTCTTGAATTTCTCTGAGGAATGTCATTCAGCAGCCATTGGAGAAACTTTCAGTTATGAAAAACAGCAAAAAAATAACCATTATTCCAAAAAAACCTTCAGACTTGTCCTATGCTCATAAAGCACTGAGTAGAATTTTCTGGAGAAAATGGATTTTGTTTAAATAAATTACAAGCCTTTGAAAATTCCACTCTACATGTAAAGCACAATTTTACACAGAGTTCTCTCTCACTCTATCTGTAAAATGCACAGCTATGGAAGGTCATGCTGCATGTGCTTATCCATTACAAAAATCACATTTTCTTCTTCAACCTTGAAGTAACGCATGCACCACTACACGTGTCTGTGCATGCCAGATAAATGGAGTTCATTATAAGGAAAAACATAGTAAGTTTTTATACAGGCATAAAGAAAAAAAGTTTTACGGACACATATAGCTCATTTAAACTTGGAGGTACGCCAGTCTCACTAGCAACTAAGGCAGTGCTGCTGGTTGAAGAGAAAAATCTGTGTGGTTTTGGACTATAATACATACCTTATGGAAGATATCAGTTGTAACTTTGTTGGTGTTGCAAGGAGAGTTTCTAAGCTTTATTTTTATCCAACAGCCAACTTAATAGAAACAAGCTATTCTGACCTTATGTGCTTCCTCAGACAATTTTTTTTCTTAGACTTAAACTCTAAAGCAAGGACACAAACTAATCAAAACTGACTTCTTTTCCCAATCTAAGAATGTCAGCATTTTCTCCCTAAAAGTTAACTCTTTGCAGCCTATGACCAATGACTTTTGTAGATGCCGAAACAAAACTGAATATTGGACAATTCAGAAAAGAATAGATTTCAAATAAAACGTTTGGGAAAGTGCATTGGTATGGAATGAATGGTTGTCAAAAAGTCTGCCATGCAAAGCTTTATATATGTAGCTTTATTTGCTGAAAACCTTACATGCCAAAGCAACTGCATTGATGCTGAACTGGTTCACCCGTGAGCCAGTTCCATTCTTCTCCCTCAAGACTTTAAGGAGCTAAATCAGGAAAATGCCTACACTCTTAGTTCCCAGTACCTTAACAAGTTGCTCTGCTCACTGAAGTCTCTGGACAACCTGACTTCCTAATTAACTCTCATAGCCCTGCTGAGTGCCTAACTGAGAATACAGAAAAATGCCAGGTTAGGAATATCAATGATAAAATACTTTAGAGTTTAAAAATTAAATACATTAGTAATAAACTGAAAGTTCGTAAGCTTGTGCTTGTCAGAGTCAAGGTTGTGTGTGAAGTGTGTATGGTGAATTTTTACGTCAATGTTGTCATTAACATTGATGATTAATTGTAAGAGTAATGGAAAAGAGGAAGTTGCTTCCCTATAACTGGAAGTTCTTCTAGATGTGTGCTCTCTATTTGTATTCCAAACACAAGTGCGCATGGATGCCATGCGCTAAGTTGCAAGATTTCTGTACCAGTGTCCATCAACTCACACATGCACCACACGTAGCCTTGTGGTGCAGGCAAGGTTATATGAGGCTGCGCGGGACGACACTTCGAGTCATAAACCCAGGGTTGTGAGTTTAATCCTTGAGGGGGCAAAAACTTAGGGATCTGGGGCAAAATCAGTACTTGGTCCTGCTAGTGAAGGCAGGGGGCTGGACTCAATGACCTTTCAAGGTCTCTTCCAGTTCTAGGAGATAGGATATCTCCATTAATTTTGGGGGGAGGGATGGCTCAGTAGTTTGAGCGTTGGCCTGCTAAACCCAGGGTTGTGAGTTCAATCCTTGAGGAGGCCACTTAGCGATCTGGGGCAAAAAATCTGTCTGGGGATTGGTCCTGCTTTGAGCAGGGGGTTGGACTAGATGACCTCTTGAGGTCCCTTCCAACCCTGAGATTCTATGATCCTCTTACTGATGACCACAGCAGAGGGGATGGAGGGTGGGTATTGGAATACAAATAGTGACCACAGATCTCAAAGAACCTCCAGTTACAGGTAAATAACCTCCTCTTTTTCTTCTTCGAGTGATGGGCCCTATATGTATTCCAAGCACGTGCGAGTAGCAAGCAATGATGATCAGTGCGGAGGGGGGTGCGAGGATGCAAGAGGTATCGCAGTCTGGAGGACGGCACAACCCACAGCTGTATCAACCACCACTCCCGTGCTATGGCATAGCGGATGGTGAAAGGTGTGCACAGAATGCCACATTGCCGCCCAGCGGATGTCATGCCAGGATACATCCACCAGGGAGGTGGATGCAGCTGCTTGCACCCACGTTGAGTGTACCATAATCCAGCCAGGCATTCTCAGATGCATGCTGAGATCTACTTTGAGATGTGCTGGGAGGAGAGGGCTTGGCCCCAGGATCTGTCCGCAATGGCCACGAAGAGGTGTGGAGGTAGTCCAGGATGGCAGGGTGGAGATGGTATCAAAGGGAAGGCGATGGTGCTGAGCCCAGGAGGTGAAACTGTGTAGGACGCTCTGGTGGAGGCCTGCCTCCTGTGCATAAGAATGCGTCACACCAGTGTCAAACAGATTTGTCTATGCATGAGCACCATCCAAAAGCCTGGCTATGAGATGAAGGGGACCAGGGTTGGGGTGACAGACACTGCCCCGGTCCTGGGTGTGGAGGTCTGGTAGCAGGCATAGAGCCTTAGGAGATCCAGAAACCAAAACTGACTCTGCCAGAATGGGGCAATTAGGGTAATCGTGGCCTGGGGTCTTGTCAGATACTAGGGGTTACAGTGGATGAGAAGCTGGATACGAGTCAACAGTGTGCCCTTATTGACAAGAAGGCTAACGGCATTTTGGGCAGTATAAGTAGGAGCATTGCCAGCAGATCGAGGGACGTAATCATTACCCTTGATTCGGCATTGGTGAGGCCTCATCTGGAATACTGTGTCCAGTTTTGGGCCCCACACTACAAGGAGGATGTGGAAAAATTGGAAAGAGTCCAGCGGAGGGCAACAAAAATGATTATGGGGCTGGAGCACATGACTTATGAGGAGAGGCTGAGGAAACTGGGATTATTTAGTCTGCAGGAGAGAAGAATGAGAGGGGATTTGATAGCTGCTTTCAACTAACTGAAAGGGGGTTCCAGAGAGGATGGATCTAGACTGTTCTCAGTGGTACCTGATGACAGAACAAGGAGTAATGGTCTCAAGTTGCAGTGGGGGAGGTTTAGGTGGATATTAGGAAAAACTTTTTCACTAGGAGGGTGGTGAAGTACTGGAATGGGTTACCTAGGGTGGTGGTAGAATCTCCTTCCTTAGAGGTTTTTAAGGTCAGTCTTGACAAAGCCCTGGCTGGGATGATTTAGTAGGGGATTGGTCCTGCTTTGAGCAGGGGGTTGGACTAGATAACCTCCTGAGGCCCCTTCCAACCCTGATATTCTATGATCTTCTGTAGGACCTGGGGAAGGAGGGGAATGGGGGTGGAAGGCAGGAGTTTGCTGCAGCAAGGCAGGAGGAGGGCATTGCCTTGGGAGCCAGGCTCCATGGCCCCCAGGGAACAGTAGAGGGGGAATTTGTGGTTGTTGCACATGGCAAAAAAGGTCCCATCGAGGGGTGTCCCTGGCATGGCAGAGGGAGTGGAGAGTGGGGTCATGGAGTTCCCCCTTGTGACTGATGTACCAATGCTGGCTGACCACACTGGTCAGGGAGTTGTGTGTGCACGGGAGGTAGGCCGCATGGAGCATGACATAGTGGTGGATACACCAGTTCCGGAGGCAGATGGATTCTGTACAGAGTGACAGGGATTTGGTGTCCTCTTGCCTGTTGATATAGGCCACTGCCATGGTATTGTCAGAGAGGAGCTGAACATGAGTGGCATGGGTGAGAGGCCGGAACAGACAGGCCAAGCGGACCGGTCAGAGCTCCAGTACATTGATGTGTATGTGGGCCTTGTGCTGCGTCCAAACGCCCTGGGTGGTGTGTGTGCCCAGATGAGAGCCCCAACCGGCGAGGGAGGCGTCCGTGGTCAGGGGGATAATTGTGACAGGGCAGTGAAGAGAGTGTTAATGAGCACCTTGGAAGGGTCGGGCCACCATACAAGCGAAGCCTGAACCAACCATGGGACAAGCAGTGTGCTATCCAGCAGGGCGTTATGGGGCTGGACAACTGACAGGAGCTGCATCTGGCGGCAGTGCATGTGCAAGTGGGCATGCAGTGTTACATAGGTGCAGGCCGTCATGTGCCCAAGGAGGCAGCGGCACACGGTGGTGCAGGGGTTGTGGTGTAGGTCCACCACTACAGCCGTCAGCCCTGCAAAGCAGTCCACCAGCAGAAAGGCACCAGCCGCCAAGGAAATGTGGCAGGCACTGATAAAGTGGATCCTCTGTTTAGGACGAGCGCTGATTTCTTCTCGTTGATACAAATGCCAAGAGTAGTGAAGAGAGAGCAAAGACCATGAATCGCAGCTGAAAGCTTGGCATGGGAGGACACGACAAGAAGACATCATCCAGATATGGGAACATGGACTACCCCAGACACCATAGCTGTCCCGCTATGACCGCAAATACCTTTGTGAATACCCGTTGCGCCGCTGCAATGCTGAAGGGGAGAACTCTGACCTGCTAGCGGTTGACGCCCACACGGAGGCAAAGAAATTTGCAGTAGACTGGGCAGATGTTGATATTTCATGTTGAGATATCATGTTGAGAGCTGCGAACCAGACTCCCTGGAGAAGGGAGGGAAAGATCAAGGCGAGCATCACCATATGGAACTTGGTCTTGCTGATGAAGGTGTTGAGAAGGGGGAGATCGAGGATGGAGCGGAACCCTCCGCCCTTCTTCGGGATAAGAAAGTACAGAAGGTAGAACCCCTTGCCAACAAAGGGATTGAGTACTTGTTCCATCACACCCTTGGCCAGGAAGGTGTGCGCCTCATGTTGTAGGAGGGTGTGATGGGAGGGACCCCCTGTAGGAGTCTGAGGGGCAGGTGCAGCAAGAAGGTGTGAAACTTGAGAGTAACCATGCCACACAAGCTCCAACACCCAACAGTTCGTGGTGATCTTGCCCCAGTTGGGAGCAAAAAGGGCAAGATGGCTCCCAAATGTGACAGAGGAGGCAGAGGATGGTGATGTGGGGGACTTGCAGCTCTTGATGTATGTGTCAAAACTGTGCCTGAGGTGGCTGCCGAGGCAAGGAGGAAGAGGTGGCTGAGGCCACTGGGACTTGTGTACTTTTGTGGGAGAGTCCTGATAGCAGGACTAGGGGTCTGGTATGGCGCATAGAACCGGGGCCAGAAGGATTGTCATTGCTGCCTCTGCTGGGGCATATCTCTCAAGACATTGAAGCGTAGCCCTCAAGTCCTTCAGGGAGTGAATGGACTCATCAGTCCTATACAAGAACAGCTTGTCCTGGTTGAAGGGGAGGTCTTCGACCTCCCATGGGAAGCCGGAGGACTGTAGCCACAACTCCCGGTGCATGACTACCTCTGGTGGTGAGGGAGCAAGAGGACATGTCCGCTGCTTTGACTGAAATCTGGAGGGTCACCTTGGCCATCAGGCCCCTTGTACCAGGGCCTGGAAGTGTTGCCATTTGTCCGGTGACAAGTTATCCAGGAACTCTACTAGCTTGGCACAGTTGGTAAAGTCATACTTCGCCAGCAGAGCCTCGTAGTTACTAATGTGAAACTAAAATGCTACGGAAGAGAATACCTTCTGGCCCAGGAGATCCAGGCATTTGGCTGCCCTGTCTGGAGGGGCAGAGCCATATGCGTGTTGTCTCAAGCATTGTGCCATGTGTATCACCAACGAAGGAGGGGAGGGTGGGAGAAGACAAAGTCAGCCCTTACAGGGGGCAAAGTACCTGATTCTGCCTGTTTGGGCATTGGGGCACAGGAGGCAGGTGTGTACCAGACTGCTTGCTGCCCATTAATGGTAGTCCCGGGTCAGACAGTGCACATGGCCGGAGAGCCTCCTCCATGAGGAACTTACTGAGACGGAGCAGACAAGCTTCAAGTCCACGGCGGGAAGGACCTGCAAATCTCTCAGCAAGGGTGGTGGTGGTGCTCATTGCTCACTGAGAATGAGCGAGGGCAAAGCACAGTTCTTGAACCCCAGAAGATGGGGCATAATCCCCCAGAGAAATGGGTTCGGGAAGAGTCCAGGTCCCAAACGGGAGAGGATGAGACAAACTTAGAGGTGTTTAAGGTCGGGCTTGACAAAGCCCTGGTTGGGATGATTTAGTTGGGATTAGGTCCTGCTTTGAGCAGGAGGTTGGACTAGATGACCTCCTGAGGTCCCTTCCAACCCTGATATTCTATGATTCTATTCTATGAAATACATTAACAGTAACAAACTGTAGAAGATAACAGAAAACTATATGAATTTGGACTTTGACCATGGGGCGGTAAGAAGAAACTAAGGTGGTGTCGTCCCATACAGCCGCATATAACCACGTCTGCACCACGTGCGAGCCTACAGACACTGATACAGAAATCTCACTCGTGTTTGGAATACAAACAGTACTCCTGAGGGCATTCTGTGCCAAAAAATGAAAAATTCTGCAAGTTTTATTTGTCAATAAGTAAATGCAGAGGCTCTAGCATGGCAGTGGGGAGCACAGGCCACTGGCATGCTGAAGGTGGGAGATCACCCTGCAGCTCCACTCCTCCAGGGACACAGACTCAGTGGTGAGACTGCACCCGACCCTGACACAGCACAAGGCCTGGGCCTGCCCCAGGAGCATCCCGGGGCCCCGCTTCTCTGCACCAGGTATGGGACAGGCAGGCACAACCAGGCAGGATCCAAATGTGGAGAGGCTCAGTATGGGGGAATCCAGGTGTGGGGTGAGGGAATTCTGTGTGGGACAATCTGAGTGCAAGCAGCCAGGAGCGGCGCCAGGGTTTTTGCCATCCTAGGCAGCAGCACTCCTCCTCTGAAATTTCGGTGGCGAGGGTCCTTCCGCTCCGTGTCTTCGGGGCACTTTGGCGGTGGGTCCCGAAGCGAGTGAAGGACCCGCCGCCGAATTTCCGCCGAAGACTCGGAGTGGAAGGACCCCCCGCCGCTGAATTTCCGCCAAGGGCGGCAAAATGCCGCCCCCCAAATCCTGCCGCCTTAGGTGACCACCTAGGGTCGCCTAGTGGAAGTGCTGGCCCTGCAGGCAGCTTAGTGGTGGGTCTAGGTGTGCAGGAACTGGCTGCACAAAGGCTCACCGCGGGTGGGGTGTTCCAGGTGCAGGGGCAATGGGACTCTTCAGGGGCTTCCAGGTAAAGGTGGTTGGGGCTCAGCAGAGGGGTCTAGGTGTGGGGGTCCCAGTGGGGAGTTGGTGCTGGGGGAGTGGGGCTTTGTGGGGGTCTAGGTGCAGCTAGTTGGAGGTCAGTGGCATGGGGGTCTGGATGTGGGGGCTCAGGGTGGTGCAGGAGATGGGGCATCAGGGTGGAGGTTTGAGTACAGGGAGCTCAGTGGAGGGTGGTCTGGTGCAGGGGCAGGGGTCCGGAGGCAGGGGCTGAGGTTCAGTGGGGTTCTGGATGTACCTGGTGAGGCTTGGCAGGCGTATCTGGGTATGGGAGGTATGGATGCATGGGGGTTGGGTGGATGGGGAAGCAGCTCACTTTTTCGTGACCCCTCCCCTCACAGCTGAGAAGTGACGGGGGCAGGAAGCAGGGGAGGATGCTGAGCTTCCTGCAGCTTGGGGAAGTTTCTGGGGGTGGGTCTGACACAGCCCCAGATACTCCTTGCAGGGGAAGAGGAAGTCCTGTCCTCTCCTGCCTCCAGCCCAGCTGGGACTAGCAGTTGATCCCAGCTCAGGGTAGGAGCCACTGACTGGCGTGCCCTCAGCCCTGTGGTGATTTACCTCTCTGCCAGCTACTTTGGGTGTCTGAAACAATGTACCTGCTCTGCTAGGGAGTGGTGCATGACTGCTCTTGCAGTTTCCCTTTGCTTCCCTATCAGAAAATCTTTTTTCCGCAGGAAAGCAAAGAAATCTGCGGGGGACATGAATTCTGCCACGTGCTGTGGTGCAGAATTCCCTCAGGAGTAAAAAAAGGAACCATCATTTGAAAAAAAAATGTAAGTTACCTTCAACTGTCATCTTCATATTTTAACAAAGTAATTATTCTTGTGTAGTTTGTCAGAGTTATAACTTGAATATAACTACAAGAACTTCGGGTTGGAATGATAAAATTCTACCTTGATGACTTACAGAACTATTTGGCCGATGAATGTTATATTCAAGAATAAAAATGATGAGACCCTAGACCCAGGTTGTAGAAAAATGATATGGTATTTTAGGAATAGTATGTGATTGTGTAATGAAAGGCTCTCTCACAATACACATACACAAAGGGACAGAATTCAGGTTGCCAATGCATGGATCTGCACAGTGTGCACATTCCTTTTGTCTAAATAACTTATGTAACCTGAGTGAGAATGGCAGAGTATATCACCATGTTTATAGTCTACTCTGCTTTTGAGAGCAAAGTAGTAAAAAAAAAAAAAATCTGCATTATACATCCGGACCCACATGATCTTGTTAGGAAAGCTCCCTAGTAAAGTGACCCATTCATATTTTCTGCTGGTTGAACTGCTTGAAAACAGAATGGGAACTAGACACTGATCTGACACTGTCTGGTTCTCACTCAGATTGGGGCAGTTACAAAGGGTGTCTTTCACTGGAACAGATGCTTCCAGCAGGCTTCAGGAATAGGATTATTCTCACATGCATTATTATCTACTTTGAGACAATGATAAAAAAAGAAGAGCTCTGCGTAAAGGCGAAAGCTCGTCTGTCTCACCAACAGAAGTCAGTCTAATAAAAGGTATTACCTCCCTCATCATGTGTCTCTAAAATAATTTAGATTAGTCAAGACTATAGAGGATTTGAGGAAGTCTTGAAAGACCTAAGAGCTAATATATGGAGATATATATATCTCATAGAACTGGAAGGGACCTTGAAAGGTCATCAAGTCGAACCCCCTGCCTTCACTAGCAGGACCAAGTACTGATTTTGCCCCAGATCTCTAAGTGGTCCCCTCAAGGATTGAACTTACAACCCTGGGTTTAGCAGGACAATGCTCAAACCACTGAGCTACTGTGGGTAGTTGGCTAAAGTGATGGGGAAGACCTGTGGACAATAAAAAACAACCAACCAAGATCTGGGGAAAAATACAGAAATCCTGAGAAAGGCACTGAATCTCCTGGAGCAGCAGTGGAAGACCACAAAGAATGACATTTAAGACTGCAAAAGAGTCAGCATCTTGAAAAAGCAATATGGAATTGGGGAGCTGGGGGAAGACAGTGAAATTCTCTAAACTCTTAGATTTGTAGCTCTTGCATTTATTTGCAATTTTCTAACATTACTAACTCATTCAAGTCGTTTGCTCCATGCACCCCAAAAATTAAAACAGGCTCTTACCAGTGGTCTGTGCTTCAAGTTTATTAAACAAATCTCTCCAGGCTAAGTCTTGGAAGAAGTTGTTGTACCTGTAATCTACAGAGCCTAGATACTTCGCCACTGGATGAGAACCTAAGAGGAGAGAAAAATAAGCCAGTTGCTCCAAATGCTGAACACACTGACAGTATTAGGCTTGGTCTACACTAAACAATTAGGCTGACCCAGCTACGTTGCGTAGGGGTTAGAAAAATCCACCTGAGCGAGGCTTGTAAGACGATCTAAATCCCCATGTAAGCAGCACTCTGCCAATGGAAGAATTCTCCCATCGACCTAGCTACCCACCTCTCGGGGAGGTGGGTTACCTGTGCCAATAGGAGAACCCCTCCTGTCAGCGTATGTAGTGTCTGCTGTGCCACTGTAGCATTTCAAGTGTAGACAAGCCCTTAGTATAGAAAGAATTTAAGTTCAAAACAAAATTATCTAGATGCTCCATTAGGATGTTTTCAATTGCAACAAAGCAATTTAGGTCAAAGTTTTTGGACTCGTGTGTTTAAAGTTAGGATCCTAGACAAAAGTGGCCTGATTTTCAGGAGTGAGGAGTATCTGCAGCTCGCACTGACTTCAACACAGAAGCAGAGCCACACAGGTTTCTCCCCAGTTATGAATTTCCTGGCATTTTAGCTAATGATGCCCATCAGGCAGCCATTGTACAGAAACACTCATTCTTCAGTTGAAGAGAAATAAATAACCATACAGTGGAGATGCAACTTAGATATCTAGAGCCAATCACAATGCAGACAGATCCCCACATGGAGTTGTTCCCTCAATAACCAAGCTGTGGTGATGCAAGTCTCTCTGCTCCAATTGTGTAGTAAAATCCCTGCTGCTCAGATCAAACATTCTTAGTACAAGTATCAAAGGGGTAGCTGTGTTAGTCTGGATCTGTAAAAGAAGCAAAGAGTCCTGTGGCACCTTATAGACTAACAGACGTATAGGAGCATGAGCTTTCGTGGGTGAATACCCACTTCATGCATCCGAAGAAGTGGGTATTCACCCACGAAAGCTCATGCTCCTATATGTCTGTTAGTCTATACGGTGCCACAGGACTCTTTGCTATTCTTAGTACAGGAGCCAAACTGTTTTCCAGCATCAGAGACACTGCTTCAGTTTGACTCCCTTGAGCAGACCTAAACATTCTAAAGTGTAAACGAAAGCAAAAGTAAGAGACTTAAGAAAACAAGGACTGAGATACTGCTGAGGAGAAATACACTTGTAAAATAGTGAGACCCTGTGACTCAGCTCTTCCATTGTAGCTCAACTCCTACTCCCGCTTTAGTCAAAGAGAATTTTGCAAATTACTTTAACAGCAGCATGTGCATCAGATCCTTCCTTCCACTCTGCAGGTTCACCAGGGCTCTTGTCCTCAAAAGAGCTGTGATATACAGTCTGTGTTTGCATTCAGAGAAGACACCCTCTTCTCTAAATTCTGTTCTAACTCATATCACATCTGTTCCGAAACAGGAAGGGTACAATTTAATTCAACCCAGAAAAACCTCAGGTTTTTTCCTCTTAGGGGAAAAAAAGAAAGCAATGGGAAAAAAATCAAGGTTTTATTAATGAGACATGAGAAACGTAACAGAGTTGGCAAAGAAAAGCTTGCAGTTCTACCAGAGCACCCACACACTTGCTAAATGTGTCCCAAGACAACTAACTAGGTAGGCCTACTGCTCTTATCAGTCATTAAATACACACTTATCAGCGTATTTGCTTTTTTAGCTTTACTGAAAAGCTTTACAAAGCTTTACTACATTCAGATTTGCATGGTCAGAGAAAGGGTTGACTGACACAGAGCTGGCTGAGAAGGTGGTCAAGGCATTTAAAAACTACATTCTGGAGTTAGCAATTCTGATTCCTGAGGTGTCGGAAAGCTTCCACCATTTTGAGATGGGCTTTCACGGCTTCCTCCAACACCACATTAGTGATCGAAATCTGGATACTCAATTTTAAATGCTAGAGGAGGACAGAACTCAGGATTATGCCTTCCCATCAGCCACATTCTAGCCTATGCTGTTCTGTACTCAATCAATATTTTCTGTATTTGGGATTAGTCATGTTGGTTAAGTAATGGAAAGGTTCCATAGCGTCTCCAAATCTCTTGATTTTATCCTTGTGTGTTTCCAATTCTTTAAATAGCTACCCACATTTCCATTGGGACAGGGACATTTATGTCATGAGCCTATAATCTGTCAAAGTTCCCCCAAATTCACCTCCAATTGTAATGCCGCTCTGTAGTATCCCTTGTTGTGTAAAAAGCATACCATGTTTCCAATCAAAATCCTCCTTGTACCAGTGCAAGTTTCAACACATCTGTATTGTTGAATGCAAACAGACAAGAACTTCCCTAGTTCCACTGCATTTCTTCAGAAGCTGGGACATTAAACCTTTCTTGGACAACCAAACAGAAGGCTGCCGGTGGTTGCAAAAGAATTTCTCAACATGTCACGCACAATAAGCTTGAAGACTGTGCTACATGCTACTTCTTTCTCGATGAGTTTTAAATAGTGTTTTGAATACCCATGCACCAGGAATTAGGGGCAGAGGATGAATTCCTTTGAGTTTGTAAAGCAAATAGCACAAGGTGGATGTTATGGAAACCAGTAATAAAAATGAATGCTTCTGAGAAGTTCTCTCCTTTGTTGTTCTGAAAAAATGGTGGTCTTCTTGTCATAGTTTTCTCTGCATTCCTGGAGAGTATCTTCAGTCATTTGGACACAATATGGTTGTTTCAGTCCTAGAATCAATGGCATTGTGCAGGAATGCATTTTTCCTATGTGGACATTCACAGCCACAATAGGACAATTTCTAACCTTCAACCAACCATCTTGCGTTAATATCAATGTGATTTTTTTAATCTCTTCTTTTTTCCTTCATTTTTTTACATGCAGCATCTAGCAGTGAACCTGTGAGCGTAAGTCTCTCTGAAGGAGACTATTCACTACAAAATAATTCAATTATTGATTTCAACTGTTCATTCTGTTCTACATCAAAGACAATGTTACCAGCTTAATCGAGGTTGTAACTTTCTATGAGGATCAAGTCTTTGTCTTTCAGTTGTTTTTATGGCATAACCAATGCTTGATCTTAGGCATTTTTTGGCTCCTGAATGAAGTTGATGCTGAAGAGCTGATGGAAAGTTGGGAACAGGTGCTTAAACAGAGTTGGTTGGGTGTTTTTCGATTAAATGTCTTTTGTTGGAAAAAACTGCTTCATCAGAACAAACTGTTCACAGGAAAAGGTCTGTTTCAACAGATTTCCCACATCAAAAACATTTTGAATTTCTCAAAACATCCCGTTTCGTCATTTTCAAAAACTTAAAATGTTCCAAGACTTTTCACTTTAGAAATGTAAATTAATTTATAGTAAACAAGTTCAAAAAAAGTTGAAATCAAAACAAGCTGTTTTGGCCAATCCAATAATTTTTTTTTCCAGTTCATGAAAATATGAAATAGACTTTTTGGCCCAATTCAGGATGGGAATTTTTTTCAAAATCTCAAAAAACTGTATGGGACCAGAAAACTGTTTCCTATCCAGCTCTACTTAAATCAGAGATTCTCAACCTTTTTCTTTCTGCGGGGCCCCCCAACATGCTATACAAACTCCACGGCCCACCTGTGCCACAACAACTGGTTTTCTGCATATAAAAGCCAGGGCCAGTGTTAGGGGGCAACAAGCAGGGCAATTGCCCAGGGCCTCATGCCACAGGGCTCCCCGTAAAGCTACATTGCTCAGGCTTCAGCCCCGGGTGGCAGGATTCAGGGGCCTGAGCTTCAGACCCATATGGCAGGGCTTTCGCTTTCTGCCCTGGGCTCAGGTGAGTCTAACGCTGGCCTTTCTTGGCTGACCCCCTGAAACCTGCTCGAGGCCCCCCAGGGGCCCTGGACTCCTGGTTGAGAACCACTGACTTAAATCATCACCACAGCCCTGCACCCCAAACTCCTCATTTCTGGCCCCACCCTGGAGCCTGCACCCCCGACCAGAGCCCTCACCCCCTCCCGCATCCCAACCCCAATTCATGGCTCGACATACAATTTCTATTCCCGGATGTGGCCCTTGGGCCAAATAGTTTGCCTACCCCTGCTCTAGCAGGATCAGGCTCTTCTGCATTTATACACAAAAGTTTCAATCAATGGCATATTTGATCCCGATGAAAGATTTCTCTGTCCATTGAGATGAAAACTAACTATTCTATCTTGCTACTTTAACTCTTGACTGTGGTTAGATTTCCCTTGACAAGTATTATTTGATTTCATTACTTCAGTATATTCAATCACTTGACTTCTACCACCTCCTTTAGAATACGGAGTCAGGTAAATTGATACGTTGATGTATGGTAGTCACTGACCACTTGTTTATAGCACAGATCAATAGCTTTCACATTCACTACATTTGAAATGGAAACAACCACTTATTGAATTCAAAACTAAGATTGAAAAAAATCTCACTAGTCATTTTTATATAGAGCTATGTTATCAGGTGCCCTGCCTGTTTCCCAGAAGCTCCTAAATTCTTGCAAACCCAACTCATAATTCCATCCTTGCTTATCCATCCAATGACATTTGATTCAAACCACTAGCCAAGCCCCTCTCTACAATCAGTCCACCCATTCATCTTCTCCAGGCTTCTAGACAGTTCAAGAACATGTGTAATTGTTTCCTAATGAACATAACAAGAACCTTGATCTTCTCATCACTAACATTTTTGAAGTTTTTCATTCATAGTCTGAAAGTTTAGACCCTAGAAAAATTAGGCTGACTTCAAATGTGTTGTGATCACATCAGCCAGAATGACCTAGCAGTTGAAAGAATGAAGAGATACTCTCCTGAAAACTAAAGTTACACTGAGCTATTTTTTTCCTGCACTCAACTATATATGGGATTTTGCAGAAGAGCCTGGGTGAGCAGTGGGGATGGAAGAGGAGGGGTGGGGTAAGTCGTTAACATAGAGAGGAAGGAGGGAGATAGGAAGGTAGAAGGAACGGTCAAAATCCCCCTCCCCGCCCCGTTAGTTTACCATTCAGCAATTTTAGAGCCCATTTAGTTTTTTTGTAGTTTCCTTCTCTTCCATTTAAAATGTGTAACAATAATTTAAAGGTGCTTCCTGTTAACTGAGTATTAACTAAACTCTGAGTTCAACAGCCTCTTAGTTACTTTCTATGAACATCTTGAGCTGCAGTCTCAGAAATAAGAGTCCAGAATACAGTCATTAGTTCAAACACCACTTGCACTGTAGTAAATCATAGCAATTGTGCGCAGGATTGCTAGCAGAACATTCACAAAAGTTCATTATACACTTAAGTTAAAAGTACACTGCAAGAGGATTAATATTGTAACATAGCTCTGTCTTGGGAGAGCTCATTTCAATCCGCTGCATTTAATATGAATGGCTGCTTCCCAACAATAGTTTAGGATTCAGCATCAGGAATGTAAAGATGAATGTGACAGGACCATAACAAATATTAAATACTATAGAAGTGAAATATTTGTCTCATTTAATGGCCAGCAAGAACATGGCCTTTGGAACGCATCCTAACCAAGATTTCCCTGAAGGCAATTCCTGAGAGAGTGCATTTGATTTAAGCCATTAATCTTTCTGTGAAGAAAATATTGACTTATTTACCTAGTGGGATGATCAAAAATCTCATGTAGCTGAGCCAGTCCGGGGTTTTGTGAGACAGCTGTTCTACAAAGAGCCTCAACACAGCACTGAGGTAATTCTGGGCTCCGGCCACTGCAATTTTAATGGGATTTGGAGGCTGAGAATTGCAGTTACAGCTAGACAAAAAAAGAGGGAACATATTTATCATTTGCCTTCTAAATAACTATTTTAAAGTCAGTCAGAAAGACTGCTTGATATAGACAATCTAGTTAATGGCTGCCTCACAGGAATGAGCTATTCTAGCATGTAGGACAATCATACACTGAGCAGCATCTTAAAACGTATTAATGAAATGTAACATTTGCTTCAGAAACATGGACTTTCAATTGTCCACCCCCCGACTTTTTCCAAGCTATGAAAACCTGTACTTGGGTTTTCCATGTAGGGTTCAATTATATTCAATCGTGTTGGGGAAAAATGACCACAAGGCATCCCCTGGCATGCACTGCTGCCTTTAGTGACTTTGGGGATGTCTGCACTGAAATAAAACACCAGCGCCTGCCCATGTCAGCTGACTCAGGCTTGTGGAGCTCAGGGGGTGCAGAATTGCAATGCAGACATTTGGGCTCAGGTTGGAGCCTGGGCTCTGGGATGCCACTGTCCAGCCCCAGCCCAAATGTCTACACTGCAATTAGCCTCACTGCCAGAGTAAGCTGACATGGGACAGCCACAGGTGTTTTCTTGCAGCGTAGACAAGAAACTCTCACATTTTTACAAACTATTTAAAAAAAATCTTCCCATCAGTCTCCTTCCCAAGACTTCTAAGATTTCCTCACTGGGTATTAAGCCTAGAACCAGAAACTTGCTATATGCAACAAATTTCACTGAGAATGATGTAAAGTTGACTGTATGCAGAGAATTACCCACAAATACTCGGTCTTATCCCTGCACTCACATTGCTGAAGGGTAACAACTTCCCCTCACACTGCTAAAGTACTGGTGGCCAAAGTCTCAGGCTGAAACTAATCATCTGTGGCATAAAAAGTTCACTTGTTATACTGTGGCTGGGCAGGAGGCAAAGAAATGGTTCTTTGCTTCCATTATCACATCCACAGGATCCCAGACACACTTGGGTAGAGTTGTGGATAGCTTTGTTAATCCGAGTTGTCTGTGTGGTGAGTGGTCTGATGTTCCTCTCAGACCAGATTAAGAGACAGGTACTACAAGTCTGCACCTATGGCCTCAGCTTCTGGGGTCTGAGATTAAATATGACCATGTAGATCAGACATGGGCAAACTATGGCCCGCGGGACCGTCATGCCCAGCCCTTGAGCTCCTGGCTGGGGAGGCTAGCCCCCGGCCCTTCCCCTGCAGCCTCAGCTCACTGCGCCGCTGGCGCAATGCTCTGGGTGGCGCGGCTGCGAGCTCCTGCCGGGCAGCGTAGCTGACTCTGGCCAGTAAGGGGGCGGGGAGTGGGGCAGAGATGGGGGTTGGATAGGCGTGGGAGTCCCAGGGAGGCCTGTCGGAGGCAGGGGTGTGGACAGGGAGCAGGGGGGGGGGGTTGGATAGGGGTGGGGTCCTGGGAGGCTGGTTAGGGGCAGGGGGTCCTGGGAGGGGGTTGTCAGGGGACAAGGAGTAGGGGGGGGGGTTGGATGGATCGGGGGTTCCGAGGGGAACAGTCAGGGGTCGGATAGAGGACGGGGGCCAGGCTGTTTGGGGAGGCACAGCCTTCCCTACCTGGCCCTCCATACAGTTTGGCAACCCTGATGTGGCCCTCAGGCCAGAAAGTTTGATCTACACCAGGAGTGGGCAATGTTGCTACCACTGTTATATAATTTCAACAAATCTTGTCCAAATTATGTCAAGTAAGATGTCTATGGAAAGGCTATGATTATGCTATTTGTATGCATGTATCATTTTTGTATTTGAAGTTATGAGCATTGGCTCTATACCTACCTGTATTTCAAATATGTTTGCTCCTAGGGTAATGCCCACAAGGTATTTAGCTTGCACATCTTGATGGAACTATTAAAATTAAGTGGCTCATCAAGGAACACTTAACTCACAATGGACCATTGGAGACACCGATCTACATTTAATGAATGGACTTTCCTGTGAATGTTCCATCTGGAATATAGGTAATGGCTTCTGCTGTGACTAAGGGCACGTCTTCACTGGCAATGTTAAAGCCCTGCCATGGCAGCACTTTAACGTGGCTTGTGTAGTCGCGGCGGAAAACCCACCTCCACGAGAGGAATAGCTCCCAGCACTGGTGCTCTGTCTACACTGGCACTTTACAGCGCTGAAACTTGCAGTGCTCGGGGTGTGTTTTTTCACACCCCCGAGAGAGAAAATTGCAGCGTTGTAAAGTGCCAGCGAGACAAGCCCTAAGCGAAATCATGCATGGACATGTGACTTACCCATGTGACTCCAAACACCATCTTGTTCACTGTGATTTTCCACTAGCTGTGCAAGGGCTTTGTTTGAAACAATGGATTTTCCTCCACACGGTAGAAGCTATAAAAGGCCCCGGAAACATCTCCATTTTGCTTCTTTCCTGCTTGAACCTCTGAACTATGAACTTATACTACCAGGAGCATTCTAACCAAGGAATTGAGGATCTTCCAATGATTTGGAAGCAACCAGAGACTCTACTTGAGACAGCAGTTTATTCCCTCACTGCTACAAGCCTGAATCAAGAACTTTGCATTTATTGTATGTATTTGATTCTTTTAACCAATTTTAACTCTCACCTCTCTTTCTTTTTATAAATAAATCTTTAGATTTTAGATACTAAAGGATTGGCAACAGCGTGATTATTGGGTAAGATCTGAGTTGTATATTGATCTGGGTGTAGGGCTGGTCCTTTCGGATTAGAAGAACTTTTTGTTTGATGAAACTGATTTTAAAAAACCACTCATCTTTAAGTCTAGTGTCTGAATGTTGAATCCAGGACTGGAATACCTAAGGAAACTGCTTTTCTGACTTCTTGTTAGCCAATGTGGTGAAACAAGAAGTTTACTTTTGTTGCTGGTTTGGTATATCTTATGGGAGAATAACCACCAGTTTTTTTTTGGGGGGGGGGAGAGAATGGGGTGCCCTATTTCTCAGCAGTTTGTCCTGAATTTGGTATTCCAGAAGCTCAAGCAGGCAGTCTCTCTCTGTGTTCAGAGAGAGAAGGGCCTGGCTGCAGGGAGGTCAAGCAGGTATCTGGAGTGGAGCAGGGCTGGGGAAAGGCCAAGGGAGCCGGGGAGCTCCGGCTAGGAAAGTCCCAGGCTGCAGGCCTGGTAAAGCCTATTAGGTACTGGGTTGCAGGGGGCAGCCCACGGGTAGCCAGAGACAGCAGGTCCAAACCCCTTTGCCGGTGATGAGTGGCTTATACTGCAGTCTGCCCCAGTGAACGGGGGCTAGATAGAGGCGTAGTCAAGACTGAGGTGAAGTGGGGATAATGGGTGGGGGTTCCCCTGGGAGGGGGAGACCCAGAACTGTGGGGGTACTGCCAGGGGGAAGCACCCAGTTAAAGGGGCACCAGGGTCCTGAGAGGGACACGGGGGCCAAGCGGTAGTGGGACACCGGCCTGCAGAGGGCACTCCAATGGCTGGAGAGCTAATTCTCGGAGACGACCAGCAGGAGGCTCCGCAGGGGTGAGTCCACACTGTTACACGGGGGTTTGAAGATAAAGCTCAAGTGTAAGTTGTGACCTACAAAACCCAAACAGCCTGGGTCCTAGCTATCTGTCCCCCTTCCCATCAGAACACCACAGCTGGGGTCAGTGGAGATACTTCTACAGAACCCCTCAGTATAAGATTTCTGGCAATGCATAATTCCCGTGGTCCCCTAGGCTCTGGGAATTGCTTCCCCTTCTTGATCCAAAATAGCCTGTGTCTTTTCACCTTTAGGGCATGCTGCAAAGACCATCAGCTTGTCCCATCAGGGCGTTAGGGAATGGATGAGATTTAGGTGGTGGGGTGTAATTCTTGACTACATCAATTATTAGAGGGAAAACTCATTTCACTTTTGTGGTGCGTAGCTCTCTAGTCTGCCCTGTGAACATATGGTTATTTTACGTCATTAGATTGTCTGGAGCTGGGGAATAGACATCTTATTGTACTTAAATTTAAATAATTTAACACTAAATAAAATGTGAACTTACTATCTCTGTATCCTGGAGACAATCGTACTGAAAGCCGCCTGCACATCAGCAGAAGAGCATGTACAGACCACAGGGAGGGTATGTTTTTGCAAGACATCGGAGAGAAACTGGGAAGACAACAAAATATGTTACGAAGCACTGCCAAAAGGACTTGATTTTACCCAAACTTTTAGTCAGAAACTCACATACAGGTAAATTTGCCTTGCTGGGGTATTTTCAGACATAGCTGTTTCCAGCTCCTGGAATTACTGGCTGTACTCCATGCTACAGTTTTCTATGACACCTCTTCCAGAAGAAAAAGCTTAAAGAGGAGCCCTTCTAAGGTATGTCCACACTGCAATCAGAAGCATGACTGTGGCTGGGGTAGATATACCCACAGTAGCTTTAAATCTAGCTAGCATGGCTAAAAATAGCAGTGAAGATGCTGTGGCAGCGATCCAGTGTGCTAGCAACACAAGTATGTACCCAGGTTCCAGGCTGGGACATACTACCAGGGACTGCGCCACCAAGTCTTCACTGCTATTTTTGGCCATGCTAGCTAGATTAAAGCTAGTCTGTCAGAGCTGCAATCACACTTTCGAATGCAGCATAGGCATACCCTAAGAGTTACATGTGTGTCTTATTGGCTGGCATGGTGACAACTCTCCCAGGATGTACCACTTCTGGTACCCAGGTGTCACACACACATCGCACCAGATGTTTGATTACAGCTTCTGGAGAGCAGAATCATGGTAGGATTCCAGCAGGTGGCTCATTACTGACCCCCTCCCCTCTCCACCCCCTTTTCTTTTTTAAACAGTTCACTCCAGGGTTTCCTGCAGAGAACACAAGCTGATTTGTTTTTCTTGCCACAGAAGCACAGCCAGAGTAGCATCTCTCCCCTGCTCCCCACAAAGGCTGCTATTGATTAAAACAAGAGCTGCTGCAGACTAAACCATTGCAATTACCATTCCAGAAACAATCTAAAAGGGATGAGGAGTAGGCAAGTGGGACATCCCCCCCTTCTTACACCTTAAAACCCAAGGAAACCAGCTACGGGACTCTTCTGACCCGTACCCTGACACCCACACAGCACATTTTCCTTGACAGTGACAGACTCCAACTCCAGCAGAACTATCTGCTGCTTCCAACTCCTAAGGAAACACTACAGTTAGCGTCTCCCCTCCATCCCCCCATTCAAAGCCTTAATTACAACCTCATGTTTCCCTCACTTAGCCTGAGCACATGTCAGCTCCACTGGCTAATGCTGAGACTGTCTGTTTACAACCAAGTTCTTCACTCCACTCTCCATCTGCCCCCCAGGCCTCATGCCTGGAGGAAGTGGATGGGGTGGGCCAATCTGATCCACACAAAGTGCAGAGCACCATGGGGGAAGTCCTGTGGCTAAACAGCACCACTCCACTCACCTGCTGCCAAGCTGCTTTTAGATTCCCTTAAACCTGATTCTGTAGAAAGCAGGAGTGGTCTAAAAAAATCACACAGATCAACAATTTCACCTGCAGTAAGGCTAGCAAGCCCATGATCCTCGTACCACCATTCTCCATACTGGACCAGTCTAAGTGTTATAGAGAAGGTCTATGAATTATAATATCAGGCACTTTCCACACTTTTTTCTGTTTTGTTTTTTAAACATGCCTAGTTTGGTGGGAAAGGAGTGTAACTTGATCTGAAAAAGGCAAACAAGCCTTATCTCCCTGATGAAAAAATAAAGCACTAGCATCAAAGTAAGAGTGCAATGGTAGTGTTTACATATTCCACTTTTGGGATATTAAGCTGCAAGGTACAATTAGCAAATGAACGTGCATGCAAGGAATGGGTGATACTTTAAGGTTCCCACAGGAATGTTATTTTTTGCACCTGTTACCTGCACAAAATTCTTAGCCCTAGCACTGAATTAGTTAATCCTTCCCTGCATTTATTTCACTTTTAAGATGACAAAGTATCTGAATGCCCCACTCGTTCTCTCCTTGCCCCGCTCCTCACTTCTACTGGGCACACTCTGCCTCTCTCAGCACTGCCCTCCTATGCTAGTTATGTAGCATCCAAAGATTTGGTCCTTTGCTCCTCCACTCCATTACAGGGCCAGGAGAGTCCCTGTGCATATGTACTCCTGGGCATCCCTTTCCTCCCACTCCCAGTCCAAGTACCCCATCTCAATGCATTTTCTGAAGTTCTCCTTTCAAGTGTAATGGAGAGAAAAAAACTGTTCAGCCATTTCCAATGAGCAAGGAAAAAATGTATCTGATTAACCCAGGAGAATGCCACCTTAAGTGGAAGGGGGTGTGTTTAGGGAAGGCTCATGTTAAGAACCGCCTTGAAGTGTAATAATTCTCTGTGAAAATAAGATCCCTAGGCCCATGACTCACCTGCTGCCATAACTCCCAAATGCTATTAGAGCCACTTACTAGATAGCAAAATATGAACCTTAGAGGTTGCTTCGCTCTTCCTTTTATGTAAGCTACAAATCCTATCCGCCCTGCCCTGTAGAGAGAGCAACAGGAATTGCCTGCAGGGAAACCTAGGGCTCATCATCTGTTCTCCTGCACTTACCTGGCCTTGCCAGTCCGAAGTATTGACAAGAATAATATTTTCTGGTAGCTGGTCATCAGAAATCAGGATGTGATTCAACTGATCATATACAGTTTTCCTTGGAATCTGTGAATACAAAAAAACCCCAAACAAATAATGGAACAGTGGGACAAACTGGCCACAGATATGAACCAACAGCATTATTTTTGTGAAGCTCTCTGAGATGCCCTGTATGAAAGATACAAATAAGACTATGTTCTATTTCACCACTTCCAAGAGCCCTGTATTTTACAGAAGCTGGGAGCTCAACCGCATGATAAGGCAGAGACCCAGTAATGTTTCCAAAGCACATATTCCACAAACTACTGAAGTAGCTGGGACTTGTTTTGTCAGTGATTCCATGATAATAAAAGGACACACAACAATAAAGTCGCTTTATATTAACCAATATCAACTACAGTGACTGCTGGGGGGCTAGATTTTCAAAATAACGGGCAGGAATTTTTTTTTCTGGGTCCAATATTACCAAATTCTGTGGCTAATGAAAGTCCCAGGATGCAGAGTAGGGACTTTGCTAGAAACACCACTTTGGGTACGTCTACATTGCAAAACAACCTGCGGCAGTAAATCTCATCGCCCCAGGCAACTGGCTCTGGCTTGCAGGGCTTGCACAATATGGCTGAAAACAGCAGTGTGGCCATTCCCACTTGTGCTCGTGCGTGGGCTCTGGAACGCAGCAAAGGGGGTGAGGTCTCTGAGCCCAGGCTCCAGCCCAAGAGGAAATGTCTACACTGCTCTTTTTAGCCCTTTAACGGGAGACTGGGTCAGCTGACCCATATTCTGAAGACTTGCTGTGGCTTTTTTTGTTTCCCCCCTTGCGCTATGGACATTGGATCACCTTAGGGAGCCCCTCTATTTCAGACTAGGCATTTCCTGGGGGTAGTCTTAAGAGATCATCTTTTCTTTCTTTTTTGCTGCCATTTGCCCCACAGTCTTTTTCAGTCTCATCCCAGTTGATATAAAGCAACACACTGACCAAAAGCAGCGAGAAGAGACAGAAAATGGGATATCAGCTGAGAAAAAAAACTCAGCCCATCATGTAGCGGTGGAGCCATGCATAAGAAAAGTTACATCCCTGGCCTTCAGAGGGGAGAGGGCTGGTGGAACAGGAGCCACAGGGGATGTTTTGGGGAAGGATGCACAGCGTAAGGCTGTTAAAGGGATGGAGCTCATCTCACCTGCAGGTGGTGCCTGGTGTCTGGAGAGCGCTCATTGTCCAGGCTGTTCGCCCTCTCATTCTGTGGCCTCGCTGGCTGCCTTTCCTTCAGTGAAGTGCTTCTGCCACGGCGACCAGTTTGCTTCCCTTCTGGCCTGCTAAATTGTAACGGTTACACAGTCACCATTCACTCAGAGCCACAGAGAAGCTGTTTGCCAGAAGGGTTATCCTGAGCTGCAGCAAAGGGATTCTGCATAGTGTGCTCAGGTCAGAGACCTGCCAACAGCCCAAGAAGTCTCCTGCCCCTCCATAGCTCACACTTATGAACCTGCCCCCCAGAGGAATGTCTAGCACTTTGCTTGAGAGACTAATCAGAAACACTCATTGAAGGTAGCCCTGAAATCCAAGCTACTCTAACCCCAGTGACTTTTGCCCTGTTGGACAAACAAGGCTGCTAGATCACTTCAATTGTTTAATAAATCATTTATATATAAACTTTGTCTGGTGTGTGAGGTTAGTACTGGTGAAAGTCTTTGGATTACCAGCCCTGGGGCCTAAGGTCCCAGCCATTACAGTACAGAAAGCAGCAATGGAAACATTCTCCCCTTTGCCCTGCCAACACACATCACCCACCATGGAGGGCCCATCACCTCTAGTGGAGAGAGATCAGATTCTCCATGGCTTATTCAGTTCTTGGCCTCTTTTCTAAGAATGCCTACAAGGGAGCCAATTACTGCCTATCAGTTTTAATTTATCAAGGGGATTTTTTAAACTAACCCGCAATATTAACCACATTCCATCATCAAATAATATCAATTAAAGGACCATGTCCTCCCCAAGAAATTGTCTCATGAAGCAAATGACATCTGTCCGTTAGGAACTGGAGTGAGATCCAGCAGCTTACTACCCATAGACCAAATGGTTGTCACCACTACAAGCCAATAAGAACTGGTAAGTGACTGTGTCTACCTCCAAGAGCAATTCATAAGGAACATCTAATCTTTCAGCTTGATGGTCATGTTGTCAGAAGAGACTAATGATTTTGGCTGTCCACCTTTACCTCCACTCTGATTTTCAGAACATGATTCAGTTCAATATTCCACACAACCTGCAGTCCCTCCACTCCTTCCATCCCAGGCATCCTGCAGGATGGAGTCAGTCCCTGAGAACTGCACCTTCCAGCTTTTACCACATCCACACCCACCTTGACGTGCTCTCAAGGAGCCAAGTCCCAGCCAGCTACCATCCTAGCTGAGGAAGCATGGAAGGGAGACCATCAACACCAATCCTGCAGACACAGCCTCTGCTGAGGAAATTAGACCCTTGTTCCAGGGGCTGAACACTGCTCTACCTCACAGGACTGAGAAGGCACTCAGATACTATGTAGTGGGGGTCAGATAAGTGCCAAAGACAGCTGACTACCCTTGCTGCATAAACTGAGGTGGTGCACTATATAAAAGATGAAGCACTTCCACACCGTCTTAGCCAGTTCCTATAGCAGATGCGATGCCTGCTGCTATTGCTGCTTAGGGTGTTACCTGGTGGAAGGAATAATGAGAGACTCTGTCTTGGTGATTTTTCCAGTTGGTGGGAGCTTCTCAATGAACACATCCAGTGTGGAGAGTTCTGCTTCCTGGGAGTCTTGCTGGCTAGGCTCCTACAAACACAATAGTGACGTGAAAAGCCATAGAAATCCTCTACTCTCCCTGGCTCTAGCAGATATAAACCACGTTCTGCCCACATCAGCTACTCACAACAAAAACTTTCGTGGTGTGATAAGATCGCTAGGAACGGACATAAACTGAACCCCCAGCCAGACCACCTTAAGGAGTTACCTAGAGACTGATCTGCAAGGCTACGTCCCTTTGGGCCTTCCCATGATGATATATACAAAGCCCACCCAGTGTATGACAGTGGATGAATGTTACCAAATGAGTTTTTAAACTTACGTAAGACACAGTGTCAGAGATACTGTCGCCTGGATGTTTGCTTCCAAGGCTCGTCGTCTTTCCAGGCACTTCTACCTGTTTGACAAGAGAAAGCAGTCAAAGCATGGCACACTAGAGCAGTGGTTCTCAACCGGGGGCTGTGAGCAGGTTTCAGGGGGTCTGCTAAGCAGGGCTGAAGCCCAAGCAACTTAGCTTTGTGGGGCTCTGGGCAACTGCCCTGCTTTCTACCCCCTAACACCGGCCCTTGCTCTTCTATGCAGAACACCAGTTGTTGTGGCACAGATGGACTGTGGAGTTTTTGCCTCCATTAATTCATTTGGGATTTTGTTGGAGGGCCTCAGAAAGAAAAGGTTGAGAACCCCTGTACTAGAGCACACAATGCCCCCTACAGATGTGCACTTTATACCTCATTGTTTCCAAGCCAGATTTCACAACGGAGGGCTGCTGGGCAGTATTCACAGGAGGTTTAGGCGGTCACTACCTTGCCAGTCCCAGGCTAACATATACAGAACCTTAACTGCCCTCAGGTCTTCAATTTAAACAATGAAATGTTTCACTAAAAACATCTGTCAATTAGGAAGCCATAACAGAAGATGGCCTGGCAAGCTGCTGTCAGGGAAAGCCCCTTTCCACAGAGATCCCAACCCCCACAAAGCCTCCAGCAGTGGTTTTGATACTGCTTGTGGTTAAACATTAACTGATACTGAGGATGCAACAGCACACAGCAGCCTGCCTCCAACACTCCTGCTCCATAGGCTCCACTGGCTTCCTTAATGGACAGGGGCTGATTCTTCCAGAGACAGAGTCACACATGAGTTAAAAACATGCATGGTTCACAGGGATGCTGCTGCTTGGGAGACCAAGGCAAGTGCTGGGGGCAGAGTGTTGGCTTCATCAAGACCCTTTTTATGGAGCTCCTTGTCAAAGGAGAGCAGACAGAGTCCAAGCCTGACTGTTCACATCAAACCCAAGACGCCATCTGGACAATAGCACCTTTCCCCAGAAACAGTTTCCTTTAAGCATCACACCCCTCTCCGCCCATCCTGGAACCATGCCAAGGCAGACACACTACCACCTCTTAGTTCAGTATGAAGGGTTCTAGGTACCGAATCCCAACACCAACTAAAACTACTCCTGCCTGTGAACAAAGCCCTGGATCAGATATACTAGAGAGCACCTCTGAGTCCTGTCCTGACTACAGAGGTCATATGGAACTATGGTGCATTTGGGATGGCATCCAACCCTTCCCATATATAAGTCAGGTGCCCCACAAGCAGGCATACGTGGGGTGTGGCTGCCCTAATGGGCACTGCTATCTGAATGTTTTAAACACAGATACACGCATGTAATGCTCAAGCAGTCAAGGTTCCTACAGGAAACATTTGCTACTCCGGTTCTTATGTGGAATTGAATGTAGAATTGTTTAGTAAACCTTTTAACAGCGTAAATAACAGGCAAAACATGCAATCTAAGTTACTGCCACAGGTTACTCAAACTTCTGCAACTCTGCTTTTTAAATCTACCTAGGCTCTCTTAACATTGGCCGCGCTGCAGGTTTTTTTTTTTTTTTTTTTGCTTTGCCGTTCTGACCACCACCACCCCCTTTTTTTTTTGCTTGGGGCGGCCAAAAAGCCAGATCCGGCCCTGAGCGAGGTCATTCTGCCAATAAATAACCCTTTGGAAACAGTGACTTACAGGACTTGATGGCTCTCTTTGGCTTCTGATGCTGTGGATGCTACCAATTTCTGTCTGAGAGCTGGAGTGTGACAGGCCTTCAAAATACGGTCTAAGATAAGACAGACGGAAGATATAGTTATCTGCTGGGAAAGAAACCAATGGTCGCTGCTCCCACACTCCTAACCTGAAATCAGACAGATATCCAGAGGGTCTTAATTGCCCCCCCATTAGTTCATCGGGGATTTATTAGCAGCTGCCATTTGTGTCGGTGGGAGAACGGAAAGTAGAGTTCGATGGTTCGAGCACAGGAACAGGAGTCAGGAGACCTGGGATCCTGATTCTAACTCTGCTAGTGACTGACTATACAACCATGGGCCAGTAAGGGTACCGCTCTGTAAAAACGGAGCTCTTGCATACCTACCTCAGAGGACTGGTCTCAGGATTAATTCAGATTTGTAAACTATGTGGAATGAAAAAGTCAGCTCTACTCTCTCCGTCCTCCCTGCACTTCATCCTCATTTCTTTCAACTCCCCCCCGCATCCCCCAACTCTTCAACTTCTAACCCACCCATGTCCATGACTTCTGTACCATTCAGTCCTCCCTTCGCCTGCTGATTCCGTTGCCAATTCCCTCCACTCCCACTGCAAAATCTGCCCCTGCAACCTGGATCACATGCAAAATCTGCTTCACCAATCCTGCTCCTGCACCTCTGAACCCCTCTGGAGAAAACCCTGCAGACACATAGGTGACCCTCAACCTGAAATTTCATAGATGTTAAGGCCAGAAGGGACCACCATGGCAGGGTGGATGGATTTAAGTC
This sequence comes from Chrysemys picta bellii, assembly GCF_011386835.1. Classification (NCBI taxonomy): domain Eukaryota; kingdom Metazoa; phylum Chordata; order Testudines; family Emydidae; genus Chrysemys; species Chrysemys picta. Next base: position 66,225,902 of record NC_088798.1, on the reverse strand, counting down.
ACCACTTTTCATCATGATTTACATCAGCACATAGAAAATCTTAATTTATTTTTTTCTATTTGTACTTTTTAGTTATTTTCCCAAGGAAAAGCTCATTCTCACTGGTTGGTATAACCATTAGAACTTGCTGATTGGATTCATATACTCTTTACACTAGATTTGGTACTTTTTGCTAACCCGGAGGCTGCACTATAATTATACAGATTTAGGCGATCATACATCTTTACACTTATTCAGATACTTAATTTCTACATCTTTTAATGCTACAGAATGGTAAATGATGCATTTCTGATTTACTAAATCAACTTTTAAGTTATGATTAGTGTCAAGCTACACTTGGATAAAAATTGGAATTCAACTAAAAATGCACAAAACCAACTTTTTAATAAGTTGAAAAGGACCCTCAGATTCCCTTGCAACCCTTATTGTTGAAATCTAATTAAAGCTACACAATGAAGAACACTAGATGACTGATGATTTAACTGTAAACATGAAACTACAAGTATTTCTGCTCAACTGAAACCCAGTGTAAGTAAAGTGAAAGCCTTTCTACACAAACTGGAAGTACTGTACTGACCTTAGGAAAAAAGTATATGCCAGCATTCACACTATTATAAAGACTGATTATATACATACTTAACCCAGTACTTGACACTGTGCCATATTTATAAAGGCTGACCCAAAAAGCTAGAGATGTTGTCTCCTGACTCTCTATAAAAAAGCAGCTTTTAACTCATTAAAGTCTATGAGAAGTAACTGATTCAGCTTTTAAATTATTTTAATAGATGATAGAGAAAAGGTGGGTAAGGTAATATCTTTTATTGGACCAACTGCTGGTGGCGAAAGAGAGAAGCTTTTGAGCCAGATTATAGTAACTTCAGGCCTTAAAGTGACTTATCAAATTGAAATGAAATTTTAATAGATTTTTTTTATCCTCTTAGCACTGTGATCATCTAGTTCAACCTTCTATGTAACAGGCCATAGAGCTTCATGCTGTGAGACCTGCATCAAACCCCATAACTTGTGGCTGAGCTAGAATGTATATCTTTTAGAGAGACATCCAGTCTTGATTTAACTTAAAATGATTGCCAAGTGGTATAGTAAATTCTCAATCTGTTCTGATTGTTAAATCAGCCTAAATTTTAAAAATCTGCACCCTATTTTCAGTTTGAACTTATGTAGCTTATCTTCCAGCCAATGGCTCTTGTCATGCCTGTGTCTTATAGGTTAAAGAACCATCTATTATCAGATCTTCTTCCCACACAGATACTTGGTTTAACAAAGAAGGTTAAGTGGTTACTTGATCATAATCTAGAATAGTCTCTCATTTTAGAGATGTTTTCCAGTCTGCAAATCATTTAGCTTTATAAACCCTCCAATTTTCCAACCTTCTTGTAAAATGTGGACACCAGAATGGACGCAGGCTTCCAGAAACAGTTTCCTTAATGCTGCATGAAGAGGTAATAGTATCACGTTCCTACTCCTATTCGATATTCCCTTTTTATATCCAAATGCTGAGTTAGCTCTTTTAACCCCAGAACCAATCAACTGAGCACGAGCTTTCAATGTACCCACCATTACCTGCAAGCCCTTTGCAGAATCATTCCTTGCCATAAAGAATGGGGGACTAAATTAGGTATATCCTATATTTTTAGTTCGTAGATGTAAGGCCTTGCATTTGACCACATGAAAATGGATATCTGACTTTGCCCAGTTTACCAAGTGGTCTATGTCCCTCTACAAGCAACCTGTCCTAGTAATTTACTTGCCACCAATCTGTGTCATCACCTGCAAACTATCAGCAATAGACTTTACATTTTCTTCCAGTTCATTGGCAAAATACTGAATAGCATTGACCAGGAACAGATTCTCAGCCCTTCTAGTTGATTATTCCCCAATTACATTTTGCATCGTATCAGCTAGCTGGCATTTAATCCATTTAACACAGATCATATTGACTCACTGCTGTGCTAGCTTTTCATCATTAGAACGTTAAATGATAATAGGTTCTCTCCTCTGTCAGGCCTGGCGTACTCATTGAAAAACACTTCTCCTTGCATTCATTTCCTGCTTTTGATTCCCCAATGAAATCATACCTCCCACACAAGGTCTTGCCATCTTTTTCAAAGACACAGCTTTACAAGATCTCCCTTGGCTTCCCTTCTCCCTGCCTCTGTAGCTTCCAACAACCTCTCATTCTCCCCAATCCCATGACTCCTTGTCCGCTCTCTCCCCCAAACCCTTCCACTCACCTCAACACAATCCCCACCTAACTACTACTTTCCCTTCCATTTGCTGTCTTCTTGCCTAGCTTGCTCCCCTCAAAATCCAGGCATGCCCCAATCAACCCCATCAGCAAAGTGCCCTTCTTGACTTCAAATGCCTCTCCAGCCACTGCCCCCATCTCCTTTTTCCTCTAAATTCATTGAGAGTGCCCTTGACAACCACTGCTTCAAGTTCCTCTCCTCCAACTCCACCCTTGGTCTAGTTTCCACTTTTTCCACTCCACTGAAGCTATCTCACAATGGCATCTAACAACTTTCCCATAATTTACCCTCCTCCTCCTGGACCTACCATACACTCCCTCACAGCCTGGCCTCTCTTGGCTTTCAATCGCTGCTGGTTCTGGTCTGATGACTCCATATGGTGCATTCTTCTCCCATCCTCTCTTCCTCTTCCCCAGCAGGGGGATGTGTGCATATAGTTTTTAGTTCCACTTACTGCCAATGGGCACTTTACACCTCCATCTGTCTGACATAGGCATCAAATAGCACCCTCCTCTGTTCTGTCTGCAATGCATAAGACCAGGCAGCACACTTAAGATGTGGTGAGAGCAGGGCTAATGGGGTAAGATGTAAACTCTTGCCAGCATGTGCAAATCTTTCATGCTGTGGTTAAAATACATACCGTGACCCATTGCCAGGTCAAGGAGAAAAGGAAAGTAGGAGTGGAATGAATGAGATATGTAATTATAAATGGTGTAAGAGTGGATTCGTTTTCAATTCCCCCTCCACCCCCCAAAAAAATATTTCCAAACTTTGGAAATGGAGGCTGTAAAGCACTTTAGCAGCCAAGCACTGTTTTGTTTCTCAACCAGTTAAATTTACCTATGGCTTCTTCGAGCCCATACCGACCCCAGAGCCCAATTCTCTTACTTTAACTTTGGTTTAGGAGTGCTGAGGACACTGTCGTCATCTTCCATTTCAGGGCCACTGTCACTGGGGTTGTCTATATCCAATGTATCGTACAGAAGGTCCAAGTCTTCCTCCACTTCTGGCACATGTTCTGCTGGGTCCTGCTCTGAATCCAGAACCTAAGCACAAGACACGTGGATACAACCAGGTAGCACAAAAATGATTAGGGGACAGATCCATCCCAAGTCATCTCAGCACACACAGCAATTGCTGTACAATAGGCTGGTATTTCTGGTAGCCCCCAAAAGTCAGGCAAGTCTCAGAACACGTCACTGTGGGGTCACTCTGTGTGAGAGTTCCATTTATAGTTTATAAAGAGTTAATAGACGTTTATGCCTTTTACAGAAATGAGCTGTGCATATTATAGATGATTTATAAGCACATCAGTAAAAGGTGTTGTAGATGTTATAAGCAACCTATTCACCTATCAGACAAAGAATCTTTAACTAGTTATTAAAATATTTAATGATCATTTAACATCCCTTTTATAAATGGAACTTTAGAGTGTGAACCAATTATAAATATTCTACCAAAAGTACAAAAAGTACATAATATTCCATCTTATATTCTCCCTAGGTCACCTAACCTTGAAGGGACTCTCCAGCTCCTTCTGACTTATTTCATTGTATTATCTGCAAGCGATTAAAAGAATAAAAAATTATATCCAGATGGGATTTTCCTCATTAGCAAACTGAAGGTTAACAAGAATCTAGTAGAAAGTCCATAAACCAAAGCTTCCATCAGTTTCCTCGCATGTGAGAGACTGACAGGAACAAAATATCTGTAGTTAGAAAAGGATCTTGAGATGGGTGCAGTCTGGTGCCAATCCTAAAGCCAGCACTAGAGAGTGGTCTCTCCTGAACAGCAGCAGTGCAGCTGGCCCAGATCTCAGCTATTATACTATTCTTCAAAAAGAACAGGAGTACTTGTGGCACCTTAGAGACTAACAAATTTATTTGAGCATAAGCTTTCTTGGGCTACAGCCCACTTCATCAGATGCATAGAATGGAACACATATATATATATATATATATATATATATATATATATATATACACACACACACACACACACACACACACAGAAAACATGAAAAGGTGGAAGTTGCCATACCAACTCTAAGAGGCTAATTAATATGAGCTATTATCAGCAGGAGAAAAAAGTATCCTCACACCTTCTTGTCAACTGTCCGAAATGGGCCATCTTGATTATCATTAAGTTTTTTTTCTCCTGCTAATAACACTGGTCTACAATTTTTGAGAAGTCATCTGCTTCAGAGATAAAATGTGCTATTTATTATGTATTTTGATGTGCTGAATTCAAATATGACAATTAAAACAACTGATTGGCTACTGTTTCTAAGATATTTAAGTTTTTACATTTTATGTCTATGTATATTGTGTAGATAATAGAGTTTTAATCATAAATTGTAAGCCTACGTCTTTTCATGTGATTATGGTTGCTTTACATGATAATATTTCACCTGTCCTGTTTATGTAACATTTTAAAAATCAGCAAAAGGGTTATATAAATAAAATTTATTATGAAACAAAAGGAAAAAACTATTATGTAGATAGTTTAGTCCTATTCAGTGTCTACTCGGCGCTTCTTGGCTTGTCTCTTGTATTCATTAAATGGAGCATCTCTTGTCACTGTCCAGCAATAGTCTGCAAGCATTGATGGGCTCCATTTGCCCTGATAGCGTTTCTCCATTGTTGCAATGTCCTGGTGAAATCGCTCGCTGTGCTCGTCGCTCACTGCTCCGCAGTTGGGTGGGAAAAAATCTAGATGAGAGTGCAAAAAATGTATCTTTAGTGACATGTTGCAACCAAGGCTTTTGTATGCTTTGAGGAGGTTTTCCACCAACAACCTGTAGTTGTCTGCCTTGTTGTTTCCGAGAAAATTTATTGCCACTAACTGGAAGGCTTTCCATGCCGTCTTTTCCTTGCCACGCAGTGCATGGTCAAATGCATCATCTCGAAGAAGTTCACAAATCTGAGGACCAACAAAGACACCTTCCTTTATCTTAGCTTCACTTATCCTTGAAAATTTTCCACGGAGGTACTTGAAAGCTGCTTGTGTTTTGTCAATGGCCTTGATAAAGTTCCTCATCAGACCCAGCTTGATGTGTAAGGGTGGTAACAAAATCTTCCTTGATTCAACAAGTGGTGGATGCTGAACACTTTTCCTCCCAGGCTCCAATGACTGTCGGAGTGGCCAATCTTTCTTGATGTAGTGGGAATCTCTTGCACGACTATCCCATTCGCAGAGAAAACAGCAGTACTTTGTGTATCCAGTCTGCAGACCAAGCAAGAGAGCAACAACCTTCAAATCGCCACAAAGCTGCCACTGATGTTGGTCATAGTTTATGCACCTCAAAAGTTGTTTCATGTTGTCATAGGTTTCCTTCATATGGACTGCATGACCAACTGGAATTGATGGCAAAACATTGCCATTATGCAGTAAAACAGCTTTAAGACTCGTCTTCGATGAATCAATGAACAGTCTCCACTCATCTGGATCGTGAACGATGTTGAGGGCTGCCATCACACCATCGATGTTGTGGCAGGCTACAAGATCACCTTCCATGAAGAAGAATGGGACAAGATCCTTTTGACGGTCACGGAACATGGAAACCCTAACATCACCTGCCAGGAGATTCCACTGCTGTAGTCTGGAGCCCAACAGCTCTGCCTTACTCTTGGGTAGTTCCAAATCCCTGACAAGGTCATTCAGTTCACCTTGGGTTATGAGGTGTGGTTCAGAGGAGGAGGATGGGAGAAAATGTGGGTCCTGTGACATTGATGGTTCAGGACCAGAAGTTTCATCCTCTTCCTCTTCTGACTCAAGTGAGAATGATTCTGGTGCATCAGGAACCGGCAGTCCTTCTCCGTGGAGTACTGGGCGTATAGCTGATGGAATGTTTGGATAATGCACAGTCCATTTTTTCTTCTTTGACACACCTTTCCCAACTGGAGGCACCATGCAGAAGTAACAATTGCTGGTATGATCTGTTGGCTCTCTCCAAATCATTGGCACTGCAAAAGACATAGATTTCCTTTTCCTGTTCAACCACTGGCGAAGATTTGTTGCACAAGTGTTGTAGCATATGTGTGGGGCCCACCTCTTGTCCTGATCTCCAATTTTGCAGCCAAAATAAAGGTGATAGGCTTTCTTAACCATAGTGGTTATACTGCGCTTTTGTGATGCAAAAGTCACTTCACCACAAACATAGCAGAAGTTATCTGCACTGTTCACACAAGTACGAGGCATCTCTGCTCACTTTGGCTAAACAGAAATGTGTCCCTTTGCAAAATCAAACACTGACAAATAAGACAGCACGACACCGTATGATTTCTAGAGCTGATATAGGGCAATTTGTTCAGCAGAGTGATGTAAGCTTCCTTATGACTGCATCATCCATGACTTCTAGGAATAACACAATGCAATTCATATCATGTATGACGCAATACTAGCTTCAAATTGCATCATTCATGGTTTTGCCTAAAAAGCAAGTACTGTCCAAACCCAGTCATTGATTTATTCATAGATCCAGTCGAAGATGTATTTTAGGCATTTCTGGTTTAAATTGAGATCCCTTCCCTTTAGAACTCACTTATCCTCCGCCATTCCCAAGTCAAGGGTCGTATATACTGACCCAATAGCATATCTTGAAAACTAGAGTCAATCAACAATTTTAAGCATCATTTTCATTCTTAGTGATTCAGAATTAGTAAAGTTTGACTATATTTATTTCAGAAGCATTTTGGCTGTAGAGCAGTGTAATAGCTCATCTTAATTAATTAGCCTCGTAGAGTTGGTATAGCAACTTCCACCTTTTCATGTTCTCTGTATGTATATATATGTTCCATTCTATGCGTCTGATGAAGTAGGCTGTAGCCCACGAAAGCATATGCTCAAATAAATTTGTTAGTCTCTAAAGTGCCACAAGTACTCCTGTTCTTTTGGCGGATACAGACTAACACAGCTGCTACTCTGAACTATTCCTGCACTACCTATACTATTCCTGCGAAGTTGCTTTTCCTTAGTAGGAATAGGAATGAAAGGTGGGGGGAGGGGTAAATTAGGGCATTCCACCCATGGAAGAACAGTCTATTTTGCAGGTATTGCATCTCCCACAAACAGGTGGCCTCCTACAGAGAGTGGGTTCTGTATGGAGGCCAACATGGCTGGAGTGGTAGTCTATGGAACAGTACTTTACAGATGGAAGGATTACATAAGGACTGGATATCAAGGAAAAGACGGTTACTCACCTTGTAACTGTTGTTCTTCGAGATGTGTTGCTCATATCCATTCCAATTAGGTGTGTGCGCACCGCGTGCACAATCGTCGGAGAAGTTTTACCCTAGCAACACCCGGTGGGTCGGCTGTGGAGCCCCCTGGAGTGGCGCCTTCATGGCGCTGAATATATACCGCAGCCGACCCAGCGACCTCTCAGTTCCTTCTTGCCGGCTACTCCGACAGTGGGGAAGGGGAGCGGGTTTGGAATGGATATGAGCAACACATCTCGAAGAACAACAGTTACAAGGTGAGTAACCGTCTTTTCTTCTTCGAGTGCTTGCTCATATCGATTCCAATTAGGTGACTAGCAAGCCTTACCTAGGCGGTGGGGTCGGAGTGAGACATTGCCGTGTGCAAAACCGCTGATCCGAATGCAGCATCGTCTCTGGATTGCTGTATAAGCGCGTAATGCGCGGCGAAGGTGTGGACCGATGACCAAACTGCAGCTCTACAAATGTCCTGGATCGGAACTTGAGCCAGGAAGGCAGTCGAGGAGGCCTGGGCCCTCATGGAGTGAGCAGTGAGGTGCGGAGTCGGGACACCAGCCAGGTCGTAACAAGCACGAATACAGGATGTGATCCAAGAGGAAAGACGTTGGGAGGAGACCGGTAAGCTCTTCATCCGGTCGGCTACTGCAACAAAAAGCTGAGTCGTCTTACGGAATGGTTTCGTACGTTCAATATAGAAAGCAAGGGCCCTGCGCACATCCAAGGAGTGCATACGCTGTCTTGACGCGTGGCGTGTGGCTTAGGATGGAAGACCGGGAGGAATATATCCTGGTTCACATGAAAAGCTGATACCACCTTGGGAAGAAAGGCAGGGTGGGGGCGAAGCTGCACCTTGTCTTTATGGAAGACTATCCCTCCCCCCCCTTTTTTGGGGGGGGGGGAGGGATAGCTCAGTGGTTTGAGCATTGGCCTGCTAAACCCAGGGTTGTGAGTTCAATCCTTGAGGGGGCCACTTGGGGCAAAATCAGTACTTGGTCCTGCTAGTGAAGGCAGGGGGCTGGACTCGATGACCTTTCAAGGTCCCTTCCAGTTCTAGGAGATGGGATATCTCCATTAATTATTATTATTATTATTATTATTAAGACTGTATACGGAGGCTCAGACGTGAGCGCCCTGAGTTCAGAAACATGCCTTGCTGAAGTGATGGCTACGAGGAAGGCTGTCTTCCAAGATAGGTAAAGGAGCGAGCAGGTAGCCAATGGCTCGAACGGAGGCCCTGTGAGCTTGGAGAGAACCAGGTTAAGATCCCACGCTGGAACAGGTTGGCACTGCTGCGGGTAAAGGCGGTCTAAGCCCTTGTGGAATCTGACAACCATCGGGTTAGAGAAGACCGAGGAAGCGTGTTCTCCTGGGTGGAATACCGATATAGCGGCCAGGTGAACTCTGACTGACAATATCGCCAAGCCCTGCTGTCTCAGGGACAGGAGATACTCGAGTATGAGGGGAATAGACGCCTCCAGAGGGGGCGTGGCCCGCTGTTCGCACCAACAGGAGAACCTCTTCCACTTGGCTAAGTAGGTGGTCCATGTAGAGGCTTTCTACTTCCCAGCAGAATCTGTTGCACAGGATGTGAGCATTGCACTTCTGTCCGATTCAGCCATGGAGCATCCACGCTGTAAGGTGGAGCGATTGCAGGTCGGGGTGACACAATCAACCGTGGTCCTGGGAGATCAAGTCTGGGCACAAGGGAAGCGTGATCGGAGTTTGAATCGATAGCTCCAGAAGCGTGGTGTACCAGTGCTGTCTCGGCCAAGCTGGCGCGACTAGAATCATATGCGCCTGGTCTCTGCGTAGCTTGAGCAGTACCCTGTGGACCAATGGGAACGGAGGGAAAGCGTAGAACAGCCGGCCCTTCCACGTTAGAAGGAAGGCATCGGAGAGGGAGCCCGGAGATTGTCCTTGAAGGGAGCAGAACTCGTGGCACTTCCTGTTGGCTCGAGATGCGAACAGGTCGACCTGGGGAAATCCCCACCTCTGGAAGATGGAATAGATGATGTCCGGGCGAATCGACCACTCGTGCGTTTGGAAGGATCTGCTGAGACGGTCCGCCAGAGTGTTCTGGACTCCAGGGAGAAACGATGCCATGAGATGAATCGAGTGGGCAATGCAGAACTCCCACAGGCGAATGGCCTCTTGGCATAGGGGAGACGACCGGGCTCCTCCTTGCTTGTTGATGTAGAACATGGCCGTGGTGTTGTCTGTGAGGACTAACACACAGCGGCCATGCAGGAGATTGAGAAATGCCTAACAGGCTAGGCGTACTGCCATGAGCTCCCGAACATTGATGTGCAGAGCTAGTTGGGATGTGCTCCACAGGCCTTGGGTATGGTGCTCCCCGAGGTGAGCCCCCCAACCTAGAGATGAGGCATCCGTGACTAGGTGCAGGGAGGGCTGTGGGGCGTGAAATGGCATTCCTGCACAAACCGCCTTGTGATCCAGCCACCAAGTGAGAGAGTTCAAGACCGAGCTCGGAATCGTGACTACCATGTTCAGGCTGTCCCGAGAAGGGCGGTACACCGACGAGACCCAGGCCTGAAGCTGACGAAGCCGAAGTCTGGCATGTCTGGTTACGTAAGTGCAAGAGGCCATGTGACCCAACAGACCGAGACATGTCCTTCCAGTGGTGATCGGGAAGGCCTGAAGTCCGCGGATGATGTTTGCGATGACGTGAAACTGAGTGTCTGGCAGAAGAGCTTGGGCAAGTGTGGAGTCTAGAACTGCGCCAATAAACTCTATTCTCTGGGTTGGCTCCAGAGTGGACTTCTCTTTGTTGAGTAGAATGCCTAAGTCGTGGAATGTTTGTAGTATTATGCTGACATGCGCCCGAACCTGTTCCCTGGTACGGCCGTGGACCAGCCAGTCGTCTAGATACGGGAACACCTGTATCCTTTGTTGAAGAAGGTATGCTGCCACGACGGCCATACATTTGGTGAACACTCTCGGAGCCGCGGACAGCCCGAAGGGAAGGACGGCAAATTGGTAGTGTACCTTGTTTACTACAAAACGAAGAAAACGCCTGTGCGGGGGGGTAGATCGCTATATGAAAATAAGCGTCGAGGGCGCTTCATGTCGAGGGCGGCGTACCAGTCTCCAGGATCCAGGGAAGGGATGATGGTCCCCAAGGAGACCAGGCGGAACTTCAACTTTACTATGAATTTGTTGAGTTCGCGCAAGTCTAAGATGGGCCGTAGACTCCCTTTTGCTTTGGGGATTAGGAAGTAGCGGGAGTAAAAGCCCTTGCCCCTTAACTCTGGGGGAACCTCCTCTATGGCCCACATAGAGAGGAGCCCAAAAACCTCCTGTATAAGGAGATGCTCGTAAGAAGGGTCCCTGAAGAGGGACGGGGATGGGGGGTGGGAAGGAGGGGAAGAAGAAAATTGGAGAGCGTATCCCCTCTCCACCGTGCGAAGGACCCAATAGCACGAAGTTATAAGGGACCAAGTACGGTGGAAACTGGAGAGGCGATCCCGAAAGGAAGGAAAAGGATCCTGAGTGGTGGCTGGTACGCCGTCCTCGGGCGCAGCTTCAAAAGTTTTGCCTAGGGCCTGGAGGTGGTCTAGGTGGGCCCTGATTCTGACCCTGCTGAGGGCCAGTCGACCTCCGTCTACCACCTCGTCCCCACCGTCTGGGGAAGTCCTGTCTCGGACGAGGAGGAGGAGGGTAGAACCTCTGTGGCTGTGGCCTAAATGGCCTGCGTTGGGGTCCTGGAATATGCTCCCCAAGGAGCGCATCATGGTTCTCGAGTCCTTGAGGCTCTGTAACCTAGAGTCCGTCTTTTCCGAGAACAAGCCTTGTCCGTCAAACGGCAGATCCTGCAGGGTCTGCTGTAGTTCTGGTGGCAACCCCGAAACCTGGAGCCAGGAGACACGTCGCATAGCTATCCCTGATGCTAGTGTCCTGGCAGCCGAGTCCGCAATATCTAGGGAGGCCTGTAAGGAGGTTCTAGCCACCTTTTTGCCCTCCTCCACCAGGGCCCCGAACTCCTCTCTTGAGTCCTGGGGGACCAGCTCCTTAAATTTCCCCATGGAGTTCCATGAGTTATAGTTATATTTGCTTAAGAGCGCCTGTTGGTTTGCTGCTCTAAGCTGCAGACCCCCCGCCGAATAAACCTTGCGTCCAAACAAATCAAAGCGTTTGGCGTCCTTTGATTTGGGCGCTGCCGCCTGCTGTCCATGGCGCTCTCTGGCGTTCACTGATGAGACCACCAGTGAACACGGTGGGGGATGTGTGTAGAGGTACTCATATTCTTTGGAAGGAACAAAGTACTTCCTCTCTACACCCTTGGCAGTGGGAGGGATGGAGGCCGGGGTTTGCCAAATGGCCGTAGCGTTAGCCTGAATTGTTTTGATAATGGGTAATGCCACCCGTGTTGGGGCATCCGATGAAAGGATGCTCACCACCGGGTCCTGCACCTCCACTATCTCCTCAGCCTGTAATTCCATATTTCGTGCCACCCTACGTAACAGATCCTGGTGGACACGAAGATCTATAGGAGGTGGGCCTACGGGTGTTGTACCCGCCACTGCCTCGTCTGGGGAAGATGAGGACGCCGCCTCAGGAGGTAAAGGACCTGAGTGGGGTTCCGGCTCCACGGGACTCGGAGATGCCGGATCTCCTGCACCAGGATCTGGCTCCTGCGTGGGCGTTGGGGCCAGGGCCTCCATACCCCCTGGAGGGGGGCGGGAAATGGTGGCCTCAGGAGCCCTGTGCTCAGAGTGAGCCGAGCGAGAGGGCGCTACTGGAGCCCCTTGAGCCTGGTGATAAGCCCAAGGAGTCCAGAAAGACCAATGCATAGGGTCTTGTCGCAGGTCTTCTGCCCCTTCCTGCCAATGGCCCAAGTCGTCTGCTGGTTGACCTTGAGCATGGTACGCTGAACAGGAGGCTCCTTCAGACGAGTGCGACGCCGATCTCGAGGGCCAGGGTGGTGCCGAGCGTGTGTGCAAAGAGTCGCCCTGATACGGTGCCGAGTGGTGCCGACCCAAGGGCGAGCGACCTCTGCGCGGTGCCAGCGAACGGTACCGGGATTGAGAGCGGTGCCAATGACCATGTCGGTACCGAGACCCAGACCTGGACGACGAAGATAGTCTGTAACCACGGTATCGGGAGTGGCTTCGCAAATGTGAGCGGCGCTCGTACCGGTGCCGGGAGCTGTGCCTTGACTCCGACCGGTACCAGTGCTCGGGTCGGTGCCGAGAAGAAGACCGGTGCCGGGAGGTAGATCTATGCTGCGAGTATGACTGGCGCCGGGATGGAGATTGGTGCCGGGACTGCGAGCGGCGTCGAGACCTGCTCCACGAACGGAAGCGGTGCCGCGAGTCCACGCCCGGAGACGGGGTGCATATCAGGGTAGGCTTGCCCCTGGACTGTACTGCACGAAGCGGTGCCGCAGGTTGAGAAGGTGCCGGCTCCGTGAGTGCGATAAGGTCTCGCGCCGTGGCGAACATCTCCAGTGTGGAAGGGAGACAGGGCTCCACCACTTGACGAGGCGGTGAGCCAGTCTGCGCCGGACTCGACGGCTCCACACCCGGTGCCGGAGTCAACAGTGCTGATGGTCCTTGCACCTTCTGGCGATCGGGAGCCGGGCGCGGCTCTACCCCTGCAGGGGTAGCCGGTGCCTGAAGGACCGCAACGTCCTGAGCCTTACGGGGCCTTTTATGACCGGGAGACAGGGACCGGCGCCGAGGGGCTTGAGGTGGATGCGGTGCCGAGGGAGGACAGTGCCAAGGTACCTTCCCCGCGTCTGCCTGCGGTGCAGTACCGGACGGTGCCGCTGGGGCGCTACGCACCGAGGTGCTTGGTGCCGGAACCTTGTGCACCGAAGGAGGATCCGGGCTAAGTGCTGCCTCCATGAGGAGCTGCTTAAGTCTGAAGTCCCGCTCCTTTTTCGTCCTTGGCCTGAAAGCCTTGCAAATTCTGCACTTGTCCGTTTGGTGAGACTCCCCTAAGCACTTCAGACAAGAGTCATGGGGGTCTCCCGTTGGCATAGGCCTAGCACATGTTGCGCACGGCTTGAAACCGGGAACCTTGGGCATGAGCCCGGCTGTGCGCCTGGGAGGGGGAAGGGGGGAAAAATAGCCCCCTTAACCCCCGCTAACTTACGAAAACTATAACTATTTATGCTAGTAATCACAACTAATCTAAAGAACACAACTAACAACTATCTACAAGAAACAACGGGTAAGCTAGGAGAGTGGAGGACAGCTATGCCGCGCTCCACAGTTCCAACGACCATCACGGGTGGTAAGAAGGAACTGAGGGGGCGGTATATATTCAGCGCCATGAAGATGCCACTCCAGGGGGCTCCACAGCCGACCCACCGGGGGTTGCTAGGGTAAAACTTCTCCGACGATCGTGCACGCGGCGCGCACACACCTAATTGGAATCGATATGAGCAAGCACTCGAAGAAGAAACAGTGATTTTGATAGGGATGTTTACTTGGTGCCATGAGACATGGGGAACCCAGCAACTTGGGGCACCAGGGGGGGTCAAGCTATGTTTGGAAGCATAAAGTACCAAGGTGGAATGAGTTGCTTTCAGCTGAATCATCTGGCTAGTTACTTTCCTGTGGGACCATTTACCTACCTCATTGGGACCATGGTGGTTGTGTTTGGTGTGTTTCATATGGATGGGGCAGTCCAAATTGTGTGAACTGTCGGGCTGCATTTGCATCTGATGCTTTTTTAAAATTTTCTTTACATTTTCTTTGTATGTCTCTGTCATCTTTTTTCATCTTTTACTGGATGGGGATTTTTTATTTGTTTGTTTCCTCTGCATATTTTGCAAAGCTTTTATAATAAGTGTGATAAGAACATAAACTGTGATCTAACTTAATGGGCAACGAACACTAGACTACTAGTCTTTGAAAGGGTCAAGTATGATTGCAAACCAGTCTGCAAGCAAGAGGGTGCTCAAGTGTCTTTTAAATCTTTGACAAAACTGCACCCAGAAAATCTTGACGGTTTTTTGAAATTAGCGCTGAACCTGCCCTGCCCAACTGAGGTCCAAACAGAGCTTCAGAATGTTGGGCAAAGTCAGTGGGGAACTTAGGACACTTCCCAGTACAGATGTGAGAACAAAGGAAGGAAAGCAAAAGAGAGAAGGGAGGAAAAACAGCCTGAAAAGAAGCTGAACCCATGAAGCAGTTGAATGAGTATGTCTGAGGTATAAGTGAGTGTTAACTAACTTACCTCATCAGATACTTTAAACCTTCTCAGCAACGCCACCACTTTCTGCTTGAAGTTTTGTTGCTGTAAGTCAAGAACACTTTTACATGAATACGGCAAGAGGGAATGCACAAGTGCACCACCACAGCTAAAAATGGATACACTGACTGCTCCTAGGTAGAAACATGTATGGGGCTGAGCCACAAACCAAGGAGCACTGCTGCCCTTTCTCCTACCTATGTGCCATTCCCCAAGCAGAGCAGAATCCCCCAAGGTACATGCTATCCTATCCATGTTTACATCAACTCAGTTCCAGCCCTGACTGGTTTAGCCTTACTGCACCTCTGTGGGCTCCCAACATACATTAAACATTGCACTCAGCTAGCCATGTGTTTATGTATCTAGCGAAAAGACAACATTTTTTAGACTGCCAGTTAGTCACAAGCTGATGAATGCTTGTGTGAGTGCTTGAGGCTGTTTTTCTGCCTCCTTAATGCAGAAGTTCCACCTGCCTTCAGAGATGCAACTAACCCTTTTCCACAAGGGAGCAGTGAGTTTTCACACAAACTTTTACAGTTGATGGGGGTGTCCCAGTCTCCCCCATGTGGGTGACTGGAAAGTAGGTTCCATAGCAAAGATCTGCAGTTCATCTTGGCAAAGTATTTCACCCTAACAGTGGAGTTGTAACAACTTGGGCGGGTGGAGGGGTTTGGATGTTTGACAAGCCTTTTGGTTTGCCAGAGTCTGTGCCTCCTGAGCTCTGAATGCAGAGCTTCACTCAAAACAATACAACCCAAAGCACTGGGTTTTGCCTAATTTCTACCAAAACCCATAAGCCCCTGGCCTGCAGCAGGATGAAACTAATCTTAACCTTTGCAGAGAGTTTAACAAACCTGGGATGTTTGGCTTTAGCAAAAAGTTTTGCAAAACTCTGGCCCATACATGTTTTCACTAGACCTCCTGAGAGAACTGGCATGGTCTAGCTGAACTATGCAAGAGTGGCAGCTATTCTGAATGGGGGAAAGCAATGTCAATGGGCCCAGCCTTAGTGAAGGCTAGTTCCTCATTTTGCTGGCTATTTCCCTCTCTGCAACTTCTACTGTCTGTGTTCATACACAGTCTAGCCGAGAGATTTTAATTCTATATTTAAGCACCTGCCCGATTCTCAGAAGTGCTGAGCACTCAGCAGCTCCTACCGACCTTTTGAAAAAAATTAGACATGCCTAAATATGACCTCAGGAAATTTTTTTAAAAACCTTTGCCTATAAGTAGGGCCCTACCAAATTCACGGTCCATTTTGGTCAATGTCATGGTCATAGGATTTTAGAAATCGTGCATTTCATGATTTCAGCTATTTAAATCTGAAATTGCACAGTGTTGTAATTGTAGGGGTCTTGACCCAAAAAGGAGTTGTGGGAGGGTCACAAGGTTAGTGTGTGTGTGTAGGGCGAGGGGAGGCGGGGGGGGAGAAAGTTGCAGTACTGCTACCCTTACTTCTGAGCTGCTGCTGGCAGCGGTGTTGCCTTCAGAGCTGGGGAGCAGTGGCCGCTGCCTCAGAGCCAAGCTCTGAAGGCAGAGCTGCCGCCAGAAGCAGCTCAGAAGTAAGGATGGCATGGTATGGTATTGCCACCCTTACTTCTATGCTGCTGCCTGCAGAGCTGGGCCCTCAGTCAGCAGCCGCCACTCTCCAGCCGTCCAGCTCTGAAGGCAGCAGCACAAAAGTAAGGGTGGCATGGTATGGTATTGGCCGGGCACTGCCTTCAGAGCTGGGCGCTCTCCAGCCGGCCAGTTCTGAA
Organism: Chrysemys picta bellii; assembly: GCF_011386835.1. Lineage (NCBI taxonomy): Eukaryota > Metazoa > Chordata > Testudines > Emydidae > Chrysemys > Chrysemys picta. Next base: position 66,209,438 of record NC_088798.1, on the reverse strand, counting down.
GGCAACGCAGAAGTAAGGGTGGCAATACCACACCGCACCCACAACTCCCTTTTGGGTCAGGACCCCCGATTTGAGAAACACTGGTCTCCCCCGTGAAATCTGTATAGTACAGGGTAAAAGCACACAAAAGACCAGATTTCATGGTCCGTGACGGGTTTTCCATGACTGTGAATTTTGTAGGGCCCTACCTCTAAGTTCTTGGCATTATCTACAAACACCATGGTGTGGCTACTATTAGGTACAGTTTTTAGTTATGACTTTAGGATGACCATAACAAAGCCACTAGATACACAGTTCCCCTCAAACAAGTGAATTTAGGCCTGGTTTGTGAAATTCAGGCTGCAACTGTTTTCATAAATATGTGCTGTGTGGGGTATAATGATAGAATGGCGCAAATTGTGGTATAAATTGTTCACTGAGGGGTGCAGGGCCAGGGAAACCTCAGAGACCCCTGTGGCTTTGCTTCAGCAAGTCTCCTTCTCAAGGTCTCTCTTTGAGGACTGACAGAGTATTAGGGTTCACGTATGTGAGTGGGAGCAGGAGCCTCTTTCGAGTTTTCTCCTTTCCTTTTACTGATTTTACTAGAAATCAGTTGGAAGCAACAAAGCACATTTGGGGATTTTTTGATGGTTGGGGTCTCTGGTGATTGGTTCCATATAAGATGGGGGGAAAAAAATGGAGTCTCCTTCCTTGGAGGTTTTTAAGGCCCGGCTTGACAAAGCCCTGGCTGGGATGATTTAGCTGGGAATTGGTCCTGCTCTGAGCAGGGGGTTGGACTAGATGACCTCTTGAGGTCCCTTCCAACTCTGATATTCTATGATTCTATAAGTTTGGGGATGGATAACCATCCTTGTCAAGGGGCTGTGTCATCTCGAGTTACGCAGGCCATCTCAAACTCAGCTTTCCACGATGCGCCCCTCTCTTCCCTGCCCCATATTCTGCAAGCACCAAAGAGTCTAAACTAAGTCTATTTAGAAAGTTCTCTCATAAGTTTTTATTCTTTTTAAATATCGGTCAGTCTCTAAGGCTAGGCTGCCTTATTAGTTAACATACAAGCCTCTTCCCCTGTGGAAAAAAGTTAACAGAAATATTAGTTTAGAAAATGCAGCTTTTATGTCTTTTTATTCAGTTATGGGATTGCAGTTTTCAGATCCAATATCTGATTAATTGCCAGGACTAGAAACAAATTATTTATATCATAAGAAAGCTGCATTACTTATTGATCAAGATGCATAATTCTGTCACAAGATAGTTAAAAAGATCCTAAAACTGTCACTGATCCAGGCCTGAACAGCTAGTAAACCAACATCTGATGATTTTTCATGATCCTCATTTAGGGGAAGAAGAAACTTCTTTTGGTGGCAGATTTCTTTTATTTGAAAAAATGTGGCCTATTCAGAACTCTCTCAGATGTTTGATGCCAGAAATAGTGCTAGTGGAGGTAGATAAGTGTGTAGACTGCGCTTCAGACCTACTCTAAGGTCCAAAATAAATCCTGCTTATTCCATGGTTGCTGCAATAACTCAGTGGCTAGAGTTACTGTAATCTCATATGTGGCACAAATACTGTATACAAAAAAACTAAATCATCATCAAGGTTGCAGCACTCAAAGGAAAGTTAAGGTTTTATGCTAAAATTTAACTGTCCCCTTGTGTGCATATATTATGACTGTATGTAACTGCACATCATTTACCAGACAATAGTATCTGACGAGTCCTACAGCCTGAACTACACACGTGCCATCTTGCATTAACCCACTTCATTATTTCATACCTAATCTCCATTATTTCACTTTGAAATGCTCATTTGGGCTGAATTCACCCCCATGCAGAGGGCCAGCAAAAGGCCTATGCCCCCACTTCAAGCCTGCTCGGAGGCTTACAAATGCATGGATCTTGTGTTAGCCTCTGCACAAGGTCAATTTCACCCTTAAATGATTTTCATGGGGGTCCTCTCACTTTACAGGCAAACACAAGTGATACAAGATGGTACACTCAGAGAAGGCTGTCAGTATCTGCTGTGGTTTGATTGGTACTTTGATCACTTTGCTAGATTTTAGTTCTGGACTTTCCCACCTCCTGTGATTATCTCTGATTTTGCCATTGGGACCACTGTGTAAATAGCTCTGTAAATCTCTTGAGCTGCATGCAAATCCTGGCCAAACCCCTTCAGTGTTAGTAAAACTAATTTCCACCAACCCTGGTTATGGACGTCGTTCTTACTATCGATCTCCGCTGTTTCTTTGGCTTGCCCAGCTCATATTCATCATCGTCCAAATCCTGCACAGAAAGAGGAGTCGGATTTTACACTTGCCTCAAGAACAAACAAGGTCTGTTTTTTTATTATTATGCAAAATGTTTCATTTCTGCAACAAAACATGTGCCAGGGACTGATTAGTATCATACGAGTGCACAGGAGAGACTGGCTAAAGCCTGGTCTACACTACAGGGTTAGGTCGACCTAATTATGTCAGCGTCTACACTACAGCCGAGCTCCCGCTAATGTTAGGCCTGGTCTACACTACGAGGTTAGGTCAAATTTAGCCATGTTAGGTCGATTTTATAAGGAATGCATCTACACAACCAACCCCGTTCTGTCGATCTAAAGGGCTCTTAAAATTGACTGCTGTACTCCTCCACGATGAGGGCAGTAGCGCTAAAAATCGACCTTCCTGGGTCGAATTTGGGGTACTGTAAACGCAGCACTATGAAATTCGATGGTATTGGCCTCCGGGAGCTATCCCAGAGTGCTCCAATGTGACCGCTCTGGACAGCACTTTCAACTCCGATACACTAGCCAGGTATACAGGAAAAGCACTGGGAACTTTTGAATTTCATTTCCTGTTTGGTCAGCGTGGTGAGCTCAGCAGAAGAGGTGACCATGCAGTCCCAGAATCAGAAACGAGCTCCAGCATGGAGCAAAAGGGAGACACTGGATCTGATTGCTGTATGGGGAGAAGAATCTGTGCAGGCAGAACTCCAATCCAGCAGAAGAAATGCTGATATATATGCCAAAATCGCACAGGGCCTGGTGGACAGAGGCTACACCAGGGACACACAGCAGTGCCGCATGAAAATTAAGGAGCTCAGGCAAGCCTACCAAAAGACAAAAGGAGGCAAACGGCCGCTCCGGGTCAGAGTCCCATACATGCCACTTCTATGATCAGCTGCATGCCATTCTAGGGGGGGACCCTACCACTACCCCACCACTCTCCGTGGACTCCTGCAAGGTGGCAGCCTCACGCAACATAGAGGAGGATTTTGTGGATGAGGAAGAGGAGGAGGAGGAGGAGGAGAACGCACAGCAGGCAAGCGGAGAATCCGTTCTCCCCGGCAGCCAGGATCTTTACCTCACCCTGATGCCAAGACCCTCCCAGGGCAAATTGTTCCCAGACCCCGAAGGCAAAGAAGGCACCTCTGGTGAGTGCATATTTGTAATTACACTACAGGGGTTAAAAGCAATTGTGTTTAATATTTGATTTGCCCTGAACAATTGGAATGCATTCGTGGCCAGTACAGCTACTGGAAAAGTCTGTTAACATGTCTGGGGATGGAGCGGGAATCCTCCAGGGACATCCCCATGAAGCTCTCCTGGAGGTACTCTGAAAGCCTTTGCAGAAGGATTCTGAGGAGGGCTGCCTTATTTCATCCTCCACGGTAGGACGCTTTACCACGCCAAGCCAGTAGCAAGTGGTCTGGAATCATTGCAGCACAAAGCATGGCAGCAAATGGTCCTGGGTTTTGGTCACATTCATGCAACATTCTGTCTTTATCTTTCTGTGTCAGCCTCAGGAGAGCAATATCATTCATGATCACCTGGTTAAAACAGAGGAATTTTTGTAAGGGAACAGTAATCCCCTGTTTGGTGATCCCCGGCACATTAGACCCTGGTCATGCTGGGCTGTTTGCGCTTGACTAAAAGGGATCATCCCGGAGAACAGCCACATGGGGGGGAGGGATGTGCTGCACATCCACCCCAAAAACACAGTCCCTCCTTTCAAACGGCAACAATAGCCCCTCCTTTTAAACAGCTAACCCAACTGGCATTGGTTGCTATGGGAAAGGAGGGTGCTGCAGTTTGAAACCATTCCCACATGTTATGAATGTGGAAGAAGCCAACCTCGCATACCCTTTGGCTTACAATGTCTGCCTGGAAACTGAATTCGGTTGTCCAGCCATGTGTGATGTGTCTCCATACCGCCAGGCGCTCAATATAAAAGGCAAAATGCGACCTTGTACCTAAAACACATGTGCTGTCTTCTGCGAATTGCTTGATTCACTGTGAAAGAGTCACCCTTTCGTTCTCAGAAATGTATCTTCTTAAATTCTACTCTCCCTTTTTCCCCCCCTGCAGCTGCAAATGTTTCTATGCTCCCCGTATCAACTCCGTCCCTGAGGTTATCGCAGATTAGAAGGTGAAAAAAAAACAACACACTCGCGATGACATGTTTTCAGAGCTCACGCAGTCCTCCCGCACTGATAGGGCACAGCTGAATGCATGGAGGCATTCGGTGGCAGAGGCCAGGAAAGCATACAATGAGCGTGATCGGAACATGCAGGAGGAGATAGATGCTGAGGCTAAAGGGGGAGCGAACGGACATGATGAAGCATCTGCTAGAGCTGCAGGAAAGGCAACTAATGTTCAGAACCCCGCTGCATCCATTGTGTAACCGCCTGCCCTCCTCGCCAAGTTCCATATCCTCCTCACTCAGATGCCCAAGAACACGTGGGGTGGGGGGGAAGCTCCGGGCACCCAGCCACTCAATTCCAGGGAAGCAACAGAAGGCTGTCATTCAAACAGCTTTGATTTGTAGTGTGGCTACAATAAGCTATGTGGCCTTGTCCTTCCCTCCTCCCCCAACCCACCTGGGCTACTTTTACTAGTCAGCGTTGTCAGTGATCTCAAGGTTTTTTAATTAATAAAGAATGAATGGATTCAGAACAATAGCAACTTTTTCCTGTGTCAGCTGTGGTCGAAGGGGGGGGGGGGATTGGCTTACAGCAAAGTACATTCACCAAAGGGGGCTACTTTGTATCAAGGACAAACACACACACACACACACACACACCTGTCACACCATAGCCTGGTCAGTCATGAAACTATTTTTCAAAGCCTCTCTGATGCGCAGTGCGCCTACCTGTGCTCTTCTAATTGCCCTGGTGTCTGGCTGTTCAAAATTGACCGCCAGGCGATTTGCCTCAACCTCGCACCCTGCCATAAATGTCTCCCCCTTACTCTCACAGATATTACGGAGCACACACAAGCAGTAATAACAATGGGAATATTGCTTTTGCTGAGGTCTGATCTACTCAGCAAACAGCGCCAGCGCCCTTTTAAACGTCCAAAGGCACATTCTACCACCATTCTGCACTTGCTCAGCCTATAGTTGAACTGCTCCTTACTGCTGTCCAGGCTGCCTGTGTACGGCTTCATGAGGCATGGGAGCAAGGGGTAGGCTGGGTTCCCAAGGATAACTATTGGCATTTCAACGTCCCCAATTTTCTGGTCTGGGAAGAAAGCCCCTTCTTGAAGCTTTCCGAACAGCCCGGAAAGAAAGGAGTGTCATGCACCTTTCCCAACCATCTCACGTTGATGTCGGTGAAACGGCCCTTGTGATTCACCAGTGCTTGCAACACCATTGAGAAGTATCCCTTGCGGTTTATGTACTGTTTGGCAAGGTGGTCCAGTGCCAAGATAGGGATATGCATTCCATCTATTGCCCCACCACAGTTAGGGAACCCCATTGCAGCAAAGCCATCTACTATGACCTGCACATTTCCAAGAGTCACTACCCTTGTTAGCAGAAGATTATTGATTGCCTTGGCTACTTGGATCACAGCAGCCCCCATGGTAGATTTGCCCACTCCGAATTGATTCCCGACTGACCAATAGCAGTCGGGCATTGCAAGCTTCCACAGTGCTATCACCACTCGCTTCTCAACTGTCAGGGCAGCTCTCATCTTGGTATTCCTGTACTTCAGGGCGGGGGAAAGCAACTCACAAAGTTCCATGAAAGTGGCCTTACACATGCGAAAGTTTCACAGCCACTTGGAATTTTCCCATACCTGCAACACTATGCGGACCCACCAGTCTGTGCTTGTTTACCTGGCCCAGAATCAGCGTTCCACTGTATCAACATGCCCCAATGATGTCCCAATTGCCAGATCCAGTGCTTTCAGGAACGTCTGTGTCCATGTTCTCCTCACAATCTTCCTTTTGCTGGGGGCTCCTAGCTAGGCTCTGCACATACTGCAGGACAATGCGCGAAGTATTTACAATGCTCACAAAAGCAGTGTGCAGCTGAGCGGGCTCCATACTTGCCGTTCTATGGCTTCTGCACGGGTAACCCAGGAAAAAAGGCGTGAAACAATTGTTTGCTGTTGCTTTCAGGGAGGGAAGAAGGGAGGGATGGAAGACTGACGACATGTGCCCAAAACCACCCGTGACAATGTTTTTGCCCCATCAAGCATTGGGAGCTTAACCCAGAATTCCAATGGGCAGCGGGGACTGTGGGATAGCTACCCACAGCGCACCACTCCGTGAGTCAATGCTAGCCACGGTAGTGAGGACACATTCCGCTGACATAATGCGCTTATTGGCAGGACCGGCTCCAGCGTTTTCGCCGCCCCAAGTGGCAAAAAAAAAACAAAAAAAAAACCCCACAACACAAAACAAAACAAAAAAAAGCCGCAATCAGCGGCACTTCGGCGGCAGCCGAAGAATGAGGCGGCAATTCGGCGGTGGATTCCTTGGTCCCACTTGGAGGGAAGGACCTGCCCCGAAGAGCCGGATGTGCCACCCCTTTCCGTTGGCCGCTCCAAGCACCTGCTTGCTGCCCTGGTGCCTGAAGCCGGCCCTGCTTATTGGGGACACGCACAATCGACTGCATAAAATCGGTTGCTAAAGATAGACTTCTATAAAATCAAACTCACTTCGTAGTGTAGACATGCCCTAAGTGCCCTACTATACTGACATAATTCAACCTCCATGAGAGGTGTAGGGCTTATGTCAGTGTAGTTAGGGTGATGCAGTTTCTGTGTAGACATTGCTTAACTTACATGAGCTGTTGGTTCTCATTCTTGTCAATTTTCAGCTCTGCGCTGGAGCCATGAAAGCTCCATGCTGTGAACCCCGTGCCTGGCTGTCATCCCAGGGCATGTGGGGTGTGTGAGGTTGCACTCTATACGATTTTATGAAAATATGCTAATGTAACTGGAATATGCTTCATGCAAAAGGTCTCTTGTAAGGTATCATCACAAAGCTTATAATCTACTGAGTGTGATCATCCTATTTGTATAAATGTACCACTCTTGTATCTGAAACTAGAAATATGAAATATAACTCTGAGGGCCTATTGTAATTATGCAAAGTGTGGGCCATTAATGGTGGTTTGGAATCTTGACTCCCATTAACCAGGACAAATGACTGCAGATGGCTGTAAGTCTTCCTGTATACGTGTGTGCTGGCAAGTGGGTAACGAAGTCTTACAGTGACATGTGATCATGTCAACTGAACTGGAATCCATCTTTAACCTGGTACTTTTCCATTGAGAAGGAGGGTGGGGAAGGTGGGAACCCAGAGGGACAAAGGATTCCCGCCTTAAGCAAAAGATATATAAATGGGTGGAACAGAACAAAGGGAGAGCCATCATGAGGAATCCCCTAGCTACCACCTAAGCTGGAACAAGGGCTGTACCAGGGGAAAGGACTGTGCCCAGACTAGGAAGGCGTCCAATCTATGAAAGAGACTTATTGAAATATCTCTCAGGGTGAGATTTTTACCTGTACTCAGTTGTATTACTGTATTAGGCTTAGATTTGCATGTTTTATTTTATTTCACTTGGTAAATCACTTTGTTCTGTCTGTTACTATTTGGAACCACTTAAATCCTACTTTCTGTATTTAATAAAATCACTTTTTACTTTTAATTAACTCACAGTATGTATTAATACCAGGGGGCGGGGGGCAAACAGCTGTGCATCTCTCTCTATCAGTGTTATAGAGGGTGAACAATTTATGAGTTTACCCTGCATAAGCTTTATACAGGGTAAAACTGATTTATTTGGGGTTTGGACCCCCCATTGGGAGTTGGACATCTGAGTGTTAAAGACAAGAACACTTCTGTAAGCTGCTTTCAGTTAAGTCTGCAGCTTTGGGGCAAGTAATTCAGACCCTGGGTCTGTGTTGGAGCAGATGGCCACGTCTGGCTCAGCTAGACAGGGTGCTGGGATCCCGAGATGGCAGGGAAGGCAGGGGCAGAAGTAGTCTTGGCACATCAGGTGGCAGCTCCCAAAGGGGGTTCTGTGATCTAACCCGTCACAGAGGCACCAGCTAGAGCCCAGCTGCTGCCCAGGCTCCCCACTCCGAACCAAGCTCTGGGCCAGCCACCCCCCACTATCTCCTTAAGTCAGTGGAAGCACTCCTGATGAGGATGCACACCACCAACAGAAGAAGGGCAGCGGGGACATGAAAAAGCGCAGTAACTTCTGAGGGGGCTGTAAGTGGATCTAACATAGGTCGAGTTAAGCTTGTAGTGTAGACGTGCCCTCAGCCTTCACCTGCAGGGTTTTAAGTACTGGGGAGGCAGAGACTGAACCCTGAATAAAGACAAGCAAAGGATTGTACTGATCCTGCATAGAGAAAAGCAGAGAGAACTAAACTCTAGGAGTACTGCATCTTGCTGAGCAACCAGGGCTCAGACACGTCAACACAAATACCAGCACCTCTCTGAAGCCACTATCCTTTTCTCTGGAATCTCAGCTTTCCCTTACATCAGTCTCTATCTGCAATGGTGCAAAGCCCCAAAAACATGAGCGGAATACCCTGTGCTAAGAGGAGTCAGCAGACAGCCCAGAATACCCTGAAGAGGTGTCAAGTGCCTCATTGTGCCAGCAAGACAATAACTCGGAGGCCTATTGGTAATTCATCATTTGAAAGTCAACACAATGATTTTGGCCCTCATGTAAGAAAAGAAGAGGGAAGGTCACAGACGGGACCATTTACAGAGAGTGATCCCTCATTTTGGTGACACAAATGGGTGGCATTCGGGAGACACTGTCACTCCACTTTCCACACACTGAAGATGCAGAGCCAAGGTTGGAGCCAGAGCCATTTTGAACATCTGCATGACCTATCATGAGCAGTGTCTCATTCCGGCGATTCACATGGGTTGAGTGTGGCAGAGTTCCACCACCTTTCTTGCCCCAATTGGACCCATCAGAGGCTGAGGCTGCTTAAGAAGCAGCCCGGAGAGATCTCTGTTGTGACTGTCTTTCTAGCCATGGATGTCCAAATTGCACAGAGTTCAAAGGAAGGGGAAAACACTGGGGAGAAAAATAATCTATGCACCACATACAACTACCCACTGCAGTACAGATTTAAAAGTTATAGATCACGTGCAAGTTTAATTCTAGGCTGTAGGGCCCTGTGACATGGTGTACAGGTCCTCTGAGGCCCCCTGCTGGAGGCCTTGTGATCCTACCACACCCCGCCCCAGAAAAGGAACAGCAAAGGTGGGTCCCCCAGGCCTGCCTAGAAAGGCTGCAGAGAGGGAGCCAATCAGAACACCGCAGGCTCAGTTAAAAGGAGCTGCAAGAGCTCAGCGATTATCATCAGTTTACACCCTTCTGGGGAAGAAATCCTTTGTAGAGCATTGAACAGCAGCTTCTCATACAATACCTGTCCATGGACAGCATCATCACTGGCTTCCTGCTCAGAAGAGAAGCTCTCATACTCTTCTTCAGAATAGTTATCTGTAATGTAAGGAAAGGGCACAAAGTCTTATAAGACTCTCTTTGGAAAGAAGGGGAAGCCTTGTTGCTCAGGAGAGCAAACTTCAAAAAATTCACCTGGCTAACATTCCTAGAATCAAGGAATATGAACATTTGGGGAGAAGACTAAGGGCGTATCTTTTAGCTGCACTAGAAAGGTAGGATGAGAACTTCCCACAGAGAGAGCGAGTATGATAAATACTCAGCTAGCAGACAGGAAATTCACCCACAAAGTAGAGAAGGTTGGCATGCAGGTAGGCCCTTCCCCTGGAGGGAGCCAGTCTGCAATGCCCACCCCAATAGGAAATAAGCAGGGACTGCTGCCATATAGTCCAAGATGGAGTGGGCATCACTCCGCCTCGACCCATGGGGCAACTCAAGCTACACACTTCTCCAGGATTTGTTCCCCTAACCAGGCACAACTGCAGAACCAAATATGGTGAGTGGAAAAAAGATCCTGTTCCTTACTGAAATGATACACCAAGTAAATTGTCTCACTCTATTCTGGACTCCAACTAGGCATCTGTGTGGTGCATGCCCATGTATCTTGCAACATGGACTTCCTATCTGAAATCAGAATTAAGCCATCACTTAAAAAAAAAAGAAAAAAAAAAAAGCCCATGAACTTACTCTCCAGAAGTGTGCAAGATTTAGTCACGTGAGGTAAACCAGAGTAACAAGGGAGTCTAGCCTCCAGAGATCATGCAGTAGAAGCTATCTATGGAAGCACTTCTCATCTTGGTTTTTGTAACAGCCAGTTGATACAGTAGTCACCAACCAAAAACAGGACAAGGAGATAAACATTTATATCTAACTTACTAATGGAATTTTCAATGCACACTGCCCCATACTATCTAAGTGTCTAACAGCAAAGCAACAGTTCAAAATATCACCAGCTCCAAACAGGTCTACTTCCTTGGAGTGTCCTTCAGCTCTCAAGTGTCCTTGAAAATGTCCTCTCTCTCCCCCGAGTCAGTGAGGAGTCAGTTTGTGGTCTATTGATGCATACACATACTATTTCATTTAACTTTTAGTGTTGTGCTTCCCATTTGTACTTTGGTTCGCCCCTGCAGGGAGAGTTTCTCTAGATTTTTATTTTTTTATGTTACAGTATTTGGTATAACAAGTGTATGGTGAATGTGCCAAGTGCTCATAACAACTTTTGCTCCAAACAGTGACGTTAAGCGAGACCAAACTGGAACCAATCTATATTCTGTTTAGATATGTTGTAGTGAGCTCTTAGTTTAATGCTGAGAGTGTGCAGAAATGGAACCTTGGAAAACCAACTGCAAAATGGGGTTCCTATGGCTCCCTGATGATGGTGCTTGTGTGTATGATGCAACAGAGAAGGGAATTGAACAACATGGGCCCCAATTCTGTTGCTCCTTACATACATCACGAAAACCTCTTTCATATTACTGTAGAGTTATAGCACTGGTAAGAACTGGTACTGATTTGTCCTAGAAATTAACTCCATTTGCCTGCGATTCTACCACTAAACACTAGTCTTCAGAGTGCAGAATTGTATACCATTAGCTACAAACCCTCCCCCGCCATCCCTCAGTCCAATCCCAAATGTCAAATAATTACATGCTATTGCCATGGTGTCAATGGGGGCCGCTGCTGCACTCCCATCTCCAAACATGCGCTGCCATACCCAGTGTCAGCTGAGGTTTATTCTTTTATAACAAAGATTAAACAGAAGGCAGCCTTAAGTCAATACCTGGCCCCCAGGCTTCAGGGCCACTCCTCCCAGGGGTCTCTGACACTCCAGCTCCTGGCAGCTTCCTTGCCTTGTCCAGGTCTGCTTCCCTCTCTTCCTGGAACCCCTGGCCCCCTTGCTCTAGGGACCCACCACAGGAGTTAGCTCCACTCCAGTGTGACCTCTACTGACCACAGCTCAGCCTGTCTTGGTCCTTCCTCCCCAGCTGCCTACCAGCAGCCCTTTATAGGCCCTGGTGTAGCCCAGCCCCCGGTGTAGCCCAGCCCCCATTAATTAGCTGGATGAGGCTCACCTGCTCCAGCCTAGGGAAGCTGGGCTCAATCTATCTGCAGAGACCAGCTACCATGTGATACATGGTAAAGAGGTAAGGAAATCTGAACTAGTGCCAGATGAGAATTTATCAAGAACCAATGGAGCACAGGATCTCAGAAGCCATGGGGTTTGTCTACATGGTGACTATCCACTGTAGCTATTCCAGGCTAGCGCCCCATATAGACACACTCATTCTTTACTGAGAGTGCCTTTTTGTGGTTTAGCTTGATCTTCAGTAAACAAGCCCTAGGTCAGAGAGGGAGGAGGGATAGCTCAGTGGTTTGAGCATTGGCCTACTAAACCCAGGGTTGTGAGTTCAATCCTTGAGGGGGCCAATAGGGATCTGGGGCAAAATCAGTACTTGGTCCTACTAGTGAAGGCAGGGGGCTGGACTCGATGACCTTTCAAGGTCCCTTCCAGTTCTAGGAGATGGGATATCTCCATTAATTTACAATTTATTTTTTTTATTTACAATTTAGAGGATTTTACTTCACAGAGAATGTGGAAGAGGAGGAGAACAAAGCTGATTTCCATGGTTATTTGCAGTGCTCTGTTTTGGTTCCTCTTCACCCCTCACAACCTGCTGGGTCAGGAATTTCCTAGACCACATTGTAGTTTTTAAAAAAAAATATTTAGTTCTTCTCTTTCCAAGCCCTTCCCTCCTTCAAGCCATTTGGTTATCACTAAAATGCAGAAAGTGGCACATTGTTATTTGTGCTGTTTGAAGGCCCCCTGCAGGACCAGGGCCCCACTGGGACAGGCACTTTACAAACATAAGGCAGTCCATGCCTTACGTGGTTTGTTTGTTTGTTTTTTGAAAGCACATGCCATCTGAAGAGACCAAGAGGAGGGATGGGGAAGGGGATTTGACATGATGGGGAAGGGAGCAAGATGGTGGCATAGACAAGGCCAGCTTTAGACTTTTTCTGTTTTATTTATATCACAAAAATGTAAGTTGAAGAAGTTTCCAACCAGATGGGCTTTCAGGGAAAAGGAAGGGATTGTCGGGGGAAGAGACGGGAGAGGAAATAGACGGGCTTAAGTTCAATAGAGGGCATATTTTTTACCTGTGGACTTGATCTTCTGGCTAGGCTGCATGGTGCTGTCTTCATGGTCTATTGGCTGACTAGACAGTGAGAAGATCCAGATCTCTGCTACTTTGGCCGTGGTTTCCTTGATGTTACTGAAAAGGCTCAGAACCTGGCCTCCTTCAGACGGGTGCTGCATCACCTGGGATTGGGGAAGTAACAGTCTTGTATTTAAATATTGTGGACCTGATTCCCATCCACTAACATTGGAAGAGTTATTTAAGGAGTTACTCTGGGTATGCAAGAAGGCTAAAATGCCTGGGTCTAGAACAGGGGCAGGGAAACTTTTTGGCCTGAGGGCCGCATCAGGTTTTGGAAATTGTATGGTGGGCCGGGCCGCCCCACCTATCCGCCCCCACTTCTCACCCCCGACGGCCCCCCAGGACCCCTGCCCCATCCAATCCTCCCTGCTCCCTGTCACCTGACCGCCCTCAGAACCCCTGCCCCATCAACCCCCCTCTCCTTCCTGACTGCTCCCTCGAACCTCTGCCCCATCCAACCACCCCTTTTCCGTCCCTCACGCCGCCCCATCCACCCCCTCCTTCCTGATAAACTCCCAACCCCTGCCCCCATTCAACCCCCCTGTTCCTGCCCTCTGACCACCCTGACACCTATCCATACCCCCACCCCCTGCCCACCACCCCAAACTCCCCTGCCCTCTATCCAACCCCCCCACTCCCTGCCCCCTTATCGCGCTGCCTGGAGCATTGGTGACTGGTGGCGCTACAGCCACGCACCGCGCAGCACAGAGCACCGGGTCAGGCTGGGCTTTACAGCCCCGCCCCAGGAGCTTGCAGCCCCACTGCCCAGAGCATTGCACCAGTGGGGGGGCGAGCTGAGGTTGCGGGGGAGGGGAAACAGCAGGGGAGGGTCTGGGGGCTAGCCTCCTGAGCCAGGAGCTCAGGGGCCGGGCAGGTGGGTCCCACGGGCCGTATTTTGCTCACCTCTGTTCTAGAAGAACCACCAGCTATAGACACTATTTAAATGCTATTTCAGAATTTACTTGGCTATCAACTCAAGGAACTGGCAGGGATAGAAGATTTCAGTTTGACATGTGATCAGATCATACTGAAGCATGTTATTGGATTACCCTCATTATTATTTGTTAGCTTGCCACTAATTTTAGTGATCATTAAGTTATCCAACTCATGAATTCCTAAACAAAAACCCTCCAAATCTACGTTAAAGCCAGCTGAAGAAACCATCCGCAGTGACCTTTCCCTGGACAAGCACATTAGGTGCTTTATAGAACAAACTGAAAAAAGCAAGTCCGTGCCCCAAACAGCTGACAACCTAGATGTGACAATGAACTGGTCAAAGCATAGGCAAAGGGACATCTTTGGGGCTCTATAAAAAATGGAATTTGCTTCTTCATTCTTTGCCACCTTCAGCGTGATGATGATCACACCTTCCTCCTATAGATTCTCTTCTAGGCTTCCAAGACTGTCCCTCTTGTGCTCTTCCTATCCATCCAAATGCCCTTTCAATAGCACCTCCCCTCCTGGTCTTTATCAGTGTTCCTCAGGACTCTATATCTGGCCCCCTCCTATTCTCGACCTTCCCCCCGGGTGACCTCATCCACTCAAGGATTTAACTGGCCACCTTTATGTTGGTGATTCACCAGTCTACCCCTCCTACCCTTAACCTATCTGTTCAGTTTTGCATCTGACATCAGCAGGGAGAAGAAGAAAAACTCTTGTAAGAATTAAGAAACTAAAAATTCCAGGATGTACTATTTATAGGGTGCTTTATCAGAAACTGGATTTTTTAAGTTTGGAATTTTTTTGAAATTCACTGCTGACAATCTCTTCTAGGTTCAAACACATAGCAAATACTTCACAGATATTTAGCATTTTCATATCCTCTGCTGTCAGAAGTGACAGAACAGTAAGAAAAAGTATTATATTTCAACAGTGAATGCTTAACATTTTAAAGAGATTTGCTCGTGAGCTTACTTGAGTGCTGCTCATATTTTTTAGTTTAATTTCCAATTATTAACAATGAACCAAACATGATACAAGACAAACAAACAAACAAAAAGGCCAAAAATTAGGATGTAACCGAAACTCAAATGCAGTAGTGAAAACGTATTAAAAGCACAATTCACACAAAATAAATCTGTAGATAAATCAATCAATTATCTAAAAGCACAAGAACCTAGCATGATTGCAGTATAAAACCATTTCATTTAGCAATAAATTCTCCACTGATGGAACTAAATTTATGGAATGAAATTTTCTGGAAGATTTCTATGCTAAGTGTAGTATGGCAGGTTTCTACTACACAATGCTTCTAACACTATATTTTTAATATTTACAAGTACACAGCTGCGTAGATTAGGGAATAAAAAAATTAGAGTGGAGCTAACTGAAGTTCAGTGGATACCATAAGCATCTCCTGCAACTACTGATTCAAAGTTGAAAGTCAGCTTGCTTTGGTCATCTGCTTTCCATGAATATTCAAGCAATCAAGTTGTATTAACAAGAATGACCATGAAAAGTAAGCTTCAAGATTTCAATGCCTGAAAATGGTGGAAATTATACAATCAAGGTGAACTATCATCACGCACATGCAGAAAAGGACAGAATTAAGATTGCATAGGCTACTTTGATTTCAGCATTTCCTACCTTTGAAATGCTGGACTTTGCAACCTTAATGTATTTGGATGGAGTAAGATAAAATGTGTTATTTATGTTCAAGAATTCAAGAAACAGACAGATGTTAGCTCAACTGAATTAAATTTACTGCATCTTTGGTTGACTGTTCTTGTGCATTATTTTTTCAGAATATTTATTAGAAGTGCTTAAACTCTCATGCCAAAGTGTGTTTTAAAGACAAGGGGAACAATAGCATATTTGGGCAAAGTACTTGGAACTGAGCCCGAACCTTAAAAATGCTAAGAGAAATAAGCCAGCCCTTGCTTCTCCTGCTTATATTTTATAGAAAATACACAGCATTTATTACTTTATATTATTTCCATTAACACTCTTGCCCTATAAACCTTGGTACACTTGAAAAGTGAGACACATATGAAAGCCATCTAGGTACTTTTCTCAGAAAAGAATGGTAGCCTTGGATTTAAACTGAGGATAAAGGGCATATGCTGACTCCATCCGAACGCTTTGAGTTGTGCTGATGAACATCTACCTCAGCCATGTTGATGGAGCCCACTGCTAAAGTCTTGTAGCCCAGAATCGTTCGGTTTTTGTATCGCTTCCTCCTTTGCAGCATGATCTGAAGCTTGTTGCCTTCTCTTTTCAAGAAGTGAGGATACTGAAGTTAGAATACAATTTGAAAAAATGTTACACTCCTTGTCACTAGCTCCCAGCTACCCCATTTACAGCTGACACACACTTGTGCTTGTTAAGGTTAAATACCTTGCCCAGTCCCAGTGCTTTTAAAGATGTTTACAGTTCACCTAATCTTTTGTTCTAGGAGTAGCAGCAGCAGCTGACAACTCTGCACTGGTTCCAAGGAAGACCAAGCTTTAGGTACTTCTGACTGAAAAGTTTTTACAGCCAAACATTCTCTTTTCACCACTCTGTTCATTCTGCCCTCACAACACTGAAGAACGCAAAATAATTACTCAGCTTACAAAAACAGCTCTGCAGAAGTGCTTTCAATGGGTCTCTAACAGAACATGAGCTTGTTTGGGTGGCTGGTAAGGGAAATCTGTTTGTGTAAACCTCAATTGACCTATATACATTATACAGGAAAGGAACTGGCCCAGCCAATCACAGCACAGGGAGGCCTGATCTTCAACTGTACGTTTATTTCTCATGTAAGCAACTTCCTGAATGGCTGGCGTTTTATGTGCACAATGTCCTCATGGTTATTTCTCAGTAGACAAACTGAATCCCTGCGTGCTGTCTTGCTGACAGCTATTTGCAAGAGTGCAGAGATCTGTGTAACCACTAGGGCTGTTGATTATTCACAGTTAACTCTCACGATTAACTCAAAAAGATTAATCACAGTTTCAGTTGCACTGTTGAATAGAATACCAATTGAAATGTATTAAGTATTTTTGGATGTTTTTCTACATTTTCAAATATATTGATTTTAATTACAACACAGAATACAAAGAGTACACTGCTCACTTTATATTTTTATTACAAATATTTGCACTGTAAAAATGATAAACAAAAGAAATAGTATTTTTCAGTTCACCACATACAAGTAGTGTAGTGCAATCTCTTTACCATGGAAGTGCAACTTACCAATGTAGATTTTTTTGTTACATAACTGCACTCAAAACCAAAACAATGAAAACTTTAGAGCAGGAGGGGGCAAACTTTTTGACCTGAGGGCCACATCTAGGTATGGAAATTTTATGGTGGGCCATGAACACTCATGAAATTGGGGTTGGAGTGCAGGAGGAGATGATGGCTCTGGCTGGGGGTGTGGGCTCTGGAGTGGGGCCAGAAATGAGGAGTTAAAGGTGCAGGAGGGGGCTCAGGGCTGGGGGTTGGGATGCAGGGGGGGATGAGGGTTCTGGCTGGAGGTGTTGGGTCTGGGATGGGGATGATGGGTTTGGGATTTAGGAGGGTGCTCCAGGCTGGGACCAGAGTTCAAAGGGTGGAGCAGGGGGTTGGGGCATGAGGGTTCCAGCTGTAGGTGTGGGCTCTGGGGTGGGGCAGGGGTTTTGGGTGCAAGAGCTTGCTCCAGGCTGGGATTGAGGGGTTCTGCAGACAGGAAGGGGATCAGGGCTGGGGGTTGGGGCCCAGAAGGGGGTCAGGGTTGCAGGTTCCATGCGGTGCTTATCTCAAGCAGCTCCCAGAAGCAACAGCATGTCCCCCCTCCAGCTCTTATGCAGAGGCACGGCCAGGCGGCTCTGTGTGCTGCCCTGTCTGTAGCACCACCCCTGCAGCTCCCATTGGCCACAGTTCCTGGCCAATGGGAGCTGCGGGGGTGGCGCTTGGGGTGGGTGCAGCATGCAGAGACCCCTGGCTGCCCCTACGCGTAGGAACCAGAAGGAGGACATGCCACTGCTTCTGGTAGCCACGTGGAGCGTCCCGCAACCCCGCTCCCCAGCTGGAGCGCGGGAGTGGGGCAAGCCCCAGATCCCGCTCCCAAGCAGGAGCTTGAGGGCTGGATAAAATCGGCTGGCAGGCCAGATGTGGCCCGCAGGCTGTAGTTTGCCCACCCCTGCTTTAGAGCCTACAAGTCCACTCAGTCCTACCTCTTGTTCAGCCAAACACTAAGACAAACAAGTTTGTTTACATTTACAGGAGATAATGCTGCCCACTTATTTACAATGTCAACTGAAAGTGAAAACAGGCATTCGCATTGCATTTTTTTAGCCAGCGTTGCAAGGTATTTACTTGCCAGATATGCTAAACATTCATATGCCCCTTCATGCTTTGGCCACCATTCCAGAGGACATGTTTCCATGCTGATGATGCTTGTTAAAAAAAAATGTGTTAATTACATTTGTGACTGAACTCCTTGAAGGAGAATTGTATGCCTCCTGCTCTGTTCTATCCGCATCCTGCCATATATTTCCTGTTATAGCAGTCTCGGATGATGACCCAGCACCTGTTGTTCATTTTACAAACACTTTCACTGCAGATCTGACAAAACGCAAAGAAGGTACCAATGTGAGATTTCTAAAGATAGCTACAGCACTCGACCCAAGGTTTAAGAATCTGAAGTGCTGTCCAAAATCTGAAAGGGACGAAGTGCACAGCATGCTTTCAGAAGTCTTAAGAGCAACACTGAGATGCGGAAACTACAGAACCATCAAAAAAGAAAATCAGCCTTCTACTGGTGGCATCTGACTCAGATGATGAAAATGAACATGTGTCGGGCGGCACTACTTTGGATTGTTATCAAGCAGAACCCGTCATCAGTATGGACGCATGTTCTCTGGAATGGCAGTTGAAGCATGAAGGGGGATATGAATATTTAGCGCATCTGGCATGTAAATATCTTGCAATGCTGGCTACAAAAGTGCCATGAGAATGCCTGTTCTCACTTTCAGGTGACATCGTAAACAAGAAGCGGGCAGCATTAACTCCTGCAAATGTAAACAAACTTGTTTGTCTGAGCAATTGGCTGACCAAGAAGTAGGGCTGAGTGGACTTGTAGGCTCTAAAGTTTTACATTGTTTTATTTTTGAATGCAGTTTTTTTCCTACATAATTCTACATTTCTAAGTTGTACTTTCATGATAAAGACATCGCACTACAGTACTTGTATCAGGTGAACTGAAAAATACTATTTTATTTTGTTTTTTTACAGTGCAAATATTTGTAATCAAAAATAATAATATAAAGTGAGCACTGTCAACTTTGTATTCTGTGTTGTAATTGAAATCAATATATTCGAAAATGTAGAAAACATCCAAAAATATTTAAATAAATGGCATTCTACTATTGTTTAACTGTGATTAATTTTTTTAATCGCTTGACAGCCCTACTGACCACCCAATGGTTCTCTCTCAAGAGCCAATCCTGCACCTCACAGGTGCTGACAGGCCTGGCAGAGTCTGGCTTGTTCTTCAGGGTGACAGAGTTGTGTCCTGTCATCACCAGCAAGGCCAGGCAGTGTGACTGAGGTGCTGTCAGGATTAATACCCTGGGCTTCCAACGTTTGGGTTTTGTTTTTAGTAACTACACAGCTGTTCCTGCTGAGAACTCTTGGCCTTCACTTCAGGGCCAAGTATCATCTATGGGAATTTCCTTTCTGAAGTGTCTGACACACTGAGACCCAGTGGTGGCAGGATACCCAGCAAAACTCCTTGTGGTTCACGTGTTCTGGAAAGGCTGGGCCCCGGGAGTTTGAGTGTTTCAATCAGTACGCAAGATCCGGTTTTATTATTAAGTAATAAACTTATTTAAAATGGAGTCTGTACACATGGAAAAGCACCTTCTCACATAAGAATACAGTACACACAAAAGAACTATGTTACAAGAACAGCCAGGTTGCAAAGTCAAGCATTTGATCTGCCTGGGCATATGCATTATGATACAGTATTTAAATACATGATCACATAATTTTTCTACTGTGCCACATTCAGTGCACAGGATGGACTCTGCTAACAGAATGAGTGGCCACACAAGGTTTTTTCCTTGTTGTTCAATGTATGCAGTAAATTAGCCCTGGGCCACACTATTCAAACCCTACTCTGAAAATACAATTATTAATTGCCTTGCGGGCTTTTCTATGGTGATCATCACTAATGTATGTGAAACACTCAGATACTATAATGAATTTATTTTCAAAATACCTTTGTGAAATGAGCAGTGCTATTATCTTCATTTTACAGACGGGGAACTGAGGCATCAAGAAACTAAGGTCAAGAGAATCCACAAATTTTAGGTCCCTGATTTGAGATGCCTAGGACCTGATTTTTCAGAGTACTTAGCATTATACATCACTTCATACATTCAAAGCACAGCTCTGCACTTCAAAGCACTTCTGCAAATTAGACCACAAAGCTCAAGTCAGGCACCAAGAAAATGAGGAACACAATTAGAGAACACATCTTAAACAACTTGCCCAGCAACTCTGTGACAGAGGCAAGGATAGAATCCAATTTTCCAGAGCAGCATTCAACTGCGCTAACCAAGCTCTCCTCCCCCTGCCTCATTCACCACACACCTTCAAACTTCTGCAACAACCGAGGCAGAGGCCCTATAGACAACAGCCTCCTTCGTTACACAGGCCTGATTCATCCTGAGAGCACCATCCATCCTGTGCACTGATTGAGGCAGGGGTGATGCAGAAAAACAGTATGTGATCATGTAATTGGAGACTAAAAATGTATATTCACAGATGGGCCTGTGCAACCCTAAGCCAGTCCCCCTGAATTCAGGCATATCCTAAATTTTGAGAGTTTGAATTTGCAACCTGAATGTTCTTTTAATGTAGCGTGTTTGTGTGTAAGTAATTTCCTAGGTTTTTAAAAAGCAAAACTGGAAAAAGGAAGATCCATCATGTGGCATCCTATTGATATCAGCATGGGTCATCAGTAGGTTGGAACTTTAGAACCATCAAACAGACCTCTGCAACTTGAACAAATGACTAACAGTAATAAGTTGCCATCCTCTGGACCAGCTCTGGAAAGGTGGCCAAGTTAACGTTTCCCATCAAAGGGAAAAAGATAAGAGCTTTATTTTTAAAAAGCAAGCACAGCATTTGCAGAATCCGAAGTTGCCAAGTGACTAACAATCAGAGAACTCTTTATGTGCACCTGTGGTTCTTGTTTTCCTCCTGTTCTAAAGCAGTTTTAAAGCAGGTTCCACTCCTGACTCTAGCAGAAGGGATTTTATGCAGCCTCCCAGTTACCCCCTTCTGTAAAACGTGGGGGATGACACTAGTCTAAGGTACCAAGTATCAGAGGGGTAGCCGTGTAGTCTGGATCTGTAAAAGCAGCAAAGAGTGGCACCTTATAGACTAACAGACGTATTGGAGCATGAGCTTTCGTGGGTGAATACAACGAAGTGGATATTCACCCACGAAAGCTCATGCTCCAATACGTCTGTTAGTCTATAAGGTGCCACAGGACTCTTTGCTGCTAGTCTAAGGTAGGAGGCCTGGTTTGTGGTAAGGGCTATTGAGTGCCTAGAATTAACAGCAGTCAGTGGAAGAGCTGGACTAGACTGCATGGCCTCCTGCCAGCTCCCAGCCAGGAGGCTGCTCCCCATGTGTAGCATTCCTTGTCATTGAGGAGCAGTCACTTATTCTCTCACAAGGGTACCCCAGAGGAGTAGGAAGAGAGTGAGCAGAGAAAGTAGCCCATCCCTCAGACCTAGCAGAAGGTGGTGATGGGGGAGCCTGGAAAAAAGAGCAGGAAATCCAAGGCCACTCCAGGAGCATCTGCGGAGAAGAGTGCTGGAGGATTTTGGAGATGGAGGAGAGGAAAGGGCAGGCCAGCCTGAGGCAGCTGCTCCAATTATACAGCTTTCTTCATTCTATTCATCCCCCATAGACTGCCTGGCTCCTAACGCTGCTCCCTGTCACCCCCAGGCCTGCCCTGTTTGCCCCCAACCCCCCTGCCTGCATCCATACTGGGCCACTTCCTCCTTCTCCCTCCACATTGCCTGGATGCTAGAAGCAGGGCCAGCTCCAGCATTTCTGCCACCCCAAGCAAAAAAAAAAAAAAGCCACGATTGGCGGCGGCAGTTCAGCGGCAGGTCCTTTGCTCCTAGAGGGAGTGAGGGACCTGCCACCCCCGAATTGCTGCAGGTGCCGCCCCTCTCCCTTGGCCGCCCCAAGCACCTGCTTGTTAAGCTGATGCCTGGAGCCGGCCCTGGCTAGAAGGAGAGCAAAGTAAGCACAGGAAAAAGCCTTCCTGCTGGGCCCAGTGCCTGGGCCCGCAACAGCCCCAGCAACCAGGAGCAGCAATTGAAGGGAAAGTTTTTCAGCCCTGCAGCACTACTGGATGCATGAGATCCAAGCTAGGTAACAGACTGCATGCAGGGGGGGAATAATGTCATATACCCCAACACAGGACATTCTGCATTTCTGCTGGAGGGAACGCTGCTGCTGCTGAGCAGGATGTTCTCTGTGCATTCTAGGGGTTGGTGCATGCTCAATATAGACAAGTGTCAGAGATTTTAGATGCCAGCCTTAAACTCACTAAGCATATGGAAACTACCATTTTCAGAAGCTTATAACTTGCCCATATCCAACCGATTTCCACGGGAACAGAAAAATGTACCTCTCACTCCAATGCTAGCCCTGTCAAGTTTAAAATCCTTGCTCCAAAGCATGGAGGTGCTAGAGCTTCTCAAAACAGCTTTAAGAATTTAACATTGGCAAGACAACCTAATTTTCTCCAGTCTTGCTCTTGGCAGTGGCTGGACCATTTTTGCTGAAATGTAGTAAAATATTCAGCCTGAGGCAGAAACTCCATCACATGGAAAATTTCAACCCAAATGGTTTTTTAGCTTATAAGCACTGACTACGGGTGCCATTGCCAGAACTGTCTATAATTATTTCAGAGGAACATTTACATTAAGACTTGTTAAAACAAGTACATCAGAACTTGGTTTAATGCAAAAATCAGATGAGCACATTCACTTTGGACTTTGTTACTATGTTACCTGTAGTGAAAAAGTTAGTGCAAGTTCGGTTTCCACATGTCCGCTTGGTGGTAGCACAATTTCATGAGATCGTAGTATTCGCTTCGAGCCCTACACAGAAAGAAAACCTGGTAAGGTAAAGGTCTGAGTATCAGTCCAGGCTTATTCCTTTCACCCTTTGGGAACTGGCTAGTGCAACCTGGCTCATTGCCAAGGTTTGGACGTGATGAACAAGGGGCACTCTTGCAGACAGCAGGGTTTGTGGTGAAAAGATGATAGAACCTCAGTGTTCCAAACACCTCAGGAATGGAGGTTGCTGATAACTCAAACGTTCGTAACTCTGAACAAAACATTATGGTTGTTCTTTGAAAAGTTTACAACTGAACATTGACTTAATACAGCTTTGAAACTTTACTATGCAGAAAAAAAAATGCTCCTTTCCCTTTTTATAGTAGTTTACATTTAATACAGTACTGGATTTGCTTCCCCGCCCCCCTCCCCCCCAGTTGCTGCTTCCTGATTGTGTACTTCCAGTTCGAAATTAGGTGTGTGGTTGACTGGTCAGTTTGTAACTCTGGTGTTTGTAACCCTGAGGTTCTACTGTATGGTGCTGCTGGATGGAAGCTAAAGGTAGTCCAGCTTGAAGCTAGTCATGCTCTGCTCCCTGACACCATCTACACCCTATCCCCCAGCCACCCTTTCCCTTGTGTTGCCTCCCCTGTTGCCAAACCCATTTCTACATCAGGCAGCACCAAGGGAAGCAGCAGCTTCTCCCAGCAGAGCAGGGACACAGAGGGGCTCTATGCTGAGCAGCAGACAGGCTGCAAGAGTGAAGTGGGATCCCTGTTCAGGGATAGAGGCCTATTCAAACAGCCATCATGGGTGCCAGTAAAGGGGAGATGAGGCCTCATCTGAAAGAAATGGAGGTAGCTGTAGGAATGGCTCATGTGCCACATAGCGGGAGCGCCCTAGACTAGTACCATTTATTGAGGACATGGGAACTTCTCCTTAGGGATCTATGGCAAAGTGATTATAACAGTATTGTATGGTAAATTTAAAAGTAAGCTGTCACTTGAAATTTCTGGGGGTTTTCTTGGTCCTGCTGCCAGGCTGGGGGTCTCCACAGGGAAGCGCACAATCTGGGATCAGCAGCAGTGAGTCTGCAGACAGTTCACAGTACAGTGGAGGTGAGTTGTGTCTGTTTTCAGGAGCGCCCCACTTTGTTGCTCTGGCTTTGGGTTCTTAGGTGTTACTGTTCTGAAATCTAAGGAAAATATTGTGCTACACTGCAGCCTTCCAGCAAGAATACGTTTTTAATCTAACTTGTCTCTGTTTATGCTGTGAACATAACAGTAACAGATTGACTATGCCCTCTTCCAACAAAGACCTACCCAGATGAAAAGCAAAGCACTTGGCCATTGGGGGATTTGGACATATTTGCAGTTAGTAATACAGTAGTAGCATACAGCAATATTTCTGCAGCACCAGCCCCAAATGTTCAAAAAGCATGTGATTCTTTTTAAAAATAATCTTATGATTTTTAAGCTAATAAATAGAGGGTTCTTTTTATCTGCCTGCTGGGTTTTGAGTCCTTAGGTCAGGTTTACCAGCTTCTCTGCAACCATTAAAGATATAAATTAACTTCTAAAATGAAAGCTGAGATTCTCTCCTAATCAAATGACTTTGGCGGCTGGGACTTTAAGAGAAAACACCAAACACTAAGACTTGCAATAAGACTGGGAGAGCTGATGTGACTGATAATAATATATGAATAGCGCATGCTAACTGTATGACTATATTGGTGCAACTCTACAGGTGGCTGTCAGCAAAAATAAGCAGGAAGGAAAAAAGAGTTCAAGTTAAGCTACACTCCAGCAAACACTTGAGGGCTACTAAAGGACAGTGGCACAGCTATAACCTCCAACGACTCCGGCTTGATTCCCGTTCAGCCTACAGAAGGGTCAAAGGCCAGGAACACAAAAGAACTATGCAGGGTTTAAAAGGGACCCTCAGAAGTGGGGACAGTTTTTCAGGGGAAACCAGATAAAGAGCTACTCAATCAGGGCTGTCTGAAGAAGGTAGGTTTGCCTGCAGTACTACCTGGGGACTGCAAGCCTTGAGACAGGGGACGTGTGTGTGTAGACAGTTTTAAAATCCTCCCTGAATACTTTGTTTCTACCGTTAAACACTACTTGGGTTTTTAAGAAGGCTGTCTGGTCTCTGTATACAACTGGTCAGACTCCTGAAGGAAGAACTGCAGGTGTCTGAACTCAGTCAGACCTGTAGGTTATTGGTGGATGCCCAGGGGGCTGTATCCCAGGGCTTGGTCTAAGAATGGGAGAATTCTCACCCCAGGAGAAGTAAAAGCAAGAAGCCTGACACTTGAGTGTGTGCACTCAGCTGAGAAAAGGGAGAGAGGGGCACCCAGCCCTGCAACCATGACCATTATCAACACAGATGTTCTGTCAGTGCCAGACCTCCTCCTAGTTGTGACAGTGTGGCTTTATTTGTTATGCCATGCAGAGACTATATAATAAAGGACCAACACAGCTGCCTCCTGAATATACCACTGTATTCAAAGCAGACAAAAGGGACCCGAATGTCCGATAAAGTCTCGGGAAATGCTGTTGAATAACAAAGTCCAAAAGGGTCTCCCCAGGACAGGTACAGGCCTGGGAGGTGTTGGCAAAGCTGGGCTAGTTAAGATGGCATTTTGTCATGTCCTTTGGAAGGAATCGAGGATTTGATTGTAACACTGTATCTTTGCAATTCTCTTTATAAAAAAGTGGATTAAGTCACTAGACTGAAAGCTCATGCACTTGGCGAACCGATATCACTGACATCTGAAAATGGCCTCCGTATGAGGAACTTGAGCTCATGTGCACCAAGTGACCCCAAAAGAGCTTTATCAGCACATCTGAATATTCAAATGTGTCAAGACCACAAACCTATTGACTGCATCTGGTGCTGCAGAGACACTGGTCCACCTTCAATTAGTTCATCATAGGACAAAATAAATGTGGATGGTAATCAGGTGACAGTACAAGGTCAGCTCAATGGCACCCACACACAAAGCAGTAGCTGTAGCCGCCACATCCCCTACAAAGGCCATCTGGAGATAATGCAAGGCCAGGTCAATGATGGGTGAGAGGAAGGATGGTCCCGTGGTTACAATTCTAGCTTGGGACTTGAGAGTAGGGTTCCAGTCCCTGCTCTGCCACAGATTTCCTGCAGGACCTTGGGCAAGTCACTTAGTTGCTCCGTGCCTCAGTTTCCCATCTATACAATGGGATAATAGCCCTGCCCTGCCTCACCAGGGGGTTGTGAAGTTAAACACATTAAAGATCGGGAGGTGCACAAATGTTATGGTGACAGGGGCCAGAGAAGTACTCAAACTGTTTCCATCATGCCCTTTTCCCCCCATATACTTAATACTTTCCAGGAATTTGCTACTTTTGCTGTTTTACTGTCTATACCACAGGATTTTTTTTTTTTTTAAACTTGAGAAAAACTCTCCCTACAGTGAAAACAGCTGCCTCTTCAGACCTGAAATTTGGCACGCCCATGGTGTTGTGTGTGTGTAGTTCACATGCTGCTCAGTCTCAGGAAGGGCGCATGTAAGTGACAGGACGATCATTTGGGAGCGTGAGCAGTGGAACAGAGCTAAGTGATACAAGCCCCAGATGGGTTTGGAACCCCTCTCCACAAGCCCCTTGCTCACCTGTGAGAAGGGGCTCAATAAATCCCTTGGCTCCTGAAGGCAAGGGGGTACAGAGCCCCTTGCTCCGGCTCAGGATACCCATGTGGGGTAGGCACTGCAAGGCTCCCTCTCTGCCTCCCGCCAATATTCCTTCTAGCTGGTGCCTGAAATCCCCACAGCCCTGAACTGCCAGCTTCCTTCATCTCACTATTAGGGGCACAGAGGGGAACTGGTTGCTATGGGGCTATGAGGAGCACCAGGAAGCCCCTTCCCCTCCCCCCACATCCCTCCCCACAGATACCTTAACCCTCCCTATCAAAAACTGAGCGTATGTACGATTCCCACCTCCTCTTGGCGATATAACCTGAACTGTGCTGCATAGGAATGGCGAGCAGTGTGATTAGCTTCACTAACTCTATTTCCTGCTTTTCTAGCAGCTGTATGCGGTTTTTCCTCAGCCAACATTCTCATAAGGGGCACTGAAATCTGTTTCCTGATATCCGAGCATAGGGGTTCTGGAAACTGAATGCCCTCATTCTGGAAGGGTACGAGGAACACCGAATTAACAAAGCTGTTCGGATGCCTGTTCGTTAGAGAAGGGAGGGGACGAAGAAAATCTGTGATGGAAACATTTTTGGATTTAAAGAGGAAGTGGCAGAATCGGTACCCCAAATAGCAACAGACCTGCTAGGGCCTGCTGGAGATAAGGACTTGACAGCCTCAACGTGCACAGATGAGGTTGTAGCAGTGTTTCTCGCTGCTCTCAGAGTGGTAGTGACAGCTGGTTGAATCTGTAGCTCGGTATTTGAATATTCTGAGTCTTCTTGTAAGGTGAACCCTTCAAGTTTAAACTTTTGGGCTAACATGTTTTCTTTTGACACAACTACTAAGTTCTCTGCAGGGTTTCTGGCTGCAGCAGCAGATTTAATCAACTTCAGCTCAAGATTAATGAGGTTTTATGCCTGGGAATCGCGTTAGCTTTTAAACAAGGCTTAAGCACTGTTCAGTGACAGGAATCCCTGTACGTTGGGCTGAGCTTACAAGTAGACCAGGAATGGACCCCATTGGACTCCTGCCTACATGCAAACTGATGTATATACACAGTATGTACAAAATCAAGGCACTAATTTAGACACTTACAGGTCCATATAACACACTTACAATGCAAGTTCATACACTTTAAAATATATATTATTTTAAAGTCAAGTGATATCCATTCTCTTGCATGTTGCACCTCTTTGAAACCTATGAAAAGTCACTGTTACCAGGACTACTGTAGCAGTGCAGTTGGTAAGTGATTCTATAGTTATTACGAAGCAAAAAAGCACAAGGAAAATCCTTTGAAAGTGCAAAAGGGAGCACGTTAACTCTTGCCCTTCTGTAGCTCCATTTGACTGGCCCTAAGCTATCTAGGAGGGGAAAAACCTCTGTTCTGCCCTGAGACAAGATGTAGCATGTAAAATAGGTCAAGAGGTTGAGTTTTGATGAAGTTGGGAGAATGAGGGTTTGCAACAGAAACTCAGTTTCATAATATAAAGCTACTTTTGGCCTTAACGATGGAAAGTCTAACTCACCCTGTGACGATATACTTAAATAGACAGTGGAACTACACAAGAAAGGGAAAATTGTCAAGATCTTACTCACGTACCTAACACTGCACAGCTACCTAAACAGCGTATTGTATTAGTGGAATAGTAGGTGATCATCTCCTTGTACAAGATGCGTTACAAGATGCAGCCTTAATTTTCATATTTCTTGACATTTCAGCACTTAACACTGCAGCTGTAGTGTTGCACTTACCGTTAAAGGTAGGCTAAGTGTTAAATGCAAGTTACCTGCATTTTGACTGCAATGACCACAGAAATGAGCTCCTTATCCAATTCCTTTAAGACGACCAATTTCTTTAAAGTCAAGGTACACAACCTGTAAGCAAGAACACAGGAGAAGCAGCTATGAGTTATGCCTGGAAAAGGAAAGGATATAAAGTCAGAGCACCCTGGAGGTACAGCATGCCCTTGAGATGAATTTCTTCCTTTTCCTTTTATGTATTGGAGAACAGAGTACAGACTACTGACCCACAAGCTTGGTTTAAAAACAACAAGTTCTTTAAGCCAGACAATCAATAGAATTTAGAGTGCACATTTTCAAGTGTGTTGGCTATTTCACTTTGCAACTCCTGGCCCATGAAGACCTACCTTCTACCTGTTTGTCAATTGCTGCGTTCATGATTTCTTTTAAAAGTTAATAAGCAGTTCTGGCCACCCAAATGGAAAAAACAGGGATTTAAGCTCTTCCCTCTGCCGTTGGCATGCTAAGCAGATGAAAGTAGTGTCACACGCCACACACTGCTACGTTGCTTTGGTCAAAGCTGTTAAGAACATAAGAATGGCCATATTGGGTCAGACCAGTGGTCCATCTAACCCACTATCCTGTCTCTGACCATGGCCAGTGCCAGATCTTTTCAGAGGGAATTAACAGAACAGGGCAACTTATGGAGTGATCCATCCCTGTTATTCAGTCCCAGCTTCTAGCAGTTAGAGGTTTAGGGACACCCAGAGCATGGGGTTGCGTCCCTGACCATCTTGGCTAATAGCCACTGATGGACCGATCCTCCATGAACTTCTCTACACTTGCAGCGGTTTTCTGCTCTAAGTTTCACTGGTGACAGGGAATTGGTGAAAGTAAAGCGCTGGTTTGTGTACTCAATTCCTCAGGCGTCAGAGAGTGTTTACATTAGCAGCACTTCCATCACAGATGAGAGCAGCGCTCTAGGGCAGCTATCCCACAGTGCAGCTCTCTTCAGTTTGACGATGGGTCTTGTGGGAAGGGGGCTGGGGGGTGATCACAGGCATCCTGGGTCCCTGCACAGCCTCCTCCTCCCCAAACACTGATAAGCTCCAGTAGCTCAGCATGGCTCCATGCAGGGGATCACTTGCTCCGTGGAGCAGGCATTGTCACCTGGCCAGATACGTGAGCACTTGCCAATAAAACAGGAAGGGGAGTTTCAAAATTCCCGGGGCTTTACAGGGGGAGGGGTGGATGTCTGTTTACCTGGCATCAGAGCAGCAGAGCTGCTGGCTAGAGTGGTCACCTAGGCACTGTGGGATATCCTCCGGAGGCTAAAAGCTGTGTAAACAGGAAGAACGTGTCTTCACTTGCACATCACCGCAAAAGCATCACCGGTAAGAGCTGTACACCTCTCATGAAGGTGGTTTTCTTTTTGAGGTGAAACTTCTGAGTTTCACTGCAAAAAGTCATTAACAAGTGTAGACGCTCCCATGGTTTTTGAGCAAGAAAGGGATTTTTTCTGCTTTAAAATGGCAAGTGTAGATATGCCCTAATTCTTTTTTGAACAGTGTTATACTTTTTGGCCTTCACAATGGTAACGAGTTCCTCAGGTTGAGTGCATGTTGTCTGAAGTACTTCCTTGTTTGTTTTAAACCTGCTGCCTATTAATTTCATCAGGTGACCCCCCCATTCTTGTGTTATTTGCTGTCATTAGTGATCCAATACCATTGTGCATTGAAATAATTCCTTGTATAAAGTACAGATGGAATTAGTGCAATACACAAATGTTAATATCAAGAAACAAGCATTAGTGTCTGGATTTTAATATTGGGCTGGCCAGAAAGAAGCCCATCCTCTCTGCATGCTCAGGGAAGATCCTGCTTTACTCAGCCATTTCTCAGACACCTCTTCCCAGCACAGCTCCTAGGTATGACTTCTCCTAGAAGCAGTGTATAAGGCTTACAACTCTACATTTTGGCTTGGTGTTTGGTGTGCATGATTCCATCAGATCCTCTCTCTCTATGAGAACAACAGGGACTCCAATTTCTTTGGAGTTATCCTCTTAACTCTCCACATTTGTATTGTCTATGCCTGATTTTTTTTTTTTTTTGATGGTCCTCGTCATCACAGATATTGCCATTCCTCAGCATGAGTTATGCCAGGCTGCAAGGAGATGCTCTGGTCTCACAAGAGATCAGATGTGAAAGGCAGCAACTAAGCAGATTCTGCACCCACCCGTATTACTTTGCTCCAATTCAATACTGCCCATAGGTCAATGGTCCCCAAACTATGGGGCATGCCCCCCTCGGTTGGCCCAGGCCAGCCCCCATGGAGGGTGGGAGGGAGCACCACCCAGCCCTGATCTACTCCAGATTACATTATAGGTAACGGGGGCAATGAAAAAAAAAGTTTGGGGGCCACTGCCATAGGTGAAAGGAGCCTAGTCAATTTCCTTTAAGAGACCCACTGATTAATGGAAAATCTTTTGGAACAAAAGAGGAGAGGACAATTTGGTGAGCAATTCACACCCCCCACCCCATGCCCTCGCACCATAACTATATACAAAGCTGCCCCCTACAGTGCATGCAGAAGCAGCAAGCGTGGAACTGACAAGCTTACTCCATTTTATTCCTCTCGTTTGGCCATTGGGAAAATGAGTGCTGCTCTACATGAAGCACATTCCTGTGCTACTAGCAACACCTGGGAGTGAGAGGAGATCAATAGACAGTTGATCCAATCACCTCCTTCCCATGTGTGTCCTATCCTATACTCCCAGTAAGAGCGGAGGACCTTGTCTCTCATACATCTGTACATTGCACTTCCTGCCCCAGCAAGAGCAGGAAATGAAACTGATCCATACTGTGTTGGTTTCATTCCCTGGCTGCTGCTCCTGCAAGCATTGCATGAACAGGGCCTGAAGGTCATTGAGTCCCCTGGTACTGCTAGCGGCCCTGTCATATAACCTTGGTCACAAACTCATCAAGCTGCATCTTCAAACTAGTTAGGTCGTTTGCCCCAACAGCTTCTATTGGGATGCTGCTCCAGAACCTCTCTCTTCTGATGGTTAGAATTTGGCTTTGGAGCGGAGCCCGGAGCTGGAGCGCGGAGCAGCCCCGGAGCAGTGGAGCTGCAGGTTTTTACCTGGAGCTGAGCCGGAGCACAGCTCCAAAGCCCTAGAAACCTAATTTCCAACCTAAATTTACTTAGGGACACTATTCCATTTGTTCTTGTGCCAACATTATCTAGCTTCCACAGCTCCTCTTCCTCCCTGGTGCTTATCACTTCAGCAGGACCAGCAGCACACACTCCATGCTGGGAGCAGGGACACCTGCCAAAGGGGGCAAAGGGCCCCACATCAGACCAAACTGGAGACTGGCGAGGCAATTCACTCAGCCCCTAAGAGAGAGCAGATGTGAAAGAGCAAAGGCCCCTCTAGCAACCCCTCCTGCTGGCAGGGCTCCAGAGGGACCCATATGCATGTTCCATCATACAAGAGATGCAGAACATTGACACCCTCTTCCACCCAACCTCCCCCCACCCCCAACACCAACCATGGACAAAATCCCAGAAAACAAACGAACCTAAACAATTAAAATACAGAACTGTCGCATCTTATGCGGGGCTTAGGTTCTAAAGTCAGCATGTAAGGAGAAAATCGCATATAGTCAAAACCCCAGACCAGCAGCGAGCTGAGCTGGGCCAGTGGCCGGAACCCCAGATCCGCTTAGCCCGCCTCCGGTCTGGGGTTCCGTCCGCCGGCTCCTGCCAGCCAGGGACACTGCCCCGCTCAGCTGCTGCCAACCCAGGGTTCCATCCATCAGACTGAGCGGGGCCAGCTGCCAGGACCCCTGCTTGCAAGGGGCCGGCGGCCGGAACCCCAGAACGGCGGTGGGCTAATCAGCTCAGCCAGCTGATGGTCTGGAGTTCTGGCTGCAGGCTCCTGTTAGCCGGGGTCCAGGCTTGCAAGGGGCTGGTGGGTGGAACACCAGACCGGCGGCGGGCTAATCAGCTCAGCCAGGTGATGGTCTGGAGTTCTGGCCACTGGCTCCTGCCAGCCAGGGGACACGGCCCCGCTCAGTCCGCTGCCCGCCCGGGGTTCCGTCCATTGGGCTGAGCGGGGCCAGCAGCTTACAAGGAGCCGCTGGATAGAACTCCAGATTGTCAGCTGGCTGAGCCGCTTAGCCCGCCGCCGGTCTGGGGTTCCAGCCACCAGTCCCTTGCAAGCTGGGACCCCGGCTGACAGGAGCCAACAGCCAGAACTCCAGACCATCAGCTGGTTGAGCTGCTTAGCCCACCGCTGTTCTGGAGTTCCGGCCGCCGGCCCCTTGCCAGCCGGGGTCCTGGCCGCCGGCCCCGCTCAGCCTGATGGACAGAACCCTGGGCTGGCAGTGGGCTGAGCGGGGCCGTGTCCCCCGGCTGGAAGGAGCCGGCAGACGGAACCCCAGACCGCGCATAGTTGCATTTGCGTAAGTTAAACGCATGTATGATGCGACTCCACCGTAAAATGAAAAGCTCTACTCCACATAGAGGTTTTACCCCCCAAATGATCCAGAGAACCACAAAGTCCCCAAGGAACTGCATTACTATCTATTTTACACAGAAATGTGTGCAACACTGGGACAATTCATAGTACCTCTGGGTCTCAGTTTCCCCATGTGTACTACAGGGATAACAGCCCTGCCCTGCCGTACAGGGGTGTTGTGCAGATGAATACATTACAGATGGAGAGGTGCTCAGATACTACAGGTATGGGCAGCAATGTAGAACTCTGACAAACTCAGCTCTTCCTTGGCCAGTTGAAGAGAGAGGGAAAAAAGGGAGAATGGAGGCTCTCATACACGAAGTCCATCCACACAGAAAGGTGGAAGCTCAAACTGAGGGAAAGTGGGAAGGGAACAGCACAGAAAGGCAGAAACAGGGGGGGAGAGGAGAGTGAAGGCCAGTATGTTTGACTGCACATCTATTTTTTACTGTGTGCCAGCACTAATTAGAAGTGATTCAGAGATAAATGTGTCCCCTACTCCAGATTGAGGGAGGGAAAGAGACCTCCATTCCTCACCCTGTCCCAAAAGAAATGTCAGGTGTTAAGCACATGCATGCTGCAGCATAGTCAGGGACGAGTTGTGATGCCATTTGTTTTCTTTGTAATGCTGTAGCTGGAGAACACTCACACCCCTGCTTGCCAAAATCCACAGAGCTGTGGCTGGTCAGGTGATGAGAGCAGAGGTATAACAGGACAGGCATTGTCACTGCTGATAGACCAAAACAATAGGCTCTTTTTGACCATCATACCCAAAGCTTGAGAAGGGAAAAGGTACAGCAGACACAGAAATATACAAGGGATGTTCTGTTCTCCACTGACATTCTTTCAATTAGTCCTTTATAAGCTTTGATCAAACCCATGCAGCACTGCCCCCTGAGAAAGCCCCTTTTACAGTGATCAGGGAAACAAAAGC
Source organism: Chrysemys picta bellii (assembly GCF_011386835.1). Taxonomy (NCBI): domain Eukaryota; kingdom Metazoa; phylum Chordata; order Testudines; family Emydidae; genus Chrysemys; species Chrysemys picta. The sequence goes on along the minus strand of NC_088798.1, from coordinate 66,175,575 downwards.
AGTTAAAAAAAGACATGAGATACATCTGCTTTCTTTATCCATGATTGCCGGACAACTGGTACTAAAAGGCTCTTCACACCAACAACAATGAAGCATTTATATCCTCTAGCAGAGGAAGAGATTCAAAGAAATCCACAGTGTAAAAATCATTCATGCAGTCAGCGTGTTTATTATTGCAGGTCTAAATTGTCTAGCTTCTATCTGTTACTTTACAAATCAAAACAGGAGATGGGAGGAGACTAATGCTTGCAAAAAACAAAAAAAACCCAACACATTTTAAAAAGGTTATTCCAAGGGTATATTGATTGCAGCCACAGCCACATTTGGAGTAATGCACCGACAGTGGATTCAGTGGCTAAAACCAATGGGAGGCCTCCATGTCCGGATGCATACATAGAACAGCACCAAGATTATCCAAAAAGGAGGCACAAAGGTTTCACCCCCTTTGTGTTCCTGTCCACCTGCTTGGAATTTAAGTGATAACTAAGTCTCGCAGATCAGCAATTGTCTGCTCTTAACATCTTTATTAACTAACTAGAAAATGTCGCAATGAACATGTTAAATTTCATGAGCAATACTAAATTGAGAAGAGTTATTAACACCAGGAAGGACAGAAATACACAGTGACCTAGAGAGATCTGAAACAGAAAAATGATTTTCAGCTTGGAAAGATACACTTAATATACATAGGGAAAAATAACCTAGTACACAGCTATCCAATAGGAAGGAGGAAACTTGGAATCAATACTGCGAGAAACACCGAAGGCAATGACAGAAGTAGGCTGAATGACTTGTAAATATTTCAAAACTGCATATTGTGCATGTGCAGCAGAACATTTTTAGTGCACTTGTTTCAGCATTCATCTGTAACTGAGTATGCAAATACATAGCTAGTTCAGTGCACACAGGTGAGTTCAAGACGTACAGTTAACCCACAAAAGCTTAGAACCCTCACTTTTGTATTCCTTGCTTTTTATCTCAACTGTGGAACCATGCAATTTTTGCATTTAATAGATACATAATTTTGATTATTCTTGCTCATTTCATTTATGCCAAGGTTGGGACTGAGACGGACTTCCGCTCTCAGCTTTTATTGGCAGAGACCTTTTGTGTTTGTTTTTTTTTGCTTTTCTCAAGGCACTTAAATATCCATTGGGAGCACAGATGGGTGACACTCAGTTTCTGAATCTGAAATAGAACCTTGGGCCTTCCCTTAATCATAAGCCAGGTTTCCATTAAAGAATCGGAAGTTCTTGCCTAGATTCTGCATCAATTAGAGCTACAAACGACTACAGAATAAACATGTCCAATGAAAATAAAAGGCTGTCTTTCTAAAGTAAAGATGTGATAGCCTGACACTAGCTTCAAACAGAAACCTGGTCTTCCCCAATTTCTTCAGCCCCACACTGAAGGTATAGAATCATAGAATTGTAAGGCTGGAAGGGACCTTGAGAGTTCTCCTAGTCCAGGGGTTCTCAACCTTTTTCTTTCCGAGGCCCCCCGCAACATGCTATAAAAACTCCTCAGCCCACCTTTGCCACAACTGTTTTTCTGTACCAGTAGAGTAAAAGCCAGGGCCAGCATTAGGGTGTAGCAAGCAGGGCAATGGCCTGGGGTCCGACACCACAGGCAGCCCAGCAAAGCTAAGTTGCTCAGGCTTCAGCTTCAACCCTGGGCAGTGGAGCTTCAGCTTGGGCTCCAGCTCAGGGGGCAGGGCTCAGGCTTCAACTTTCTGCTCTGGGACCAGCTAGTTGAAAGCCGGCCCTGCATTCTGATTTATTTTGATGAATCCCCTGAAACCTGCTCACGGCCCCACAGGGGGCCCCGGACCCCTGGTTGGGGAACCACTGTCCTAGTCCATCCCCCAGTGGTGAGGCAGGATCAAGTATATCTAGACCATCCCTGACACGTGTTTGTCCAACCTGTTCTTATAAGCCTCCAACAATGGGGATTCCATAACCTCCCATGGTAACCTACTGCAGTACTTAACCACCCTTAGAGTTAATATCTAACTTGTATCTCCCTTGCTGAAGATTAAGTCCATTACTGCTTGTCCTACTGTCAGTGGACAGGGAGAACAATTGATTCACATGCTCTTTGTAACAGCCCTTAACATCTTTTTCAAGACTAAACAAAGAATCACAGAAACATAGGACTGGAAGGGACCTTGATAGGTCATCTAGTCCAGCCCTCTGCACTGAGACAGGGCTAAATACAGTAACTCCTCACTTAACATTGTAGTTATGTTCCTGAAAAATGTGACTTTAAGCGAAACGATGTTAAGCGAATCCAATTTCCCCATAAGAATTAATGTAAATGAGGAGGTTAGGTTCCAGGGAATTTTTTTTCACCAGACAAAAGACTATATATATATATATATATATATATATATATATATATATATATATATATGTGTGTGTGTGTGTGTGTGTGTGTGTGTGTTATATATATATATATATATATATATTTTATATACACACACACACACACACACACACACACACACACACACACACACAGAGTATTAGGGTTACCATTCGTCCGGATTTACCCGGACATGTCCTCCTTTTTGTGTTAAAAATAGCGTCCGGGGGGGAATTTGTAAATCACTAAAAATGTCTGGGATTTCCCCCCCATGCAGAGCGAGGCGCGGCTGGGAGGGCTGCAGGAAATTCAGCCGCTCACATGGGGCTCTGGCAGCCAGAGCCCTTCCCCCCAGCTTGCCGGGCTGGACTCTGGAGCAGCTGTAGAGCTCCTCCTCCCCCCCTCCCTCCCCGCATTCTCAGCCGGCCGGCCTGCCGGGCCGTTTGCATCGGGCCTCGGCAGCTCCTCCTCCCCTGCAGCCCAGCGCCCCGCTCCGGCAGCACTGTGCAGGGGCAGGGACCGGGTTGTGTTGCGCTGGGGAGCGCAGCCACGTGTCCGGCTCCGCACAGAGCCCAACACCATGTTCTGAGCGGCAGGGTAAGGGGGCCAGGGGGCAGGAGAAGGGGCAGGGAGATTTTGGAGGGGGCAGTCAAGAGACAGGGGGGTCAGGAGTTCGGGGGGGGGCTTTTTGGGGGGGTGGAGAAGGTTTTGGGCAGTCAGGGTACAGGGAGGGGGCAGTTAGGGGACAAGGAACAGGGAGGCTTAGGTAGGGGTGGGGTTCTGGAGGGCAGTTAGGAGCAGGCGTCCCAGGAGGGGGCAGTCAGAGGACAAGAGGCAGGGAGGCTTAATTAATGGCTCTCCATGCGTCTCTGGACCCTCTCAGCTGTCGGGCTTGGACGGAAACATTGCCTGAGGGTAGTGAGAGAATGGGTTATCGGTGAGGTGGGGGTGGGCGTGAGCCCGGTCAATAGGGGCAACCCCTACCAAGATCTGAGCCTTTTCTCACACGCCCGTTAGAGCTCGACATTATGCTGTTTGGGACCCCTCTTTGAGGAAAGCCTCTGGATTGCAAGTCCAACCGCTACCTCCTCGTGGTGAGAGTCGGTAACTGGCTTGGATAGCCAGGCGGATTGCGGAGGACGAACCCACATCCCACATTCAGTGGGGTGTGGGACGGGGTTGGGCAGCCCCATATGGTGCCACATGGATGCCCCCCTGGTAAGGGTAGCCTCCCCCAGGTACGGGTTGACTCCCCCTGGTAAGGGTTAGATTCCCCCTGGTAAGGGTAGCCTCCCCCAGGCACGGGTTAGTTTCCCCCTGGAAAGGGTAAGTTTCCCCCAGGTACGGGTTAGTTTCCCCCTGGAAAGGGTTAGTTTCCCCCTGAGAAGGGTAAATCTTTTAGCTATGGAAAAAAGTAATTTATATTTTTATACTGGATTGGCGCTGGACCGGGTTAATAACGCCCCCGCTGTTCGCTTTGATGCCCCGGCCGACAGTGTTAAATATATTAGGGGTGTGATCAGGGTCGCTGAACCAATGGATAAAATGGTGTGGACTATAATGAAGTCTCATGAGAATGAGAGTGAGAATCAAGTCCTCCCAGTGGAGCATGGAGAGGAGGTAGAGGAGAATGTTTGTGATGATCGTGGTGAGGAGATTTTATCTATCTTACCGATGGTTTTTACAAGGGACACTTTTAATGATTTAACTATGGACAGTTTTAATCCAGATTTTAAGTATTTAAGTACATTTGATGATCCACATGTTAGGGAATCGGGATATCTTAATGCTCATTTAGTTAATGGGTCTAGTTTATTAAATAGTTTTAGACCAAGTACTGATTTTAATAGGGATCGTAATAAGGATCTTAACAGTACTGGTAGTAATATAAATATATTAGAAAGTAGTTCGTGGAAGGATGGGGTTTTTTATTTAGAGTATCCCGTTGATAGTTTTAATTGTCCAATATGTCCCCAGATATTACCAACATTTGGTAAATGGGCCAAACACATTAATGTGGTTCATAAAAGTAAAGCCATACGAGTTGTATGTAGTAAATGTGGAAAATCTTCTCAATATCGTAATATAGCTTGCCACTACCCCAAGTGCATACCCAAGAAGGCGGATACCCCAATGAAGAGCCATACGTGCTCGGTCTGTGGGCTTGGTTTTCATACTAGATCTGGATTGAGCCAACACTGTAGACATAGACACCCTGCTGTGAGGAATGAGCAAAGAAAAGAAGATATGGCTGCTAAAAGTAAGATCAAAGAGGGATCGATTAGATCTCGTATATGGACCAAAGATCACAGAATCATAGAATCATAGAATATCAGAGTTGGAAGGGACCTCAAGAGGTCATCTAGTCCAACCCCCTGCTCAAAGCAGGACCAATTCCCAGCTAAATCATCCCAGCCAGGGCTTTGTCAAGCCGGGCCTTAAAAACCTCCAAGGAAGGAGACTCCACCACCTCCCTAGGTAACGCATTCCAGTGTTTCACCACCCTCCTAGTGAAATAGTTTTTCCTGATATCCAGCCTGGACCTCCCCCACTGCAACTTGAGACCATTGCTCCTTGTTCTGTCGTCTGCCACCACTGAGAACAGCCGAGCTCCATCCTCTTTGGAACCCCCCTTCAGGTAGTTGAAGGCTGCTATCAAATCCCCCCTCACTCTTCTCTTCTGGAGACTAAACAATCCCAGTTCCCTCAGCCTCTCCTCATAAGTCATGTGCTCCAGACCCCTAATCATTTTTGTTGCCCTCCGCTGGACTCTTTCCAATTTTTCCACATCCTTCTTGTAGTGTGGGGCCCAAAACTGGACACAGTATTCCAGATGAGGCCTCACCAATGTCGAATAAAGGGGAACGATCACGTCCCTCGATCTGCTGGCAATGCCCCTACTTATACAGCCCAAAATGCTGTTAGCCTTCTTGGCAACAAGAGCACACTGTTGACTCATATCCAGCTTCTCGTCCACTGTGACCCCTAGGTCCTTTTCTGCAGAACTGCTACCTAGCCATTCGGTCCCTAGTCTGTAGCATTGCATGGGATTCTTCCGTCCTAAGTGCAGGACTCTGCACTTGTCCTTGTTGAACCTCATCAGGTTTTTTTCGGCCCAATCTTCTAATTTGTCTAGGTCCCTCTGTATCCGATCCCTACCCTCTAGTGTATCTACCACACCTCCTAGTTTAGTGTCATCTGCAAACTTGCTGAGAGTGCAGTCCACACCATCCTCCAGATCATTAAGAAAGATATTAAACAAAACCGGCCCCAGGACCGACCCTTGGGGCACTCCGCTTGAAACCGGCTGCCAACTAGACATGGAGCCATTGATCACTACCCGTTGAGCCCGACGATCTAGCCAGCTTTCTATCCACCTTACAGTCCATTCATCCAGCCCATACTTCTTTAACTTGGCGGCAAGAATACTGTGGGAGACCGTATCAAAAGCTTTGCTAAAGTCAGGGAATAACACATTCACTGCTTTCCCCTCATCCACAGAGCCAGTTATCTCATCATAGAAGGCAATTAGGTTAGTCAGGCACGACTTCCCCTTCATGAATCCATGCTGACTGTTCCTGATCACTTTCCTCTCCTCTAAATGTTTCATAATTGATTCCTTGAGGACCTGCTCCATGATTTTTCCAGGGACTGAGGTGAGGCTGACTGGCCTGTAGTTCCCCGGATCCTCCTTCTTCCCTTTTTTAAAGATGGGCACTACATTAGCCTTTTTCCAGTCATCTGGGACCTCCCCCGATCGCCATGAGTTTTCAAAAATAATGGCTAATGGCTCTGCAATCTCACCCGCCAACTCCTTTAGCATCCTCGGATGCAGCGCATCCGGCCCCATGGACTTGTGCACGTCCAGTTTTTCTAAATAGTCCCGAACCACTTCTTTCTCCACAGAGGGTTGGTCACCTTCTCCCCATGCTGTACTGCCCAGTGCAGCAGTCTGGGAGCTGACCTTGTTCGTGAAGACAGAGGCAAAAAAATCATTGAGTACATTAGCTTTTTCCACATCCTCGGTCACTAGGTTGCCTCCCTCATTCAGTAAGGGGCCCACACTTTCCTTGATTTTCTTCTTGTTGCTAACATACCTGAAGAAACCCTTCTTGTTACTCTTAACATCTCTTGCTAACTGCAACTCCAAGTGTGATTTGGCCTTCCTGATTTCACTCCTGCACGCCTGAGCAATATTTTTATACTCCTCCCTGGTCATTTGTCCAATCTTCCATTTCTTGTAAGCTTCTTTTTTGCGTTTAAGATCAGCAAGGATTTCACTGTTTAGCCAAGCTGGTCGCCTGCCATATTTACTATTCTTTCTACACATCGGGATGGTTTGTTCCTGCAACCTCAATAAGGATTCTTTAAAATACAGCCAGCTCTCCTGGACCCCTTTGCCCTTCATGTTATTCTCCCAGGGGATCCTGCCCATCTGTTCCCTGAGGGAGTCAAAGTCTGCTTTTCTGAAGTCCAGGGTCCGTATTCTGCTGCTCTCCTTTCTTCCTTGTGTCAGATGAGGTTGCGCAGCTTATACAGTTGGAAAGGAAATATATTGGGAAAAGGAATATAAATAAATGTATTGAGAGCGAGATGAGGACCAAAACGAATAAACAAATATCAGATAAAAGACGAGAATTAGCAAAGAAGAAGTTAGTGGTAACAGGAGATAGGGAGGAAGTGACTGAGGTAGAGGACATTAGAGTAAATATATTAGAAATTCCGCCCCCAAGAGAGAGGATTTTCCCACTAAAAGGACATCCAGAAGTGGATTTAGTGGAGAAAATATGTAAACGGGGAAAACAAAAGTAGGGAGGGAAGAGAAATAATAAATAGTTTAGGGGAAATTGAAGGATTATTAAAGGAGGATTTAACAAAAGCTCTCGGATGGGCAATGTTGGAAAAATTATGTTATTCATTAGTAGAGGGAAAGGACCCTAGAAATGAAAGTCAAATAGAGTTGAGGAATCAAGGAAAAGGGAAGATGAGAAAGGAGGGGAGAAGGAAGCAATTTAATGCAAGTAGGAGATATGCTACAAAGAAAGCTAAGTATAAATTCTATCAACAATTATTTGATAAGGATAGAAGAAGATTGACTCGCATTATAATGGGAGAGCCAGATAAGGCTAAGTGTGCTATCCCTATGAAAGAAATTGAGGAATACTATGTAAATATTTTGGGAACAATTGGACATGGTAGTATGATAGGGTGGCCATCATCCACAGAGAATGCGGATAATGATATATTAATGAGTCCGATCTCTGTGGATGAGATTAGAATAGCTTTAAGAGAAATAAGAAAAGATAGTGCTCCTGGCCCAGATAAAGTAAAAGTGAGCAATTTGTGGGATATTTTTAATGTAGACTCCTTAATACTTACAAAAATTTTTAATATATGGTTTCTAAATAGACAGGTACCAGATGAATTTAAGAAAAATAGAACGATTTTAATACCAAAGACACAAGATGAGGAGGAAATGAAGAAGTTAACATCTTGGAGACCATTGACAATTGGGTCAGTTTGGATTAGAATCTATACCAAAATATTAGCAAAAAGACTGGTGGAAACAGTTAAGATATGTAGTAGACAAAAAGGGTTTATATCCGCCCCTGGGTGTGAGGAAAATATTGCTATATTAGATAATTTGATTAAAGGGGCTAAACGAAATGGGAATGAAATTGCAATAGTGTTTGTAGATCTGGCTAAAGCATTTGATTCTGTGGGACACGGACATATAATAGCCGGGTTGAGAAGATTTGGTATAGATGAACATTTTATAGATATTATTAGGGACCTTTATGATAATTGCACAACTAGGGTATGGGTGGGTGATGAAGCTACTGAGTCTATTTTAATTAGGAGGGGGGGTCAAGCAGGGTGACCCGTTGTCCCCAATTTTCTTTAATATTGCTATGGATCCCCTTTTAACTAGATTAGAAGTAGAAGGAAGTGGTTTTTATGTTAAGGGTAATAGTGTCACGTCATTGGCTTTTGCCGATGATGTGGCAATTTTAAGTAGCTCATATAAAGGAATGATCAAAAATTTGGGTATCTTAGAGGAGTTTTGTAAAAATACTAATCTCTCTGTTAATGTGAAGAAAACGAAAGGCTTTCATATTTTAACTAAACATAAAACCTATGTAGTTAATCCTAAGGATAATTGGCAGATAGGGTCAGAGGAGATTGAATATGTTCAACCAGGGGATTTTGAAAAATATTTAGGAGCTAGAATAGATCCCTGGATAGGTGTAGGGGGACCGGTACTTACAGAAAAATTGAAAGATTGGAGTGAGAATTTAATTAAGGCCCCATTAAAACCGGCCCAAAAAATATTAATTTTACAGACATACATCTTACCGAAGCTATTTTATAATCTTCTTTTAATAGAACCCCCTTTTAATCTTTTAGATGATCTTGATGTGTTAGTTAGAAAAATAGTTAGAGATTTTACATTTACCTCAGTGTACCACAGATGGGATATTTTATTCTAGAGGTAGGGATGGTGGTTTAGCTCTCACTAAGTTTAGTGTGCAAATCCCAAATATGTTAATTCGTAAATGGAGGAGACATATTGTCTCGAGAGATGATTGGATGGACCTATCTTATCTATATGCAGGAGAAAATCTTGTGGATAAAATATTGTTATTTAGTGCAGTAACATCTCATCCCAAGAAATGGAGGGAAGAGGAATTTTTAAGATGGTCGGAACTGAGATGTCAGGGAATAGGGATAAAATATTTTAAAAATGATTTAATTAGTAATTCGATTTTTAGAAACTCTAGTAAAGTTAAATCGTCAGCGTATATCGCAGCATTGCAGCTTAGGGCAAATATTTATCCTACTAGGGAGACATTAGCAAGAGGAAGAGGAGGTGTGAATGCTCTTTGTAGATGGTGCGGTAAAGTGCGGGAGACTGTTCCCCATATCTCAGGACAATGTTATAAGACTAAGAATGCTAGGATAAAAAGGCATAATAGAGTAGTGTCTGCAGTTGTAGATAAGGTTGGTAAATTAGGGTGGAAGGCAATAATAGAGCCCCATTTGAGAAATAGTAAGGGTGAGTTAAGAAAGCCGGATATTATATTTATAAAAGGAGATACAGCAGTGGTGGTTGATGTTACAGTGCGATGGGAGGATAATGCCGGAAGTTTGGAACAAGCCCACAGTGAGAAGGTGGCTTATTATCTTGAGTTAGAGGAAGAAATTAAAAACTTAACGGGAGGTAAAAATATCCACTTCTTTGGTTTTGTGCTTGGGGCGCGTGGCAAGTGGAGTGAAGGGAATAATGATTTGTTACAATTATTGGGAATGGACAGAAGTAAAAATTTTAAGGAGAGTATATGTAGACTTGTTTTATATTCCACTATTGGTATGATGGCTATATTCAGTGACAGGTAAAGATCCCGGAGTTTCCATTCCGTGTATCTTGCCAAAACTAAATTTTAGCTATTTTGGTTTCCATGCTCTAAATTTTCAAATTTTTAATATTGTTTTGAACATTAACATATTTAGTGTTATTTAATATCTGTCGTTCAATAGAATGGTTTTAACTATATAATAAATACTTATTAATGGATGAAATTCCAATTTAAATTATTAGTTTATTTTTTTTTTTAACTACTGGATGTGGATGCGGACTGGCTGCGTATAGTAACCAGGAAAGGGCAGGTAGTCACGCCTGTACATAAATAGGGGGTGGAGTCCTGGGGGGCAGTTAGGGGCAGGGGTCCCAGGAGGGGGCAGTCAGGGGACAAGGAATGGGGGGAGGGTTGGGGGTTCTGAGGGGGGCAGGAAGTGGGAGGGGCAGGGGCGGGGCTAGGGCAGGACGGGGGCAGGGCTCCTCCCGTCCTCTTTTTTGCTTGCTGAAATATGGTAACCCTACACAGTATAAGTTTTACAAACAATTTAATACTGGTACATAATGATGATGATTGTGAAGCTTGGTTGAGGTAGAGGAGTCAGACAATGAGATATTTCCCTTATTGCTAAATAATGAACTAGCAATTGGCTAAGCTCTCAAGGGTTAACTCTCTCTCTACAAGGCAGCAGGAATGGAGGGAGTATGTGTGAGAGAGAGAGATGCGCATTTCCCCTTTAAGTACACTGCCTTGTTAATTAGATCAGCTTGCTGAGACAGCAGCTGCTGCAAACTCCCTCCATCTTGAGCCCTGGTGTGTCCCCCCCTGCTCTATGGAAGATGGGGTAAGCGGGGTGCAGGAGCAGGGGGACACCCTGACAGCCCCCGTCTTCCCCCTGCACAGCAAGCAGGAGTCTCGTGGAGCAGCTCCAAGGCAGAGGGCAGGAGCAGCACATGGCAGTGGGGGGAGGGACAGCTGAACTGCAGGCAGCTGCTGCACAGGGAACTTAGGGGAGCGGGGAGCTGATAGGGGGCTGCCGGGCCACCCTGGTTCCAAGCCCCCACCAGCTACCTGCAATGGGCTGCTCTTCCTGCAAGCAGTAGACAAAGCAGGCGACTGCCAAATGACGTTAGACGGGAACATTGCACAACTTTAAACAAGCATGTTCCCTAATTGATCCGCAACGTAACAACATTAACCGGGACGACTTTAAGTGAGGAGTTAATATTTAGTCTGGATAATACAGTATCTAACATGCCCAGGTTTTTTTTTTAAACCTGTCTTCATAGATCAGGTTTTCTAAACCTTATTTTTTTGCTCTCCTCTAGATTCTCCCCAATTTATCCACATCTTTACTAAAGTGTGGCTCCCCAAACTGGAACAAATACACCAGCTGAGGCCTTACCAGCATCAAACAGAGCTGGACAGTTATCTTCCGTTTCTTACATACAATACTCCTGTTAATCCACCTCAGAATGATATTAGCCTTTTTGCAACTCCACTGTAACTCCCACATCCTTTTCTGCAGTGCTACTGCCTCACCAGTTATTCCCCATTTTGAAGTTGTGCATTTGAGTTTTCCTTCCTAAGTGAAGTACTTTGTACTTGTCTTTATTGAATTTCATCTTGTTCACTTCAGACAAATTCTTCAATTTGAATTCTAATCCTGTCCTCCAAAGCGCTTGTAACCCCTTTCAGCTTGGTGTCACCTGCAAATTTTATAAGCACATGTTCCATTCCGTTATCCAAGTCATTAATGAAAATATTGATTAGTACCAGACTCAAGAGAGACCCCTGCGTGACCCCACTAGATACATCCTCCAAGTTTGACAGCAAACCAGTGATAACTACTCTGAGTTTGGTTTTTCAACAAGCTGTGCACCCACCTTATAGTAATTTCATTTAGACTTCTTTCCCCAAGTTTGCTTATGAGAATGTCACGTGGGTCTGTCTCAAATGCTTTACTAAAAATCAAGGTAAGTCTCATCTACCGCTCCCCTGCCCCCAATACACTAGGCCAGTAATGCTGCCAAAGAAGAAAATTTAGTTGATTTGACATGATTTGTTCTTGACAAATCCATGCTGGCTATTACTTATCACTACTATACTCTGATCTGTATCTTCCCACGAATTGAAGTTAAGATGATTGGTCTGTAATTCTCCAGGTTCTCTGTGTTCTCCTTTTTAAAGAAAAGATAGGTTCTATGTTTGCCCTTCTCCAGGTTTCTGGGACCTCATCTGTACTTCATAAGTTCTCAAAGATAACTGCTAACAGTTCTGAGATTGCTTTATATAGTTAAGTACCCTAAGCCTAGGGTCAATTTCACCAGGCCCCATGGACTTGCTTACAATATTCTTTCACATGTTTTCCCTATTCTGGCTTGTGTTCCTTCCCTCTGGTTGCTAATATTAGATGCTTCAAACATCCAAACAAAATTAATATTTTTAGAGAAAACTTAGGCTAGGTCTTCACTAGCAGTGTTAAAGCACTGCCGCAGCGCTTTAACGTGGCTGTGTAGTCGCAGCACTAGCGCTGGGAGAGAGGTCTCCCAGCACTGTAAAAAAAAAACCTACCCCCTCGAGAGGAGTAGCTCCCAGCGCTGGTTCACTGTCTACACTGCCACTTTACAGTGCTGAAATTTGCAGCTCTCAGGGGTAAGCAAATTAGCCATTGAACACCTCAGCCTAGTGTCATCTATTTTCTCCTTCCCCATCCTTTGTCTTTCTCTTGTTCCTAATGTATTTATAGAACCTTTTATTATACGTCTCTTGCCAGGAGTAACTCAGTTTGTGCCTTCGCCTTTTTGATTTTGTCTCTACATGCTTTCCTTCCTGTTCTTTTGTACCTATCCTTAGCAATTCATCTGTGTTTCTGCTTTTTGCAGGATTCCTTTTTAATTTTCAGGTAATTAAAAAGCTCCTAATTGAGCCATATTGTCCTCTTACCATTCTTTCTATCTTTCCTTAGTGTTGGAATAGTTTGCTGTTGTGCCTTTAATACTGTCTCTTGAAAAAACTGCCAATTCTCCTGAACTCCTTTTTCCCCCTCAGATTTTCTTGCCATAGAACCTCACCTCCTAGTTCTGAGTTTGTTAAAGTCTGCTTTTTTGAAGTCCATTGTCATTCTTCTGTAGTCCCTCCTTCCTTTCCTTTGGCTTGTGAAGCCTATCATTTATGCTCCTAGTTGCCTTTCACCTTCAAGATTCACAACTAATTCCTCCCACTTAGATAGAATCAAGCATAGAATGGCTGCTCTCCGGTTATTTCCTTCCACCTCTGGAACAAGAAGTTCTCTACGTCCAAATGAAATGGTGTGTACTAACAGCCTCGCTACACATGCTGTCTGCCTTTAGGATAGCAATTACCTGCTGGGAAAGTAACATTTTGGCAGTCAAGGTCTAAAACAACAACCAGTGTAACCAAAAAGGGCAGCAAATTGTTAATTAATTCGATAATTCTGTTTGTGTTCCTCGGAGTATAAAAAGCAGAAAAATATACCTAAGAATGAAATTGGCTCACTGAATTAAATGTTTGTTTCTCCGTGGGGAGCACAGTAATTGCACTGAGACTTCACTCACACAGAGATCTTTGACCAACAGGAAGGAAACAAAATTAAAAATTAAAGACTTGCATTTTAATTAAACCCCATGAAACTCAAGAGTGTGGATGGAAGAACCAGCTGCTAGATCAAGTGAGCCAAACTCTAGACCGGGGTAGGCAACCTATGGCATGCGTGCTGAAGGCGGCACGCAAGCTGATTTTCAGTGGCACTCACACTGCCCAGGTCCTGGTCCCGGTCCAGGGGGCTCTGCATTTTAAATTTAATTTTAAATGCAGCTTCTTAAACATTTTAAAAACCTTATTTACTTTACATACAACAATAGGTTAGTTATATATTATAGACTTATAGAAAGAGACCTTCTAAAAACATTAAAATGTATTACTGGCACATAAAACCTTAAATTAGAGTGAATAAATGAAGACTCGGCACACTACTTCTGAAAGGTTGCCAACCCCGGCTCTAGACTGAGACTCTAATGCAGGGGTGGGCAAACTATGGCCCGTGGGCCAGATCTGGCCTGCCAGCCATTTTAAGCCGGCCCCCAAGCTCCTGCTGGGGAGCGGGGTCTGGGGCTTGCCCCGCTCTGGCACTCCAGCTGGGGCTCAGGATTGGGGGCTGCTTCATGCGGCTCCCGCAAATAGTGGCATGCCCCCCCCCCCATGGGAGCTGCGGGGCGGTGCCTGCGGATGGAGCGGTCTGCAGAGCCACCTGGCTGTGCCTCTGCATAGGAGCCAGAGAAGGGCCATGCCGCTGCTTCTGGGAGCCGCTTGAAGTAAGCGCTGTCCGGAGCCTGCACCCGTGAGCCTCTCCCCACGCCCCAAACCCCCTGCACCAGCCCTGATCCCCCTCCCATCCTCCAAACCCCTCAATCCCAGCCCGGAGCAACTTCCTGCACCCCAAACCCCTCATCCCGAGCCCCACCTTGGAGCCTGCACACCAACCCGCTGCCCCAGCGCTGATCCCTCTCCCGCCCTCCGAACCCCTCAGTCCCAAGTCCAGAGCACCCTCCTATATCCCAAACTCCTCATCCCCAACACCACCCCAGAGCCCGCACCCTCACCCCAGACAGGAGCCCCCTCCTGGACCCTGAACTCCTCATTTCTGGCCCCACCCTGGAGCCTGTACCCCCAACCAGAGCCCTCACCCCCTCCCACACCCCAAACCCAATTTTGTGAGCATTCATGGCCTGCCATACAATTTCTATTCCCAGATGTGGGCCTCAGACCAAAAAGTTTGCCTACTCCTACTCTAATGAATCAGATTCTCCCTGAGCAACAGAAACAGGACACCCTGTCCTGATACCCAGACCACATATTTAAAGGGAATCCTGACAGCCAAGAAGATCTTGCACTTCAGACCCTACAGAGGCAGGTTCCCTCTGCACGTATAGTCTCTTAGGACAAAAGTTACAGACATCTGATCCTTTCAAGAAGTTACAAATTTCAACCAGTGGACATGCTGCTTTCAGGGAATCTGTGTTTCAGCATGGACATTATTTGTACAAATGTATTGGAGATGGTCGAATGAGAGGTGAATGTATCATACTGAGATTTTACTCACCACCCAAAACAAGCACTTTCTGTATACAAAGTATTACTTTGACACAATGAGACCTTTGTGCTTTCATACAGATTTGCATAAGTCTGCAGCTCCACCTCTGCTTTGCTTCTGTCACTCAGATAATTATATTAGGCACAGGCAGCAACTGCTACATTTAAAGATACAAAGCAATGTTCCATTATAACCCTATTTACACTCGACTTATGGAATGTATCACTTTTTGGCCTCACATATTCCACATAGTCTGTGTCCAAGGTGAAATTTTGTTTGAGAAAAATCCCTTGAGCCACTTAAGTGAGAAGAGGGGCAGGGACAACATTTTTACATAAAAAATAAAAATTGTTTTGCAAACAAGCCAACAGCTGAAGCGGGATTTGCATAGGAGTCTGAAGAAGCAGCATTTTTCTGAGGAAATGGATTTGACCAGGTTATGAATGTTTGAAAAAAAAATCATACAACCTATATAGCAGAGTGCAAGTTGTTAAGTATGCACCTAAGGAACTAATTGCAGCACCTACATGTCAGCAGTTTAGTAGCATTTAATTCACTATTTCCGCAAAGACTCCTAACTGGGCTGGACCTTCCCAGTGTTTCAGGAAACCCAGGTATCAAGAAAGGGGGAGAATTAGGAAAATAATCATCCTAATCTCACCAACACATTCCGTGGCCTAAGGCTTGGACTGGGAAGTCCTGAGCTTTTCCCATCTTTTCCACTGACTAGCCATGTTAGTTCTTTGCAATCAAATCTTACGCGAGTCCTTGGGTTGCCATGTGTCAGTCCCATTTACTGACAGGATTACTGAGGCAGATACAGGTTAAAGTTACAATGCAACAGATGGAATAAGCCCAGATTTCTGATGTGCTGTACCCATGTCTTAGGCCTCTCAGCAAGTTAGGAGTCTATGCTTAGATATACAATGGGGCTAATGGCCCACTTTGGTAAGGTACTCTGAAACCTACAGATGAAAACAACTACTGTAATTCAAATGCTCATAAATCAAAACCCATCTCTTCCAGGACAAGACCACCCATGCCTTCTCATTGAGGACTAGTTTCATGCCTAGTTGCAACTTTCAACCCTCTTCCATTTTGACTGCAGCCCTGCTCAAGAAACCTTTGAGATTCCCACCCCCCCCAATAGGAAGAGTATTTTTCATTGTCCTCATACTCAAAAATAGCTGTGAAAGTCTGGAAACAGTTTCCATTATAATGGTGGGGACTCTAAGCTCCTAAGATTTTATGGCTATAGAGATCAGGTGTTCTAACAGCGAATCGTAGCAAGTGACTGAGTGAAGGGGGCCCAGCCCTGGGCCTCCCTTCCTACTTGGCTAGTGAAGCCTGAATCTGCTGCGTATAGTACAAATCTATTTGTTCCAAGCTCTGCATGTGTGGTTTGAATAAGTGCAAGAGGTCGGAGGGGAAAGCGTTAGTTTTGGTGGAATGCTCAATTTAAGTTCTTTGGGTCAGTGAATTTGCATCCATATTTTTAAAAATGGGACTGTACATGTCCCCAGGGCCTGGGATGCATGCATTTTTATCAGCTGAATAGTGACAGAGAACTAAATGGTGAACAGGTGTGAAAATATGAGTTTATAAGCTTTGATCCAACACTCCGGTTGGAAGAGGTACATTTCCTGGATGCTCTGGAGGCCTTAATCAATGGTGGCTGGGCTACAGTAGCTTTAGTCAAGGAAGGTAACTCATTCAGGAGGCACCAAGCCAAGCAGTTCCAGATCACACAATTTACAGCTTAAAGAGAAATGCCACTGGAGTGTTTAATGCTTAATAAGGAAATACCATGCACAAAAATAGCATTAATAATGCACTATTAAAAGGGAGAAACCCACAGGGGTCTGGAAAGGTTGAGCTTTCAACTATAACAATCAACTCCTCCCATACATGCCGCTTCTATGACCAGCTGCATGGCATTCTAGGGGGGGACCCTACCACTATCCCACCACTGTCCGTGGACACCTGCAAGGTGGCAGCCTCACGCAACAGGGAGGAGGATTTTGTGGATGAGGAAGGAGGAGGAGAATGCGCAGCAGGCAAGCAGTGAATCCGTTCTCCCTGGCAGCCAGGAACTTTTCATCACCCTGGAGGCAATACCCTCCCAAGGCGGGATCCCCGACCCTGAAGCCAGTACAGGGTTTAAAAGCAATAGTGTTTAATGTTTGATTTGCCCTGAAGAAATGGGATGCAGGTACTGGAAAGGTCTGTTCACATGTCTGGGGATGAAGCGGGAATCCTCCAGGGATATCTCCATGAAACTCTCCTGGAGGTACTCAAAGCCTTTGCAGAAGGTTTCTGGGGAGGGCTGCCTTATTTCATCCTTGTGACAAAGTGGAATGTTCTTAATGTTTTCTCTGAATACTGTATGGGTGCCTCAGTTTCCCTATGCAGTTCTTAAGTATCTAGGTGGTAGGATAAGGGTGTGTGGTTGTTGCAGAGCCCTAGAGGGCCAGTGTGATGCCATCTGCACAGAGAATGGCTGACACACTGTCTCCTGGCAACTGATGGCCTGGGCCCCTCCCCTGCAAGGTGCCAACTGAAGGTGTTGGAGAAGAGGAGGTTACTCACCCTGTGCAGTAACTGACGTTCTTCGAGATGAGTGTCCCTGTGGGTGCTCCACTACAGGTGTTGGTGCGTCCCTGCGCCTTCGCCCGGAGATTTTTGCAGCAGTACTCATAGCGGCCACGTATGCTCAGAAGCTGCCCCCCGCTGTGACTCTAGGTTAATAGAACGCATGCGTGGCCAGTCTCCTCAGTTCCTTCTCTACCACGGAGGCCCCCCAACTCCGAAGTAGAGGGGAGGAGGGTGGGTAGTGGAGCACCCACAGGGACACTCATCTCGAAGAACGTCAGTTACTGCACAGGGTGAGTAACCTCCTCTTCTTCTTCGAGAGATGTCCCTGTGGGTGCTCCACTACAGGTGACTTAAAAGCGGTGTACCTTAAGGAGGTAGGGACGCAGTTGAAAGTACCGCCCTGCCCAAGCGTATGTCAGATAGAGGGCCTTGAGTAAGGGCATAGTGTTTAACAAAAGTGTGGTCAGATGACCAGGTGGCTGCTTTACAAATGTCAGCCAAGGAAACTTTGCGTAAGAACGCGACCGAGGCAGCCAGAGATCTAGTGGAGTGTGTTCTAATGCCGTCTGGAGGTGCAACCCCTTTCATCTGATAGCACAGTCGGATACACTGGGAGATCCAGTTCGAGAGTCTCTGGGTAGAAATAGGCATGCCCTTGGAGCGCTCTGCAATAGAGACAAAAAGTCTAGAGGAGGTTCTAAAGGGTTTGGTTCTATCCAAATAGAATGACAAGGCTCTGCGAACATCTAGTGTATGCATTGAGGTTTCAAAGGAGTTCGCATGTGGTTTCGGAAAAAAAGTCGGCAGGTGTATGGGTTCATTAATATGGAATGATGAGTGTACCTTTGGAAGAAATTTGGGGTGCAATCTGAGGGTAACCTTGTCTTTAAAAAATATCGTATATGGTGGGTGTGCCATGAGAGCTGCTATTTCTCCTGCCCGTCTGGCAGAAGTAATTGCCACTAGAAACGCTGTTTTCATGGAGAGGTGTAAAAGGGAGCACGTGGCTAGGGGTTCGAAAGGTTGTTGAGTTAGGGCAGACAGTACCAGATGAAGGTCCCAGGGGGTGGTCGGTTGTTTAATGTCTGGGTATAAGGTTTGTAGGCCCTTGAGGAAACGCTTCGTAGTAGCGTGAGCAAAGACAGACGTATCATCAATTCTGTCGTGGAAAGTCGTAATAGCAGCTAAATGGACCCTGATGGAGCTGAAAGAAAGGCCGGATTGCTTAAGGCCCAAGAGATAGTCCAATATAAATGAAAGAGGTACCGAGGTAGGAGAAAGATGTTTGGCAGAACACCAATGTGTGAATAGTTTCCACTTTTGAAGATAGGTCTTGCGAGTAGATTGCGTTCTGCTATGTAGGAGCACCTCCTGAACTTGTTCGGAGCAATCTAATTCGCGTTGGGAGAACCACGTAGGAACCAGGCCTTGAGGTGAAGCATGGACAGGTTGGGGTGGAGAAAATGACCGTGCTGTTGAGATAGAAGGTTCGGAATAAGCGGCAGGGAGATTGGTGGTTGGATTGACATTCTGGTGAGGAAGGGAAACCATGGTTGTCTGGGCCACGATGGGGCAATGAGGATCACCTTGGCTCGATCCGTTCGTATTTTTATCAGAACCCTGTTGAGAACTGGTATCGGGGGAAACGCATAGAATAGGTTTCGGTGCCATGAGATCATGAATGCGTCCCCCAGGGAATGTTTGCCCAGTCCTGCTCTGGAGCAGAAATTGAGACATTTCTTGTTTTTTGCAGTTGCAAACAAGTCTATGGTTGGGTAACCCCAGGTGCTGAATACATCGTGAATGGTTTTCTCGTCTATCTCCCACTCGTGGTCCCATGGGAAGCGTCTGCTCAGTTCGTCCGCTGTGGTGTTCATGATTCCGGGAAGATAGGCTGCTGATACCCGGATGTTGTTCGCAATGCACCAATTCCAGAGCTTCATAGCCTCTGTGCACAGCAAATGGGAACGAGCTCCGCCCTGCCTGTTTACGTAAAACATGCATGCAATGTTGTCCGTCATTATGCGTACGTGATGATGCTTGATTAGTGGCAGGAAGTGACGGCACGCGTTGCGAATGGCTCGGAGTTCGAGAACATTTATGTGCAGGGAGGTC
Organism: Chrysemys picta bellii; assembly: GCF_011386835.1. NCBI lineage: Eukaryota > Metazoa > Chordata > Testudines > Emydidae > Chrysemys > Chrysemys picta. The sequence goes on along the minus strand of NC_088798.1, from coordinate 66,156,030 downwards.
TCGGTTGGTGACCATAGTCCATGTACTGTGTGATGAGACATATGTGCACCCCAACCTGTCATAGATGCATCGGTGGTCAGAATGCGTGATGGAGCCTGTTGAAGAAACGGGACTCCAGAACAGAGGTTGGAGTGGACAGTCCACCAATGTAGCGAATCTTTGACTGGAAAAGGCAGGGAGAGAATCTTTTTTAAAGAATGCATATTCGGTTTGTAAACCGTTGCCAGCCACGCTTGAAAGCACCTCATGTATAGGCGTGCATTCTGGACGACAAAAGTGCACGAGGCCATGTGACCTAGTAGTTGCAGGCAAACTCGGGCAGTTACCTGAGGGCTGTCGCGAACAATTGTGACCAGTTGGTTTATGGAATTGAAGCGATCGGGTGGGAGCGATGCTAGCCCCGTCCGGGAGTCGAGGTCTGCGCCTATGAACTGCAGGTGCTGGGTGGGGCGTAATGTGGATTTGTCTCTGTTTATTTGTAGGCCGAGAGATAGAAAGCAATCGACTGTGAGCCGTGTGAACCGGAGCGCCTCGTCGAATGTTGAAGCTTTGAGGAGGCAATCGTCGAGGTAAGGGAACACTATGACCCCTTGTTTCCTGAGGTAGGCAGTGACTACAGCTAGAAGCTTGGAAAAAGCACGGGGGGCTGTAGATAGTCCGAAGGGGAGTACCCTGTATTGGAAATGCGTGGAACCAAGGGTGAATCGGAGGAAACGTCTGTGGGCCGGATGTATGGTGACATGGAAATAGGCATCTTGTAGGTCGAGGGCAGAAAACCAGTCGCCCTGCTCCAGCGCTGGGATTGTGGTAGTGAGGGTCACCATCTTGAACTTTTGCTTTTTGATGAATCTGTTGAGCCGCCTGAGATCGAGGATTGGTCGCCATCCCCCATTTTTCTTCTCCGTTAAGAAATAATGGGAGTAAAAACCCTTCCCTCTGTGTCGCTCTGGCACGATTTCTACTGCTCCCAAATGAAGGAGATGTTGCACTTCTTGGAGGAGTAGGTGCTCGTGAGAAGGGTCCCTGAAGAGGGACGGGGAGGGTGGGTGGGTGGGAGGTAAGGAGAGGAAGGGGATGACGTATCCAATTGTAACTACCTCTAAGACCCACTTGTCGGAGGTAATCTTCCTCCACTGATGGAAGAAAGGTCGTAAGCGGTGTCCAAAGATAGGTGTGGCGGCTGAAGTGGGGGCGTTGCTTTCTAAACCCTCGACCAAGTCTTCAAATCTGCCTATTAGCTGGTGGGGGTTGAGGTGCCCCTGCAGAGTTTGGGCGACGTCGCTGGAATCTTGGTCTTTGACGTTGCGGCTGTTGCTGTTCCTGCGGTCTATGGGAAGGTTGTGTAAATGCGGGATAACGTGGCCGGTGGTACGGTTGGTATCGATATTGTCGTCTTCTGGTCGTAGGTGCCTGGAGACCTAGAGACCGGAGGGTTGTCCTGGAGTCTTTCATTGAATGAAGCACTTCATTCGTGTTAGAAGCAAAGAGTTTGTCACCGTTGAAGGGAAGATCTTCAATTGTGTTCTGAACTTCGCGAGGAAAAAAGGAAGAGGAGAGCCATGAGCCCCGTTGCATGACTATCACTGTAGCGGTCAATCTTGCCGCTGTGTTGGCTACATCGAGGGCTGCTTGGAGAGCGGTGCGTGAAATGGCTTGGCCCTCAGAAACCGTAGCTCTGAACTGTTGTTTTCTTTGTTCTGGAATGTCATCAATAAAGTCCATTAACTTATTATAATTTTTATGGTCGTATTTTGCCAGGACTGCAGTATAATTAGCTATACGAAATTGGAGGGTGGAGGATGCATAGACCTTGCGACCAAAAAGGTCCAGTCGTTTGTTATCCTTGTTGGGTGGGGCAGAACGAGAATACTGTTGTCTAGCCCTCTGGTTCGCAGCGTCTACTACCAATGAATTTGGTGCCGGGTGGGTAAAAAGGAATTCAGAGTCCTTTGGAGAAATAAAATACTTCTTGTCTGCTTGCTTGCAAGTAGGTAGGCTTGTCGCTGGAGTCTGCCAGATGGACTTAGCGGGTTCTAAAAGGGCTGCGTTAATTGGGAGTGCCACTCTGGAGGAAGAAGGGGGCTGTAGGATGTTCGTTAGCTCATGCTGTTGTTCGGTGACCACGTCCAGGTTAATTCTCAGGTCACTAGCAACTCTTTTAAAGAGGTCCTGGAATTTTGTATATTCATCAGAGGGAGTAGGAGGAAGGGGAAGCAATGCTTCTTCAGGTGCTAGCTCCGTTTCTTTTGGAGCAGGAGGAGGGCTAGGCTTATCCTGGGAGCGTGGCTGTGTTGCCAGGCGTCTCGTGTCAGTGGCATATTCGTTAGGAGATGGTGCTGGATCAGTGTTGCGCCTGGTCGAGTGGCCACGGGGCATGTATTCCCGAGGGTATGATGCCCATGGTGTCCAGTATTGCCATGGTGGCGGGTAGGGCATAGGTGGTGCCATCCAGGGGTTCATCCCCCAGGAGACAGGGTCCTGAGAGTGGGATGAGGTCGTTTTCTCATAACCCTTATTGCTCTGGGTTTGAGGCTGGGAGTCATGATATGGTGAAAAAACTCCCTGTGGATCTGCTTCCTCCTCACTGGAGGAAAACTGCTCAGATCCTGACTCAGGCATTGAAAAAGAATATGCATTCATGAGCGGAGACTGCAAGGTAGGTGATACTAGAAGATCTGCTGTCTGGGTAAAATGAGTTAATGAGGCTCCTCCGGGAGATGAAAGCTGAGCCGGGAGAGGCTGCCGCCGCACAGGAGCATTCCCGCGATCGGGGTTTCTGCCTGTGATCCCTGTGTCAGAGTGCCCCGCAGGGGTCGGTGCCGCGGTCAGTGCCGGGCGAACAACATCAGGCTGCCTGGGGTCAGGTATGCTGTGGAATGTCGGCACCGTCTCAGTCGCGGTGCCGAACGGTGCCGTAACTGAGGCAGGCAACTGGAAGCCTGATGCCTCGGCACCGGAGCCTCGCGCTGCCGCCGGAGCCTCGGGCGGCTTTTGCGCGGTTCCCGAGGAGCCTGGCTCATGAAAGTTGCTGAGGCGAGGAAACACAGGCAGAGAGATCGTTGATCTGCCTGGAGATACTTTGTGCCTCATAGCCTTGTTAGGTGAGGAAGGGTGTCCCTTTTTCGTAGATTTTTTTAGCTTTTTTGCGGCGGGGGGGCTGTGTCGGGGAGCGGAGCCGGCTTCAACGCCTGGGTCTGAAACTGACCCGATAGACTTCTGAAGGAGGAGCAGTTTAAGTTTGAGCTCCCTGTCTTTCCGTGCCCTGGAGCTGAGTTTGCAGCAGTGGGCACATTTTTGGGGAATGTGAGCTTCCCCCAAACATTTTATACACTTTGAGTTTCCGTACGATGATGGGATAGCTTCCTTGCAGATAGCACAGCGCTTGAAACCGGTGGAGCCCGGCATAGCCGCGGCTGACAGAAAATTTTTTTTTTTTTTTTTTTTTAAACAGATAAACTGGGTAAGTAACTATATTAACAGAGAAAACTGACAGGAACTGGTTACTAAAGGGTAATTGAGGCAAGAGTGAAGGATTCTCTAATGAGTCTGCTGAGCTCCGTCTCAGGCCGGGGACGGTTGAGAAGGAACTGAGGAGACCGGCCACGCATGCGTTCTATTAACCTAGAGTCACAGCGGGGGGCAGCTTCTGAGCATGCGTGGCCGCTATGAGTACTGCTGCAAAAATCTCCGGGCGAAGGCGCAGGGACGCACCAACACCTGTAGTGGAGCACCCACAGGGACATCTCTCGAAGAAGAACAAAGAGATTAGGTGACCTCCTTGCCCAGGAAAGAGACAAAGGCCAGAGGAGGGGCTATAGAGTTTCAATTTGGGGCTGGCTGGGGAAACGGAGGGAGCCCCAAGGCTGGGGTCTAAACTCCCTGCCCCCCAAGATGGACCTGACTGAGGGGGTCCTGTTGTCTGTACCTACAAGCTCTGTTTTGGACTATGTTCCTGTAATCTAATAAACCTTCTGTTTTACTGGCTGGCTGAGAGTCATGATGAATTGCAGGAAGTGGGGGGTGCAGGGCCCTGACTCCCCCACCCTCCGTGACAGTCTTCCATGGTAAGACTTTACCACACCAAGCCAGTAGCAAGTATTCTGGAATCAATGCAGCACAAAGCATCGCATCGAATGGTCCTGGGTTTTGGTCGCATTCAAGCAACATTCCGTCTATATCTTTCTGTGTTAGCCTCAGTAGCGTGATATCGTTCATGGTCACCTGGTTGAAATAGGGGAATTTTTGTAAGGGAACAGTAAAAGGACCCCATTCATGCTGGGCTGTTTGTGCTTGGCTAAAAGGGATCATCCCAGAGAATAGCCACACAGCGGGGGGAGGGGAGAAGGGATCATCCCAGAGAATAGCTATGTGGTGGGCTGGGGGTAGGTGTGTGCTGCACATTCACCCAAAAACCACAGCCCCTCCTTTTAAATGTGAAACCCAACCCATTGCTTGCCCTGGGAAAGGAGGGCACTGCAGTTTAAAAACGTTTCCACATGTTATGAAGGCATTAGAAGCCAAACCCGCGTACCCTTTGGCTTACCATGGCTGCCTGGAAACCAAATTCTGTTGCCCAGCCATGTGTGATGTGTCACCATGCTGGCAGGCGCTCAATATAAAAGGCAAAATGCGACCTTGTACCTAAAGCACATATGCTGTCTGCTGTGAATTGCTTGATTCACTGTGAAAGAGTCTCCCTTTTGTTCTCAGAAATGTATCATCTTAAATTTTACTCTCCCTTTTTATTTCCCCCCAGGTGCAAATGTTTCTACGCGCTATCATCTCTGTCCCTGAGGTTATCGCAGATTAGAAGGCGGAAAAAAACGCACTCACGATGACATGTTTGCCGAGCTCATGCAGTACTCCTGCACTGATAGGGCACAGCTTAATGCATGGAGGCATTCAGTGGCAGAGACCAGAAAAGAATTAAGTGAGCGCGAAGAGCGGAGGCAGGACGCGATGCTGAGGCTAATGGGGGAGCAAACGGACATGATGAAGCGTCTGTTGGAACTGCAGGAAAGCCAACAAAAGCACAGATCCCTGCTGCATCCATTGTGTAACACCTACCCTCCCCCCCAAGTTCCACGTCTGCCTCACCCAGATGCCCAAGAACGGGGGGGGGAAGGGGGGAGGAGGAGACGCGGAGGGGAAGTGAAGAGGCTCCGGGCACCTAGTCACTCCAGAGGATGGCCCAGCAACAGAAGGCTGTCATTCAAACGGTTTGATTTTTAGTGTGGCTACAATAAACAATGTGGCCTTGTCCTTCCCTCCTCTCCCACCCCACCCAGGCTACCTTGTCCATTATCTCTCTCTTTTTTTTTTTAATTAATAAAGGAAGAATGCATGGTTTCAAAACAATAGTTACTTTATTTCGAAGTGGGGAGGGAGGTTGGCTTATAGGGAATTAAAATCAACAAAGGAGGCGGGTTTGCATCGAGGAGAAACACACACAACTGTCACCCCAAAGCCTGGCCAGTCATGAAACTGGTTTTCAAAGCCTCTCTGATGTGCAGTGTGCCTTGCTGTGCTCTTCTAATCACCCTGGTGTCTGGCTGCTCAAAATCAGACACCAGGCGATTTGCCTCAACCCAACCATAAACCCCGCCATAAATGTCTCCCCTTTACTCTCACAGATATTATAGAGCACATAGCAAGCAGCAATAACAATGGGAATGTTGGTTGCGCTGAGGTCTGATCTACTCAACCAACAGCACCAGCGAGCTTTTAAACATCCTATCACCTTCTATCACCATTCTATCTAGCACATTTTATCACCATTCTGCACTTGCTCAGCCTATAGTTGAACTGCTCCTTACTACTGTCCAGGCTGCCTGTGTAAGGCTTCATGAGCTGTGGGAGCAAGGGGTAAGCTGGGTCCCCAAGGATAACTATTGGCATTTCAACATCCCCAATGGTAATTTTCTGGTCTGGGAAGTAAGTCCCTTCTTGCAGCTGCTTGAACAGCCTGGAGTTCCTAAAGATGCGAGCATCATGCACCTTTCCCGGCCATCCCACATTGATGTCGCTGAAACATCCCTTGTGATCCACCAGTGCTTGCAGCACCATTGAGAAGTACACCTAGCAGTTTATGTACTGGTTGGCCAAGTGGTCTGGTGCCAAGATGGGGATATACATTCTGATTATCGCCCCACCACAGTTAGGGAACCCCACTGCAGCAAAGCCATCCAGTATGACCTGCACATTTCCCAGAGTCACTACCCTTGATAGCAGAATGTCAATGATGCTACTTGGATCACAGCACCCCCCGCAGTAGACTTGCCCCCTCCAAACTGATTCCCAACTGACCGGTAGTAGTCAGGCGTTGCAAGCTTCCACCGGGCTATCGCCACTCGCTTCTCAACTGTCAGGGCAGCTCTCATCTTGGTATTCCTGCGCTTCAGGGTGGGGGAAAGCAACTCTCAGAGTTCCAGGAAAGTGGACTTATGCATTCGAAAGTTTCGCAGCCACTGTGAATCATCCCAGACCTGCAACACTATGCGGTCCCACCAGTCTGTGCTTGTTTGCCTAGCCCAGAATTGGCGTTCCACTGTATCAACCAGCCCCAGTGCCACCATGATGTCCCAACTGCCAAATTCCATGGTTTCAGGAACATCTGTGTCCATGTCCTCATCAAAATCCTCCTTGTGCTGGCGTCTCTTAGCCTGGTTCTCCATATACTCCAGGATAATGCGCAAGGTGTTTACAACGCTCACAACAGCAATGGTGACAGTGAGCTGAGCAGGCTCCATGCTTGTCATGGTATGGCATCTGCACGGGTAACCCAGGAAAAAAGGCACGAAACGATTGTCTGCCATTGCTTTCATGGAGGGAGGGGTGACTGACAACATGTACCCAAAACCACCCGCAACAATGTTTTTGCCCCATCAGGCATTGGGAGCTTAACCCAGAATTCCAATGGGCGGCGGAGACTGCGGGAACTGTGGGATAGCTACCTACAGTGCACCACTCCGTAAGTCGATGCTAACCATGGTAGTGAGGATGCACTCTGCAGACTTAATGCACTTAGTGTGGACATACGCAATCGACTGTATAAAACGGATTTCTAAAAATCGACTTCTATAAAATCGACCTAATTTCATAGTGTAGTGTAGACACAGACATACCCTCTGAGTCTCCTTTCATAAGACAGGTTTGCCATTCCTCGGATCGTCCTAGTAGCCTTTCTCTGTACCTGTTCCAGTTTGAATTCATCCTTCTTAAACATGGGATACCAGAACTGCACACAGTATTCCAGATGAGGTCTCACCAGTGCCTTGTATAACGGTACTAACACCTCCTTATCTCTACTGGAAATACCTCACCTGATACATCCCAAGACCACATTAGCTTTTTTCACGGCCATATCACATTGTCATCCTGTGATCAACCAATACTCTGAGGTCCTTCTCCTCCTCTGTTACTTCCAACTGATGAGTCCCCAGCTTATAACAAAAATTCTTGTTATTAATCCCTAAATGCATGACCTTACACTTTTCACTATTAAATTTCATCCTATTACTATTACTCCAGTTTACAAGGTCATCCAGATCTTCCTGTATGATATCCCGGTCCTTCTCTGTATTGGCAATATCTCCCAACTTTGTGTCATCCGCAAACTTTATTAGCGCATTCCCACTTTTTGTGCCAAGGTCAGTAATAAAAAGATTAAATAAGATTGGTCCCAAAACTGATCCCTGAGAAACTCCACCAGTAACCTCCCTCCAGCCTGACAATTCACTTCTCAGTATGACCCATTGTAGTCTCCCCTTTAACCAGTTCCTTATCCACCTTTCAATTTTCATATTGATCCCCATCTTTTCCAATTTAACTAATAATTCCCCATGTGGGACCGTACCAAATGCCTTACTGAAATTGAGGTAAATTAGATCCACTGCATTTCCTTTGTCTAAAACATCTGTTACCTTCTCAAAGAAGATCAGATTGGTTTGACATGATCTACCTTTTGTAAAATCATGTTGTATTTTTTCCCCAATTACTATTGACCTCAATGCCCTTAACTGCTTTCTCCTTCAAATTTTTTTCTAAAACCTTGCATACTACAGATGTCAAACTAACAGGCCTGTAGTTACCTGGATCACTTTTTTTCCCTTTCTTAAAAATAGGGACTATGTTAGCAATTCTCCAGTCATACGGTACAACCCTTGAGTTTATAGATTCATTAAAAATTCTTGCTAATGGGCTTGCAATTTCATGTGCCAGTTCCTTTAATATTCTTGGATGAAGATTATCTGGGCCCCCCAATTTAGTCCCATTAAGCTGTTCGAGTTTGGCTTCTACCTCGGATGTGGCAATATCTACCTTCATATGCTCATTCCCATTTGTCATTCTGCCATTATCCCTAAGCTTCTCAATAGCCTCAAAAATGCTCAGACTGGTTTTGCAGAAAGTGGCAGATGTCTCAGTAGGACAAACTCTGAGAGCCACTACTGAACCCAGTGACCAGGCAGGGTTTGGGGGCACCACACAATTAGATATTGCCTTAAGATTATATTTAAAGTCAAGATCCTGATCACATGTGCTCCTTGAGATGTGATTCTGTTCTGAAAAATGGTGGCCATACAGAAAAAGCACCGTATTTATTCAACTGATGTGGTCCACCCAAGTATTCAGGATGTCTGCTAACTGTGACAAATGGGAGCCTTTACTGCTTTTTATTCTTGTTGAGCCCTGCAGAGGCAACACGGCGGAAATTGTGTGAACTGCATTTTATTCCAAATATGTGTAATGCTTACTAAGTTCAAGTTGGTTATATCTGTGTAAAATGACCAGGGCATAATTTGCACAGGTTGCACCCAGAGCATATTTAAGAACAATGGAGCTGTACAGGTATAATTTAGGACATAAACTGGTTGCATTTTTTTTTTAAACTGTTGATAAGAACCCAGCTAGACTCTCAGATCAAGGGCAGAGTTTCAGGGCTGACAAATTTTTTGTTACCTTTTTACAGGATCCCAACCCTCTTCTTAAAGGAGTGAGGGTGTTAAACCTTGCTATGCTTGCCACGTTCCACCTTGGGTGGTTGTATCTGGTGATCCTCATTTCTTCCTGCAGTTCTAACTGGCTACATAGTTCTTTACTTCTTGTTCTGAACTACTGTTCAGTGTTGCTATGTGCAGTTTAAAGGCTGGGTTTCATCCCAGAGATGGCTGCAGTGGACGGTAAAGCGATACATCTTAATTCCTAACCTAACTCAGCGTCTTAATTTCAAATACTTAAGATCACTGCAAGTGGGGGAATAAGCTCTTACAAGTGCAAAGTATCAGTTCTTTCCATTATATGGACATTTCAGAATACACAAAGATTCCAATCTGAACCAAGAAAAACAGTGACAAAATTAGTGATAATCCCTTGTTTTTAATCAGTTGATTGGCAGTATTGCAGCTATTTAAAAACTAAAACTTGAGCGTGAACAGATTCCACTGCTGTATTAAATATCTCTAAGTAAGTTAAGGATCAGAAAATCCTAAGTAATAATCCTCACAGCACCACAATGGCAAACAGAAGTATAAAAACATTCAGCATTGTCCTTCAGTTTCAGCAATGCACCATTCTGACCCCCAACATGCAGACATTACGCAAACCTTCTCTGAATAGGCAATCAGAATTCTGACCTAACCAATTCACTGTTTGGCCACAATTCAAGTGATTACTACCAACTCAAACATATTAAAGTAATTTTAAAAGGAAGACCTGTTTTACCAAAGGCATTTTATTTAGGTTCAAACAGCGCCAATTTTGATAAGGCAACAGCTAGCTAGCTGAGAAGGCAGACTTCTTCAATTTAAATGCAATTCCATTACAAAGAACTCCAGGTGACTGTCATTAAAGATGCTGAATTCAATTCAACATAAAAAACACAGGGAAACCCTCAGTAAGGTTCTCACAAACACACAAATGCAGCTATTACATGTAGGGAAAGACATCTAGAACATCAGACGAGAGAGGGAGAAAAATCAGAATGCGATGCTAAGAGAACAGATTAGATAGGGCCTCGCAATGATATGGGAACAAAGTGCTGCATACCCAGAAGCATTTGTGCTCTGGTTCAGGGAAGGAAGTAAGCCTCTACATGGCTTTGGTTGAGGCTATAGTCTATTCCAGGCATCTATTCCCTTCATTTCTTCCATACTTAAACGTTTGGGGCGGCAGATTTTCGCTTCCAGACTGCTGAGCTGTCTAGGAAAGTGCGCAGAAAGCGGTAGACAAGCTGGGAACAAGTTTCCAGAAGAGCAAAATAGGATCCAGGAATCTGATGAGATTAAGTAGTCACAGAAACAGAAACAGACACACAGCTTGTCTAAGTGACACTGAATGGGTTGACATGATTACAGCAGTCTAAATATTTGAGAGTTGTCAACACTAAGGATGGGGAGAAATTATTTAGGGGCAACAGATGAAATTAAAGAAATTCAGCTGAAAGATTACCAAATTTTCCTGAGTGCTGGCAGTGGGCTCACCACTGTACAAATAGACCAGCTCCATGCCCCAAAGATCTCAAACTAATTAATTTAGCCAATATTTCACTAGTGAGCGATCTTCCAAGGGAAGCAATGAAATCTCTGGTGATAATCAAGGCTCAACTAGAGAAAGCACTTGACAATGCACTGGTGGTAATTTCTCCATTGGCAAGGAGAAGGATGGGACAACCCCAGCCAGCCTTTTCCATCTCTAATATTTATGATTCTACGGCAATTAGGCTGGAAATAATCTACATATATAGTTAGTCCAGCTAGTCCATTCCCCCTTTTTTGGAGGACTGGTCCCTAGATCTTTTCCAACAGGTGCTTCTCAAACTGAACACGTTGTTCTGATCCCACTCCTTTTAGGCAATTTTCCTTAAGGAAACTCACTCCCAAACTGATCTCAATGAGTTTTTTTCCCCACTGATATTTAAAACTAGATTTCCCCTCATTGGAGCTTCCCTGTGCACACATATCTTATCTCATGCTCCACTTTAAAGAATCCACACTGTCATTGCAAAACGAGCATTTCTATTTCAAGACAGCTCAACCTGTAGGGCTCTGTGCATGTAAAAAAAACACTACTGTATGCTGCAACACTTGAGTTTTAAGTTTGGTTCCATCTTTCACTGGATGAGAAAAGTTGGAAGGTTTGGCCACTCAGCCTTCGCTTGGCACCTTCCACTGAAACTTCCTGTAGCCTATAACAACTTCCCTAAGAGGAAATTTTAATCAAATCATTCAATAATTACTAAAGACACTCAGTACCAGAGTCACTGTACTATTAACAGCAGCATATCAGACAGAATGTGACCATTAACTTTGTGGAAATATTTGCATTTTTTGTCTAGCATTCAAATCCTCTTCAGCAGCTGTCAAACAATCCTAGCTGGCAAGCAGGTATTCAATATTGTTTAGCTATTACATTTCTTTAACAATATTAATGGAACTTTCCCCAAAGGCAACAATCAACTGCATAACAAACTGAAAAAGTAGTTTACTTTTCTTGGAGAAATTGGACTATTTTAAATAAAAAAGTGACTTATCTAAAGTAACCAGCTGCTCAAACTCAAATGAACACACAAGTGCTGTCTCCCAATTCTATTCTTCAGTGCTCACAGACTTGCAATGCTCAAACCCCCATTAATAGTTTCAATACTGAACATACAGGAGGATTAAAAAGTCAAAACACAAGATTCCTTAAGGATAGATTTGGTGTATTAAGTATAAAATTAAAAACAGAATGGCAGAGGCACTGAGGAGACAGAATAAAATATATACTAGAATCATTTAATCAATAGGTGTAGTTTTGCTTAAGAAGAATGCAGGTAGCATCTAGAAATGGATATATACAGTGCTTGTAGTACAAGAAGGCAAAGCAATGAATAAAGAGTTGTTACAAGATAGCAAATCACAGGCAAAAATAGAATGCGTTATAGCATCTTGTGTCAATGCAATCTAAATGGACATGCACCAGAAGGAGAGGTGAACTGTTATTTATACTTCTACTCTAACCATCTAGATGAACAAGCCTGACAGTGGCTTTACCAAGCTTCCAAAGACATGGGAAAGTGGCTAATCCTGTGCAAACTCTGCATGATGAGCTTGTGCATATTAAGACAGGCATCTACTTTACACACTTATATGTGCACATAGTGAAACACACACAGGCCTGGTCTACACTATGAGTTTAATTCGAATTTAGCAGCGTTAAATCGAATTAACCCTGCACTCGTCCACACAACGAAGCCATTTATTTCGAAATAAAGGACTCTTAAAATTTATTTCTGTACTCCTCCCCGACGAGCGGAGTAGTGCCGAAATCGATATTGCCATTTCGAATTAGGGTTAGTGTGGCCGCAATTCGATGGTATTGACCTCCGGGAGCTATCCCACAGTGCACCATTGTGACCGCTCTGGACAGGAATCTGAACTTGGATGCACTGGCCAGGTAGACAGGAAAAGCCCCGCGAACATTTGAATTTTATTTCCTGTTTGCCCAGCGTGGAGAGCACAAGAGACCACAGAGAGCTCATCAGCACAGGTAACCATGCAGGCCAATAATCGAAAAAGAGCACCAGTATGGACCATATGGGAGGTACAGGATCTGATCGCTATATGGGGAGGGGATTCGGTGCTAGCAGAACTTCGTTCGAAAAGACGAAATGCCAAAACTTTTGAAAAAAAATCTCCAAGGGCATGATGGAGAGAGGCCACAATAGGGATTCAGATCAGTGCCATGTGAAAGTCAAGGAGCTCAGACAAGCCTATCAAAAAACAAAGGAGGCAAACGGTCGCTCCGGGTCAGAGCCGCGGACATGCCGCTTCTACGCCGAGCTACATGCAATTCTAGAGGGGGCCGCCACCACTACCCCACCTCTGACCGTGGATTTTGAGGCAGGGATAATCTCATTAGCCACACCTGAGGATTCTGCGGACGGGGAAGAGGAGGAGGAGGAGGACGAGCTTGCGGAGAGCACACAGCACTCCGTTCTCCCCAACAGCCAGGATCTTTTTCTCAGCCTGACTGAAGTACCCTCCCAAGCCAGTATCCAAGACCATGACCCCATGGAAGGGACCTCAGGTGAGTTTACCTTTTAAAATATAAAACATGGTTCAAAAGCAAACGTTTTTTAATGATTAATTTGCCCTGAGGACTTGGGATGCATTCGCAGCCAGTACAGCTACTGGAAAAGTCTGTTAACGTGTCTGGGGATGGAGCGGAAATCCTCCAGGGACATCTCCATGAAGCTCTCCTGCAGATACTCCAAAAGCCTTGCCACAAGGTTTCTGGGCAGTGCAGCCTTATTCCATCCTCCATGGTAGAACACTTGACCACGCCATGCTAGTAGCAAGTAATCTGGTATCATTGCATGACAAAGCCTGGCAGCGTATGCAGTGTTTGCTGGCATTCAAGCAACATCTGTTCTTTATCTCGCTGTGTAATCCTCAGGAGAGTGATATCGCTCATGGTAACCTGGTTGAAATACGGGAATTTAATTAAGGGGATAGAGATGGCCGTTCCTACTGGGCTGTTTGCCTGTGGCTGAAAAGAAATCCTTCCCTGCAGTTAGCCAAGCGCGGGGGGGGGGGGGGGGGGGGGGGGGGGGGGCGGCTATCGCCACTCGCTTTTCAACTGTGAGGGATGCTCTCATCTTGGTATTCTGGCGCTTCAGGGCAGGGGACAGCAAGTCACAAAGTTCCATGAAAGTGCCCTTACGCATGCAAAAGTTTCGCAGCCACTGGGAATCGTCCCACACCCAACACTATGCGGTCCCACCAGTCTGTGCTTGTTTCCCGGGCCCAGAATCGGCGTTCCACGGATAGAACCTGCCCCATTAACAACATGATCTCCAAAGTGCCGGGACCCACAGTTTGAGAGAATTCCGTGTCCATGTCCATGTCTTCATCACTCTTGTCGCTGCGCTGCCGTCGCCGCCTCCTCCTCGCCTCGTTTTTCTGGTCCTGGTTCAGCATAAACTGCACGAGAATGAGCGAGGTGTTTACAATGTTCATGACTGCTGTCTTGAGCTGAGCGGGCTCCATGCTTGCCGTGGTATGGAGTCTGCAGTGTTCACCCAGGAAAAAAGGCACGAAATGGGTTGTCTGCCATTGCTTTCATGGAGGGAGGGGTGAGGCTGTACCCAGAACCACCTGCAACAATGTTTTTTGCCCCATCAGTCACTGGGATCTCAACCCAGAATTCCAATGGGCGGGGGAGACTGCGGGAACTATGGGATAGCTATGGGATAACTACCCACAGTGCAACGCTCCGGAAATCGACGCTAGCCCCGGTACATGGACGCACACCGCCGAATTAATGTGCTTAGTGTGGCCACATACATTTGACTTTATACAATCTGTTTCCAAAATTCAAATTCTGTAAATTCGGATTAATCCCGTAGTGTAGACATAGCTGCATATCTCAACTGTGGGTATGTCCTCAGATAAGCAGTGAACCCATTTAATAATTGAACTCCATATACAAATCTATGATAAGATCATTCAAGTTGCAAAGTGAAGCAGGTGAGCCTCAGGAAAATGTCAAGAATTATGGCTGCCCATAAAACCTTAACTCTGCCCCTGCGCATTATAGTAGTTTTTAATTATAGGATCACATGCACATCTTTCTGCATGAGCCTGCCTCAATGCACAGACTGGACAAACTATCTGGTGATGTGCCACACCAAAACCACTATGAGAAGATGGGTAAATATTATCCCCATTACATGATGATGAACTCAGGTGGATTAAAAGATTGTAAATGCCTTGCATGAAGTCGCACAAGAGGAAGTTTGTGACAGTGCAGGGAACAGACCACAGATCAGCATTTCCTGAAGCCCCTTAGACTGTTCTTGTCCTTGATTAGGAGTTTCTTGTGAATCATGAGGAATGCAGGCAGGACAGCAGCAAGCCTCACAGCAAGGACTCCTTTGTTGACATAGGATTCCTGACACCCATTCCTTAACTTCAGCCTGTGTAAAGAGGTAATGTTCTCACCTCTTCTTGATGGTCTGTGTGAAACTCCCAAATAGTCCCTTGCATCGGTTGTAGTAAGAGACTTACTGAGAAGAGAAAAATTATAGTAAAGCTGAACAAACAATGCACAACACATCTAATCTAACACTCTATATAACTATCAGAGGTAGGTGCAATCTGTGTAGTTACAGTGAGACAGCATAATCTTATTGCACACAGCATCCTCTCTTCCCAGTTTGTCCTGTGGCCAACCAGCTATCCATACAAAGCCATTGTGCTCAAAGTAAGTGTCATTCCTCTGGGTAATCAAGTGCATGGCTGTCACTCCCTTTGGTGTCTGCTCAGTAATATTTTCTGGGTTACTTAGGCCTGTGATCTTCCCACACAGAAGGTATTTAAAGAGATTTCCCAGTCCCAGGACTGTCCCATTGTTATGGTATGTCTCAAGATGTTCCTCATAAATTCATCTTATTCAGAGGCATGCGTCTCTGAAGATGACATTTTGCCAGACATGTAACACCTGGGTGCTGACTAAACTATTAAAATAACCTCAGCGAGAACATAAAAGAAACAAAGAATGAAAAAAAAATGTTGAGTTGCTTCCTGACTACTTTTTTTGTACTTTGGTAGTGCCAGGAGCCCCAGCCATGGGTCCGGAAGGAACGTTCTGTACTAGGTGCTGTACAGATACAGAATAAAGATGGTCCCTAAACCAACAAGCTCACAATCTTTCCAGGTGTAGAAAAAAAATGTATGCTACTACAGGTAGTCCTCGGATTTATGACACAATTGGCTCCTAAAAATCGCATCTTAAGTCAAAACGTCGTAACTCAATTTTCCCATAGAAATAACGTTGGATCGAGCATTGTTAAGTCAAAATAGACATCGTAAAGTTGAAACCAACATCGTCAAGTTAAAACAGGATGTAAATTTATAAACATCGTAAGTGCCATTCGTCATTCATCAAGTTGAAACCAACGTCGTAAAGTTGAGGATTGCCTGTATAATGTATTTGGGTGGAAAAACCATGGAGCGGATCCTCAAGGAATCCATTTTGAAGCACTTGAAGGAGAGGAAGGTGATCAGGAACAGTCAACATGGATTCACCAAGGGCAAGTCATGCCTGACCAACCTCATTGCCTTCTATGATGAGATAACTGGCTCTGTTGATACAGGGAAAGCAGTGGACGTGTTATATCTTGACTTTAGCAAAGCTTTGGATACGGTCTCCCACAGTATTCTTGCCAGCAAGTTAAAAAAGTATGGATTAGATTAATGGCCTATAAGGTGGATAGAAAGGTGGTTAGACTGTCGGGCTCAACAAGGTAGTGATCAACAGCTCAATGTCTAGTTGGCAGCTGGTATCAAGTGGAGTACCCCAGGGGTCAGTTTTGTTCAACAACTTCATTAATGATCTGGCTGATGGGATGGATTGCACCCTCAGCAAGTTCGCAGATGACACTAAGCTTGTGGGAGAGGTAGATACGCTGGAGGGTAGGGATAGGGTCCAGAGTGACCTAGACAAATTGGAGGATTGGGCCAAAAGAAATTTGATGAGGTTCGACAAGTACAAGTGCAGAGTCCTGCACTTAGGACGGAAGAATCCCATGCATTGCTACAGGCTGGACCGACTGACTAAGCGGCAGCTCTACAGAAAAGGGCCTGGGGATTACAGTGGACAAGAAGCTGGATAGGAGTCAGCAGTGTGCCCTTGTTGCCAAGAAGGCTAATAGCATATTGGGCTGCATTAGTAGGAGCATTGCCAGCAGATTGAGGGAAGTGATTATTCCCCTCTATTCGGTACTGGTGAGGCCACATCTGGAGTACTGTGTCCAGTTTTGGTCCCCCCACTACAGAAAGGATGTGGACAAATTGGAGAGAGTCCAGTGGAGGGCAACAAAAATGCTTAGGGAACTGAGGCACATGACTTACGAGGAGAGCCTGAGGGAACTGAGCTTATTAGTCTGCAGGAGAGAAGGGGGAGGGGTATTTGATAGCAGCCCTCAACTATCTGAAGTGGGGTTCCAAAGAGGATGGAGGTCGGCTGTTCTCAGTGGTGGCAGATGACAGAACAAGAAGCAATGGTCTCAAGTTGCAGTGGGAGAGGTCTAGTTTGGTTATTAGGAAAACCTATTTCACTAGGAGGGGGGTGAAGCACTGGAATGGGTTACATAGAGTGGTGGAATCGCCATCCTTAGGATGTTTTTAAGGCCTGACTTGACAAAGCCCTGGCTGGGATGATTTAGTTGGAGTTGGTCCTGCTTTGAGCAGGGAGTTGGACTAGATGACCTCCTGAGGTCTCTTCCAACCCTAATCTATGATTCTATGTTCGTTTGAGAATGATAGAATTATAGCAACGTAGGGCTGGAAGAGACCCCGACAGGTCATCAAGTCCAGGGCCCAGATTTGAGGCAGGACCAAGTAAACCTAGACCATCCCTGACAGGTCCTTGTCCAACCTGTTCTTAAAAACCTTCAATGATGGGGATTCCACAACTTCTCTTGGAAGCCTATTGAAGAGCTTAACTACCCTGAGAGTTAGAAAGATTTTCCTAATATCTAACCTAAATCTCACTTGCTGCAAGGTAAGCCCATTACTTTTTGTCCTGCCTTCAGTGGATGTGGAGAACAATTGACCACTGTCCTCTTCATATTAACATATTTGAAGACTTATCAGGTCCCCTCTTCATCTTTTTTTCTCCAGACTGAACATGCCCAATTTTTTTTTCTTTTTTAAAACCTTTCCTCATAGGTCAGGTTTTCTAAACGTTTTAACATTTTATCATTGTTGCTTTTCTGTGGACTGTCTTCAATTTGTCCACATCTTTTCTAAAGTGTGACGCCCAGAACTGGACACAATACTCCAGCTGAGGCCTCATCAGTGCCAAGTAGAGCAGGACAATTCTCTCCAGTGTCTGACATACAACACTCCTGTTAATACAATGCAAAATGATATTAGCCATTTTTGGAACTGCATCACATTGTTGACTCATTCAATTTGTGATCCACCATAATCCCCAGATCCTTTTCAGCAGTACTAGCACCTTATCTATTATTCCCCATTTTGTAGTTGTGTGTTCGATTTTTCCTTCGTAAGTGTAGTACTTTGCACTTGTCTGTATTGAATTTAATCTTGTTGATTTCAGGCCAATTCTCTAATTTGTCGAGGTGGTGTATTTTGAGTCAGTATCTTAAAGCATAAGCACAAAGGATGTGTATTTAATCATGAATCTGGAATTTCTTAACTCTGCAATATTAAAGTTCCATTAACAAGTTTTACATTTATAGGGAGGCAGTGTGGCCTAGTGGATTGGGCACTGGACTGGGATTCAGAAGATCTGGGTTCTATTTCTCGCTCTGCCATTGGTCTGTTGGGTGACTGTAGGCAAATTGCTAGCCTCTGTGCCTCAGTTTCCTCCTCTGTAAAATGGGGATAAAGACACTGACTTTTGTAAAGTGTTTTGAGATCTTCTGATGAAAAGAACCATGTAAGATATATTACTGAAAAGTACTTCGTGCATATAAAGCATCTTTAATGTGTAAGTTCAAAATAAATTTAGAACCAAACTGATTTTGTGATTTTAAAAAAACCTGTCAACTCACCCTCACAAACTACTGAGGCAGAAAGCATAGCAAAACTCTAAATTAGAACTAGCCCAACGTCTCCCCATCCAAGGTTAGTGAGGGACAAAGGCATATAGGGCAGAGAAGTGAAGAAAGTGAGTAAGAAAGTTGCATGATATAGAATCTGCACCTTTCCAAAGCAAACATACTTCTCTGCCTGTTTATAAAGCAGAGGCTGATTTCTTAAGAGTCTCCAGCATTCTGCTCTAGCCTCAACAAAGCAGCCTATAATGCAGTCAACCATAGGAGCAGTTCCTTTGCACGGGGCTAGAGATGTGGGCAGCAACCTGCAGCCTCAAGTTTTTCTTCTCAGCTCTCATGATGGCCAGCTAAGCTGCAAGAACATGTGACTTTGCACCACAGAACCACTGTGGGATGCCTGAACCCCAAGCAGCACGCAGCTTTCTGCTGAGCAGGGAGGGAGTGGGAATCACAAAATGAGAGCAAAAAGTGAGGCACGATAAGAGGCAAAAAAGGATGGAAGAGAGAATGGCATAAAGGTGGCAGAAACTGTGAGAGGGCACATACAGCCATCCATCACAAGGAAATATATAGGAAATTCGTATCGCCTCAGTTACACTAGCTAGGATACTCTAATAAGGGATATCATCCCTCTGGCTTCAGGACATAACCCCAGGGAATCTCATCTGTCAAGGCAGTCAAGATAGAGACAAGGTGGGTGAGGTAATATCTTGCATTGGACCAACTACAGAAGATGGTTCATTAAAAGATATTACTTCACACACCTTGTCTCTAATATCCTGGGTCCAACACAGCTACAACATTGCAAGACAGTCAAGATCTGTTTTGACTTTCCCTGCCCCTCAAATAGCCAGGTTTTATTCTCAGGTTTGACTGTTTGCATTTATTGGTCACTAGTGCTTCACTCTGGAATACTGGGAATGCTTCCTAAGTGGTCAAACCACAGGACTGGGAGTCAAGACTCCTGGGTTCCATCCAACTCCACAAATGTCTCAACTTAGGCAAGTCCTCAGTTCTCCCCTCTGTGAACTAACAGTCATCACAGGCTCTTTCACAGAGTTATTGTTTGCCAAGCACCATGAGACTTTTGCATGAAAGGGTGTATCAAATACATTATTGTAGAGCCCAGGAGAGCACAAGATGCAAGAGTTAAGAGCAGATTTTCATATGCATGGCCACAAAAGTTAAACAAATTATCAGGTTAATTTCTCCACTTCCACATCTGAGTCAGCAAGGACAGAATTCAGTGCTGATGCAGAGTGGTTTCCAGTGATTTATATTCAGCAATGTCCTCTGAGTTTGCAGACGTTGGTGTCTGCCCAGCCACCGAGCAGCTTCTTCACATAGCTATGCTTCTTCAGGGCAAGCATTTTGTGGGAACATGGATCTAGCACTACTGAGTGAAGTCTATAATCTGGGATCATTTAAGCAACAACTTGGAAAACCTGGTGATCATTTTGGAACTGGGTCAGTAAAGAAGGGCTTGATTTTAGGAGTGAGCTTCCCATGCTGGGAAAGGAGGGCAAACCGGGAAAAGTTAGAGACTTAGAATCATAGAAGATTAGAGTTGGAAGAACACTCAGGAGGTCATCTAGTCCAACCCCAGCTCAAAGCAGGACTAATCCCCAACTAAATCATCCCAGCCAGGGCTTTGTCAAACTGGGCCTTAAAAACCTCTAAGAATGGAGATTCCACCACCTCCCTAAGTAACCATTTCCAGTGCTTCACCACCCTCCTAGTGAAATAGTGTTTCCTAATATCCAACCTAGACCTCCCCCACTGCAACTTGAAACCATTGCTCCTTGTTCTGACAAAATTACGTCAAGACTTCACTATGATCCCATTAGTCTAAGCTCACTAGCTTGGTTTGTTGTGATGTACAACAGTTTAAAACATTTTTAAGATTGCAGTTACCAGGGGAGGGGAGTTACGGTATGCTCAGTCACTTCGCTTTTCATATACTCTATCATCTATTCCATCATCCGAGACTAGGGAATACGGAACAGGATATACATATGCCGTACTGTTCACTGCAGGCCCATATAGACAATCTTGCTCCATTAAAATTTCCATGGAAGTACACTGGTGCTTTATTCTTTATAAAACCACAAGCACAGTTGTAATGACAAGAGTTGTCCTTTCATATAGATGCATAAACTCTTATTTTGATTTTTCATGCAACCTTTAATGAAAATATGCCGCACACAACTTCTTCTCTCTGCATATGCTTGTCTATTTAGACAATATTCCATCTTTTTCCTTGTACTCCCTGTGTCTGTATCCATGTGTTTCCTTGTCTTGTATTTGGACTATCAGCTCTTTGGGGCAGGAACCATCTCTTCTCTGTATTTGTACAGCGCCTAGCACAATGGGGACCTGGGCCATGACTGGGGCTGCTGCGTGCTACCACAATACAAGCAATAACTAAGTAAATATTAGAGAATGTACAATGAACAACATGACAAATTCTGCTCTCAGTGAAAACTATAAAATTATTCTAACTCCAGGGATTTCGGTACAGGTACTCTGGAATTACACTGGTTTATCTGAAAGCAGATTTTCAGTCTGGCTCCCAACATCCATTGCTCCTCTCCCCAAGGGACACTCAAAGGCACTTATCCTTGTTAAATGAAATTGAATAAAGCATGTTTGAAGTTTCCAGGCCATGGGTGGGTAAACCTCCTTCCCCCTGAAAGTTGGTGCCTCCACCACAAATCCTATGGATGACTAGCAAGCCAGCAGAGTTAGAATATAAATGATACACCAAGAAAGGGAAACCTAGAGGAGGGGAAGTTATTTTTCTGGCTTAGTCTTTTTTGTTATCCATTTATGCTTAATATGCAGACAGCTGAAGAAAAGCTGTTTTGTTAAGGCCTGATCAACAGTTTTTTTGTACCAGTGTAACATTCAGGTGCGATTTTTAAAAAACAACTCCTAGTGTGGCTGCAGCTCTCTCAATATAATATGCCTTATAACAGACTCCAGCCAGCAAGAGCAGAAGGCAGCGAAGCGGGGTCCTTTGGACATTCAGAGAACTCAGTTTTGAATGGACTTTCTCGGTTTCTCTGACTGGCTCTTTGCTCAAGTCCCCTGACCCCAAGCTCCATACCTGCCCCTCTTCCCCACTGCCCTGTCCCCTTCCCTCTTCTTTCCATTTAGCTAATCCCCTCCTAAGTAAAGCCACACAAAAAAAAAACAGATATTATAGAACTAACTAATGTTTGCCGCCATCAGACTGTTCACACAGTTTGTATGTTATACCTCTTGCCAACCCTCTGGCTGGCTGGCCTATTTAGATTATAAGCTCTTTCGGACAGAGACCATCTGCTGCTCTGTACAGTGCCTAGCACAATGGGGCCCCATTCTTGGTTGTCACTTAAGCACTACTGTAATACAAAAGATTACTATGTATAGCTTATTCCCCTTCCTGAACAGGAATAGCTGTACTTGTACAAGTATATATATACTGGTATAACTGTGTCCATACTAGGGGAGGTGCCACTTTATATTGGTATAGTTAAAGCAGTACAGCTTGTGTGCAAACAAGCCCTTGGATCCAATACCTTCACCCCTTAATAGGACATAGCACTTCCTAATTACACCTCCAGATTCTCCACCGGAGACCTCCAGAGGATCTGGGAAGGCAAGACTTGATATTCCTGATGTTTTTAAGTTTAAAATAACCTTTTTTATTGTACCACCATCCTTCACATCTTCCTTGTGCATCATAACGCAGCAAACAAGGCAAAAACCTAATTGTTGCCACTTCTTTGGGTCATCTCACACATTAACTTCAACAGCAGCTACCTCTTAATGGACTATTCCTAGCCACACTTAACTTCCAACCTACATATACAGAAGTTTTTTTGATGGCTTGGCAATTTAAAAGTAAACATCCTTTACAAAATAACATTCACTATTAAGTTCTAGGGTCTGGCTGTGACATTAGCTACTTGCTTCTTTAAACAAGACAGAGAGAGTCCATTGAATGCAAGCTTTAACAATGAAGCCCTTTCAAAATACAAAATATTTGCATCTATGCATTTTTCTTTTCAGTCATAAGATTAAATCAACTATACCTCAGCATGCCTTGTAGAGAAGGTTGGGTGGAGGGTGGGAAGGGAGAGAGAAAAGTAGAGAAGAATTTCTACGAAACAAAAGAGCTCCCAGAAGTTGATACAAATTTGCTGGAAATTAAACCCAGCCCACTCAACATTTTTCATTGTATGCAGACATACCAGAATCCCAACAAGGAGCATTTTTTCCAGCTAAAATATGAACCATCAGCAGTTTGACCACCACCAGACCGAAATATGACATCCAAGTGGAAGGAACAGAGGGCTAGGGTAGGGGAAGAAGCAGTAAAATTAAGTAAAATATTGCATATGTTTACACTGAATGTAGGGTTTGCTCTACAAGTTCACCACGTTATAGGTATCACTCCCACCAATCGTTCAGAATGTGCTGAAACTGCTCCTCTTGGAACGGACAGGAAACTGGACCCCCAAGTAGTGCCATGCTTTACTGTCAAAACTGAACCACTGCGACTTCCTTTAGGAGAACAATGGTAGCAGCACCTTTTAACTGACCAGGTATAGTGGGTTTATTGGAGCTGAAAAATGGAAATCCATGAACATGAGACTAATCTCCAGTTTTCACAGAGCTCAAAACAGGCACATTATACAAACACAAATAGTTGTTTTATTCTTGCTTGTAGTTTTTATACACCTTCCAAATGGATAATGATGTAAGGTAAACCTAGGAAACCAGATGAACTTTCAAAATGTAAAGCATGCCCCTGTGCAAGCCAGGAGGAAGAAATTGATCCTTTTACATTTAAGTATGGACCATCCCCCCTTGTTAATTTTTCTGGGATCTGCTCTTTGCACCCTTATGTTCTTACTACACCCATACTTCAAAGTAGTCAGCAGCTTGATACTATCAAGATGAAGATTTTTTTTTTCTTAACTACTACCCTGGAATAAGGAAATATAGATTAAGCACACAGATTTCAGAATAAAAGCAGCAGAATCACGGTCATTTACTAGTCAAAAATAAGCTGTCTTTGGATAAGCATTTATTAGTTAAATACACCCCTGCAAGATAGTTGCCAGCTCCCTGGAAAAAGTCCTGTCCGCACACTGAAACCGGCCAGTTGCTGAAACACACTGGCAAGC